>NC_087550.1:117214450-117514450 GCF_036250125.1 Pseudopipra pipra | reverse complement strand
AGCAGTATTTTCACACACCACAATCCAACCATCACAAGGTGACACCAGTACCCTGCAGCCAGTGAAACTCCCAAATTAAATATCCCATTGACTTCAAAGTGCCTCAAGTGAGGAACAAACATGTAGTGGTGTGAATCCATTCCTGAAGAACAGGCTGAAATATGGCCAGAGCATCTGAGAAGGTTTGGGACAGGCTGGATTGATGGGATGAAACCAATTGTGGGAGGTTCAACCAGGCCAAGGGCCAGGTCCTGCCCTTGGGTGACAACAACCCCCTGCAGCTCCAGGCTGGGACAGAGGGGCTGGAAAGGATTGGGAAAGGCCCTGGGGGTGCTGGTGACAGCTCCTGGACGTGAGCCTGGGTGTGCCCAGGGGGGTAAGAGGCCAATGGAACCTGGGCTGGATCAGGGATAGTGTGGGCACAGCTCAGGGCAGGGACTGTCCCCTGTGCTGGCACTGCTGAGGGACCTCCAGGGCTGTGTCCAGGTCTGGAACCTCATGGAAGAGAGACCTGGAGGGGCTGGAGGGTGTGCAGGGAAGCGAACGGAGCTGGGAAGGGGCTGGAGCAGCAGGAGGGGCTGAGGGAGCTGGGGGGGCTCAGCCTGGAGAAAAGGAGGCTCAGGGGGGACCTTCTGGCTCTGCAACCCCCTGACAGGAGGGGGGAGCTGGGGGGGGGTCGGGCTCTGCTGCCAGGGAACAAGGGACAGGAGGAGAGGGAACGGCCTCCAGCTGTGCCAGGGGAGGCTCAGGTGGGACAGGAGGAGGAATTTGCTGCTGGAAAGGGTGGTGAGGCCTTGTCAGGGGCTGCCCAGGGAGGTTTGGAGTGCCCAGCCCTGGAGGTGTCCCAGGAAGGCCTGGCCGTGGCACTCAGTGCTCTGGGCTGGGGGACAAGGTGGGGATGGGCACAGGGGGGATCCATGGGCTGGGAGGGCTTTTCCAACCTCAGTGATTCTGGGATCTGCTGGATGCTCTAACACCTCAGTGACCCTCTGTGGCTCCTCTTTTCTCTTCCCTGGCCACACAGCCCTGCACACATCCTGCAGGAGGTCAAACACCAGTGACCTGAGGCGTTGCTGTTCCGTAGGGCCTGGCACCACGCTCTCTCCTCCTGCTGAAAACCTTTAACTGGCACTTTTTTGCCAAAACCTGCTGGTTTCTCACACCCAGCCCTCAGCTCCACATGACAAAGGAGGGGAGAAGAACGAAGGGCTCTTTGTGCATTTAATGTTCTGCTGATTGGTGACAAAAATAAAGCAAAACACTCCTGAACACTCGCACACAAGATTTACAAGAAGACAACAGCAACTGCTTGGGGATGGTAATTAAACAAGGCCCACAAAACTTTTGGGGATAGAAGAGGCTTGTCACAGCTTGTCTTTCATTTTGCTCCTGATCCCACACGGCTTTGTTGACTAATTGTGCTGTTGGCTCGGGGATCTCTGATGTGGCATTAATTTGGGAACTGTGGAAAAGTGACAGTCAACAGAGTCACAGCAGATGTGGCTGAATAGCTCAAGCCCCAAAAAAATGGTGTTTTTTCTTACTGAATTCTGCACTAAGTGTGTTATTGCACTGAGTTATTCCACAGGCAGCAAAATAACAACCCCCCCATTCCCAGCAGTCTGGATCTGCCAGATCTGGTGAGGTGGGAATTGGGCTCTGCTGCCACATCCCAAGGGAAAGGAGGAGAGGAAATGGCTTCAAACTGCACCAGGACAGGTTCAGATCAGAGATTAGAAACAATTTTTCCCTGCAGGAATGGTCAGGCCTTGGAATAAGTGTCCCAGGGAGGTGGTGGAGTCCCTGTGTCTGGAAATATTCTAGAGGTGCCCGGAGGTGACACCCGGGGACATCACCAAAAATTAACAACTTTTCTTCATGTCATCTTGTCCTATTCTGGCCAACCTCATGATGGCAGATGTGGCAGGAGGTTTTGAAATGCTGAGGAGCCCACAGTGGTGGTTTTAAGTAGTTTTGGGGGCTGTCAGGGGCTCTGGAAATTACTGTTCACTCCCTGGTATTGGGTTTTACGTGGCACAAGGAAGGCATTAGGAAGATGCCCCAAAGCCTGGAGAGGAGAAGGCTCCAGGGAGACCTTAAAGCCCATTCAAGGGCCTAAAGGGGCTCCAAGAGAGGGACTTTGGACAAGGGATGGAGTGACAGGAATGAAGGAATGGCTTCCCACTGACAGAGAGTAGGGTTAGATGGGATATTGGGAAGGAATTCTTCCCTGTGAGGGTGGGGAGGGACTGGGATAGAATTCCCAGAGAAGCTGTGGCCGCCCCTGGATCCCTGCAAGTGTCCAAGGCCAGGCTGGACAGGGCTTGGAGCAACCTGGGCTGGTGGAAGGTGGCCCTGCCCATGGCAGGGGATTTGAATTAGATGATCTTTCAGGTCCCTTCCAACCCAAACCATTCCATGATTCCTTGATTCTACTCCAGCTCTGCAGTCACCAACCACGATGTTGATGTAAAATTATCTGTCCTTTGTCTCGATGACCAAAAAGCTGAGGGGCAGAGGTGACAAGAGCAACGACACATTTGCACAACTGCATCGGGGCAAAGCTGATTTCTTGGAAGGGAATCTTTGAGGGGGCCACAGTTTAGCAAGAAGACTTCAGAAGAAATTCGTGTTTGAATCCAAGCACAGATGAAACACAATAGCCAGAGTTATCATTGGGAGGATCTGCAACGCGCCAACAAGCGAAACCACAAGAAATGGCTAATAAAAGCAAACCCCTGTGAAGCATAAAAAAAAAAAAATGTACATTACCATCATGTTGTGGTTAATTCTCAGACAATGCTGCAAAAATAAGGGTGAAGTGCTGCTTCCTGTCACTTAAAGGCAGCGAAACCCGAACACCAAGAATTCCTCGGGCCGAGGAATGCAGACATACATCATGTCTGCAAGAATCATAAAAAGATCAAATGCGATATTTTCTTTTCGGCGCGAGACAAAACCGCCCTGAGACTTTCCATCTCCAGCCGGCCCCGGAAAAAAAACCGCCCCCGGCGCTCGCCAATTACTCCTGACAAACCCCATTTGCTCCTGAGTGATGTCTTAAGTGAAACAAAACAGCGAAGAAAACCCCAACACGATGAAAGGGTTCTGGTTTTTTTTCCCCCCCTCTGGAGTGACTGTGAGTTCTGGGCCTGAGCTTCCTGCCGGGGACATATCCGAGCGCGGAGGGGAGGTTTGTTTGACAGGAGCTGGTTTTTGGGTTGTTTTAAGAACTCAGAGGGTTCCTGGCTATAAACAAAGGAGCTGCTGGGACCCCCCCACCCCGTTCCACATCATTCTTCTTAACATGAGTGCACTAATGGAGGGGATGATTCCCTAATATTGGAGTGGTCAGAGGGCAAAGTGGGTGGACAGTGGAGCTTTCTGTCAGCAGAGCTGGATTTATGTATCAGCTGCAGCCTGCAACCAGTAACAACTAGCATATTCCATATTTTCACAACATTTATTAGTCATGGAGAGCTTTGAGACAGGTAAAAACAGCTCAAGCTCCAGGACTGGAAGAGGTATTTAAAGAATGATTTAAATAACTTACTCTTAGTACTCTTTTGACCTTCCCTCCTTTCAAACAGAGGGTTGTGATCCATTTAGCTCTACATTTACCACCTCAACTGTCAAGAGGATTTGCTCCAGGTCCTTGTATTGTGACATCTGCTGCCTGTCTGGGCTCTCACAGCATCACAGCCCTGTTGCCTGTTGCCCCCAGGACACCAAGTTACCAGAAATTTGTCTCTTCCTCCCAAGGGGAGCAGCATCTTTTCCTAACCAACCCAACACTGCAGCAGCTGTTTTCTGAATTACCCCAGTAACACTCCCATTTCCCCCCTGCCTGACATTCAGCAGTTGTGTTGTGTTTCTGACTCCCATTCAAACCTTACTTTCATCCTGAAGCAGTGGGGAGAGCAGGGGGGGGACACTCCAGAGAACATGGGGACAACAAGGACATTTTTCATGCTGGTTCATTTTGCAACGGGCTGGAGTTTGTTTGTTCCCCAGCTCTCTGCACGTTTACTTTGGCAAAACCATTTTATTTTGAAATTAGGAATCTTTAACCCATCAGGTTATTATCACGAGGATTTCAAGAAACGTGTTAGTAAAAATTAATCAAGGCTGTGCTGTGAGGTTCCACCTACTTTTGGTGCTACAGCTCGAAACTTCAGCAGGATATTCCTTCAGACTTCAGGGATTCTGATATTCCTTCAGGCTTCCTGATTATTCTCAGGGAGGAATAAACCAGGACAAACCCCAGGAGTGTGAACGTGGTGGCTTTTTCGGGCATATATGGCTTTATTTATAAGGCCCAGGTGGGCAAGAGTGTAGAGGTGACATGGCAGTCTGTGCCCAGGGCAGATCCATTGCCTGGCACACATTCATTAAATGACAGAATTCCAGGCTGGTTTGGGTTGGAAGGGACCTTAAAGATCTCGTTCCACCCCCTGCCATGGGCAGGGACACCTTCCAGTTGCTCCAAGCCCCATCCAACCTGGCCTTGGACACTTCCAGGGATGGGGCCTCTTCTCCCAGGGAACAAGGGACAGGAGGAGAGGGAACAGCCTCCAGCTGTGCCAGGGGAGGCTCAGGTGGGACAGGAGGAGGAATTTCCTGCTGGAAAGGGTGGTCAGGCCTTGGCAGGGGCTGCCCAGGGAGGTTTGGAGTGCCCATCCCTGGAGGTGTCCCAGGAAGGCCTGGCCGTGGCACTCAGTGCTCTGGGCTGGGGGACAAGGTGGGGATTTGGAACAACTTGGACTTGGTGGTCTGGGAGGCTTTTTCCAACCTCAGTGATTCTGGGATTTTGGGATACCTCAAGACACACTCTCAGCTTTCCCCAAGTTCAGCCTCCTACACCCTGGTGCTTCCAGCCCCAACAGCATGTTGGAAGAGGAGTCACACTCTCTGATCCTCCTCCCAGGCCGTAGGAAATCCCTATAACTGAAATAAATTTTGTTCTTTCCCAGAAAAAAAAAATAAATTGAGTGATCTCTGTCAGTTTTGGACTAAAATTTGCCTAATGAAGCCCTGAGGTCATGTGTCAAAGGCTTTGTTGGGGCCAAGTGGAATTAAATCAGCATCAAATAGACATGGGATCAACTGATTTTTCTAGTTGAAGGTTCCCTTCCTGTGGCAGGGGGTTGGACTAGATGGTCTGTAAGGTGCCTTCCACCCCAAACCATTCTGGGATCCTGTGATACACTGATGGACCAGCAGCCTGGTGTGGGAAATGAGAGGTTTCCCACCTGGCAACACGGAGGGATCCATGCCCATCTCCATCTGTGAGTGGAACAGTGAGACACCCAGATGGACCAGCACAACCAAAAGGCCCCATCCCTGCCAAAAAAATGCCAAGGAAACCAAATATCCCTGCTGTGCTCAAGCTGGGATAGCCCTGGCTGTGGCACACACAGGAACCTGCCTGAGGTTTCCAAATTCTCTCTCACCTTCATTATTGCACAAAACAGCCCCTCTCTGGGGGCACCACTCCACTCTCCCATTCCAGCTCCCCAGCCCATCCACACTGCTCCCCCAGCAGGCCTTTAGGAGTCCCCCATGACCTACACAGTGTTTTCCCACTCCAGAGCCAGGGTATGGCCAGTCCAGCATCCAAGTACCAGGCAGGGACAGTTTGGAGCACATGAGTCCCCCTGGGACTGCATGGTCCATCCTGGGCTCTCTCCAACATCCTTCTCAGGCCAGCCCACCCCCTCTGAGCACTTCTGTCCATGCCAAGTTCATCCCAAGGGAAGGAGACATAAATTCCCTGGTAATTTCTTGCTGGCTCCTTATGGACAGACATGCAGGCTCTGGATGCCAGCCCAGGCAGGGTGGTACAGACAGGGATGGCACCAGCCTCATGCTGAGTGTCCCTCTGTCCTCCCAGCAGTGCCTGCCAAGGGTCAAAAGAGCCAAACTGGCACCGCCAGCTCCTTCCAGAGCAGCTCCAGAGGGAGGGAGAGACCAAAATAGCCCATCCAGAGCCTGTTGGATGGATGTGCCAGGGCTGCAGTGCCCATCTGACAAGTTCTGCAGCCCAGCTCTGGCAGCACAGAATGGTTTGGGTTGGAAGGGACCTCAGAGATCATCCAGTGCCACCCCCTGCCATGGGCAGGGACACCTTCCACCAGCCCAGGTTGCTCCAAGTTTATCCAGCCTGGCCTGGGACACTTCCAGGGATCCAGGGGCAGCCACAGCTTCTGTGGGAATTCTATGCCAGACCCTCCCCAGCCTCACAGGGAAGAATTCCTTCCCAATATCCCATCTAACCCTACTCTCTGTCAGTGGGAAGCCATTCCCCCTTGTCCTGTCACTCTATCCCTTGGAAATAGTCTCTCCCCATCTTTCTTGTAGCTCCCTCAGGTCCTGCAAGGCCACAATCAGGTCACCCCAAAGCTTCTCTTCTCCAAAGTCACTCCTGCCAGAGGAAACATTTCAATCCAAGTTCAACCATCAAAGGACATTATTGAGAGGGATCTGTGCAAAAGATTCATCTGGCTCCGAATTCTGAAGAAATAAAACACATGAACAGGGAATTCTCCACTGCAGCCTCAGTAACTAAACCATTAAAGTTCACAGAATCATCAAGATCATCCAGCCCAAAGCAGCAAAATTTGAACTAGTAATTCTGTCTTGAGTGACAGGCTCAAGGAGGAATGACATGATTCAAGCTGAGAGAGGAGCAACTCCAACCAAGTTAAAATACAATAAAACTGAGAGAAGATAAAAGACTAGAAAGCTCCAAGTTTCACTTGAAACCAGCAGAAAGAAAATGGAATTTTCAGCTATTTATCAAAATCCAATCATTGTGTGTCATTGAAGACAATAATTTTTACTATGAAAAATATAATCCAGGGTTAAAAAATATAAATAGGGTTATAACTGGATGTGGATATATTGTAATTCCTTATTTCTCTGCAGTGCAGCTGCATCATCTAGTGGACAGCACAGAGATTGCATTAGTTACACACAATTAGCTTGGGATTAATTACCTTTGCTTTTCCCCGGAACACACCTCACTGCAGAGCTTTGCTGAGTTCTGGAATTACAGGTATCCACTAGAACATCCAGGGGAATGAGATGAAAATGCAATTTTTTCTTTCCATTCACAGAATCCCAGAGTGGTTTGGGTTGGAAGGGACCTTAAAGCCCATCCAGTGCCACCCCCTGCCATGGGCAGGGACACCTTCCACCAGCCCAGGTTGCTCCAAGCCCTGTCCAACCTGGCCTTGGACACTTCCAGGGATCCAGGGGCAGCCACAGCTTCTCTGGGCAACCTGTTCCTGTGATTGTCTAAAGAAACCCCTAAAGTTCTGCTGGGACAATTTCCCTCTGCCCTGGAGTTCATCACCTCCACCACTCAAGTCCCAGATTTGCTGAGTCCACCAAACACTTCGAATTCTGCCCAAGGAGGGCACTTTTAAAGGGTTTTTTTTACTGTCTAGGCAGGGAGAAGCTCTATACCCCGAGCAAAATCATTTTAAAAGCTCTTCCTTCGCAAATGCCATCTCGGAAATGTTTTCAGAGTGTACTTAAAAGCTTTAATTATCCGAGTGTGAGAGTTGATACTCCCTCATCTTGTCCCAAAACAGACAGGCCCAAAGGCACTTAGCAGTGATGGATGATCTCCACACATTACAGCTGAAGAAAACTGTAAATTAGGAGCCACTCTCTGGGGAGATCAAAGAAAATCCAGGCTGGATTTACATAAATTGACACGGGAAAGATATTGTCGTGAGGGTTCGTGTTTATCATTTGTCAGTGGCTTCAGACTGCACTGAATCAACTCCCTTCTTAAAAAAAACAAATGAAGAAATAAGCTGTGCTATTTCTGCCTCGTGCTCTAATCACAGATCAAGTGCCTCTTATTACCCTGCCCAAACCCAGTGTCTCCAGTGCAGCCACGGAATCATTCCCACTTCAGCTCTCTCAGAGTCACAGAATCAAGGCTGGGAGAGACCTCCAGGATCATCCAGTGCCACCCCGGCACCACCAGGATCACCCCCAATCCATGGCCCCAAGGGCCACATCCAGACACCTCTGGGACACTCCCAGACACAGGGACTCCACCACCTCCCTGGGACACTTATTCCAAGGGCTGACCACTCTGGCAGGGAAAAATCGTTTCTAATCTCCAACCTGACCCTGCCCTGGTGCACTTTGAGGCCATTTCCTCTCCTCCTTTCCCTTGGACATGGCAGCAGAGCCCGACCCTCCCTTCCCTGCCCCCTCCTGTCAGGGAGTTGGGGAGAGCAATGAGGTCCCCCCTGAGCCTCCTCTTCTCCAGATAAACCCCCCCAGCTCAGCTGCTCCTCACAGGACATGTTCTCCACCCCCTTCCCCAGCTCTGTTCCCTTCCCTGGACACGCTCCAGCCCCTCCATGTCCTTTTTGAGTCACACTTCTGGAAGAGATTTTAATTCCCTGCCGTGGTCTAGACCAGGTTTGTATCACTACTGGGCAGAAGATGGGATTTATTCCTCCTGCTTCTGAGCTTTGCAGATCCAATCTGAAAGGGAATTGATGCAAAGAGGGAAATAAAGCACGATTTCTATACTTAAATCCCAAGTAAATCCCTTCTCAGACTCACAGAGAATCAAATCACTACAGCAAAGCAGCTCAAAGGGGCTCTGACTAAACAAGACACTAAGAGGGAGGATTTTCACTCTTGGAAATCCTGATTTAGTGTCCTGTCAGAGAGCTGGAGAGCACTCCCAGCGCTGCTACTTCCTCAGCCACCTCAGTTTAGGATGCCCTGTCTGGCACATAGTTTGGGTTTGAGTCAAAAAAGAGGTTAAGCTTTTGCTGACTAGGTATAAATATATAAATATATAAATTGCTGTGCTCTGTCTGCTTTCCTGCACTGCCAGACCCTCTTCCTGCACTCCCTGGAGGGTGTGTGGGAGTTCCAGGAGCAGAGCCTGCATTCAAACCACCTGGTGGAAATGTGGAGCCTGCAGTTGAACCTCAAAGCAAATAAACTCCTGTCAGGCTCGTATTCACCTCGCAGGACACGTCGTACGGGAGCTGTTCTTAAAATAACCATCTCCAGGGGGGGAAAAAAGAGAAAAAAAAAGGAAAATAAACCAACCAAACATCCTTATCTTCTTTAACTCTCGTTATAAGATTGTAAAGTTGGAAACACATCTGGTGTGAGGAATGAAAAGGGTTTTATTGAAAGGAAGCAAGAGGTCAAACAGTCACAGGGTCAGGGCTCAGCCCTGCAGCCAAAGTCAGTGGCACAGAAGGACCTTTAGGGAAGCTGGTAAGAATTCCCTGCAGTGACATTGGTACAGCATTCCCAAATCCAGAGTCAGCTCATCCCAGGAAACGCTTCAGAATCATTAAGGTTGGAAAACACCTTTAAGCTCATCAAGTCCAACCATCGACCAGCACAACCACGTTCACCATTAAACCACATCCCCAAGTGCCACATCCAACACTTCCAGGGATGGGGATTCCAACACTCCCCTGGGCAGCCCATTCCAGTGTTTTACATCCCTTCCTGTGAAATATTCCCTGATATCCAAACTAAACCCACTGGGACTGACTGGAGTGTAAAACCTCGTGGCTGGCAGGGGTTCAAACCAGAGTTTTAGGCAAATCTGAAAGTAAGTTGGCCCAAAAGCTGCAAGAAACGAGCTTCCAGCTCCAGAAAGGACTTTGGTTTCCTCTCCCAACCCTTTCCCTCTGCCCTCTTCTCCACTGTCATCCTTCCAGGACCTGAGGGAGCCGAAAATAAGATGGAGAGGGAGCATTTCCAAGGGCCTGGAGTGACAGGACAAGGGGGAATGGCTTCCAACTGCCAGAGAGCAGGGTTAGATGGGATATTGGGAAGGAATTCCTGGCTGGGAGGGTGGGGAGGGGCTGGGATAGAATTCCCAGAGAAGCTGTGGCTGCCCCTGGATCCCTGAAGTGTCCAAGGCCAGGTTGGAGCAAGCTGGGCTAGTGGAAGGTGTCCCTGGGCTAGTGGAAGGTGTCCCTGGGCTAGTGGATGGTGTCCCTGGGCTAGTGGAAGGTGTCCCTGGGCTAGTGGAAGGTGTCCCTGGGCTAGTGGAAGGTGTCCCTGGGCTAGTGGATGGTGTCCCTGGGCTAGTGGAAGGTGTCCCTGGGCTAGTGGAAGGTATCCCTGGGCTAGTGGAAGGTGTCCCTGCCCATGGCAGGGGGTTGGACCAAGATGATGTTTAAGATCTTTCCCAACCCAAACCATTCTGGGATTCTGTGAATAATGTTCTTGTCCACAAGGTACCAAGGAAAGCCTGGAAGTGCAGCTGAGCTTGAACTTCACAGTTTCCACTTGTTGCATTTCTTTCCTTAAATTATATCACTCCCCAGAACACTTTTCCTGCTTCAATTCCCTTTATTTCAAAAATAGAGCACTCTTGTGGAAAATAAAGCAATAAACTTACAAAAATAAACACTTTTTTTAGACACAGTTCCTTAAAAATGCCACAAAGAGCAAGGAAATATTCTGTGAAATGTGATTCCCCCCCAAAGGGAAAATAATCCCAGCACAGTCACAATTAAAAAGGAATTTTGGGCAGTTTAAGGAAAATTCCCTGGCCAATAATCTTCACTAAAGCAGAGCTGTCCCAGCTCCAGGGGGAGCCAAATTCGAGTTGCAAAGAACCTCAGCTGATTTTTGAAGGATCTTCAACCCCTCCAAGTGCAGCATTTCCACCAGAGCCAGCTGGGGGTTGGGGTTCTCTTGGCTCCTTCTCAGCTGGGAAATCTGAAGGTTGTACAAGTGGGATGGAATGATTAAAATCTTTTAATAGATGTTAATTTTTAGAGATTTTAAATAATATAATGATAGTTATATTTTAAATGTAAATATATATAATTATAATTCATATATTATAATATATAAAAATGAAATATATTATATGTTTATATAAACATATAGAGATATAAATATTTATTATATGTTATAAATTTTATCTGTTAAATATAAAATACATAAAATATATTAGATATTTTTCTATAAATATATATTTTTCTATAAATATGTTATATATTATATTATATATTTGTACAAACATATACTTCCAGATAAATATATATTATAAATTTTATCTATTAAATAAAAAATATATAAAAATGTATTCTATCTTTTTCTAAAAGTATCTATTTATATGTAAATATAAAAATATGTTATATGCTATATTTATATAAACATATATTTCCAGACAAATATAAATATATATTATACATTATTAAAATTTATATATTAAATATAAAATACATAAAATATACAAGATATTTTTCTGTAAATATATATTTATATACAAATATAAATAAATGCTATATATTATATATTTGTATAAACATATACTTCCAGATAAATATAAATATAAATATATATTATAAATTTTATCTATTAAATATAAGATATATAAAAAATGTATTATGTATTTCTATAACCTATTTATATGTAAATATAAATAGATTTTATACAATATTTTATATATTCATATAAACATATCTTTCCATATAAATACAAGTATATATTATACATTATTAATTTTATCTATTAAATATATAATATAATATAAATATATTATCTTTTTCTATAAATATATATTTATATGTAAATATAAATCTATTTTATGCATTATATTATATATTTATATAAACATATATTTCCATATAAATATATATTATACATTATACATTTTATCTATTCAATATAAAATATTATCTATTAAATATATAATATAATATAAATATATTATCTTTTTCTATAAATATATATTTATATGTAACTGTAAATATATGTTATACATAATATTATATATTTATATAAACATATATTTCCATATAAATATAAATATATATTATACATTACAAATTTTATATATTAAATAAAAAATATATCATATATTTATATAAATATATGATATATATAAAATATATATAAAATATATATATGTATAAAATATATAAAATATATATCATATATTTATATATGATACAGAAATATATACATATATATAAATATATATATTTATATATAAATATATAAAATACAAATATATGTTATATATTATAATTTAGATATATTTTAAATATAAAACATATATTTTAGAATTTATATGTATTTTTTAATAATAGGACATGAACAGAAAATTTGTGGCAATCCGTGGTAGGGATTGCTTGAACCACATAAAAATAGCATTGTTTTTAAACTTCCACAAGAGAAATAGTAATAAAATAAATAAATAAAATAAATAAATAAATAAATCAAATAAAATAAATAAATAAAATAAAATAAAAAGGAGGAAAATGGGAATAATCCCAGTTGTCAGCCCAGAAAATGACATTTCTAGGGAAGAAAGGAATCTGGGCTCCCTTGTTCTTCAGTCCAATTACCTGGAGAAGGACCTGCTGGGTCTCCTCTGTTAAAAAATGACAGATTTGGGTGGTTATTTTCCAGCTCTGCTCTTGGTTTCTGGCTGAAATGATGTCCCCAAGCAGTGTCCTCCTCCAGCAGGCACTGAAACACAGGGGTGGGACACAAATGGTGGGACCACAACCTTGGAACCACAACCTTGGAGCCACAACCTTGGAACCACAACCTTGGAACCACAACCTTGGAACCACAACCTTGGAACCACAACCTTGGAACCACAACATTTGGAACCACAACATTTGGAGCCACAACATTTGGAACCACAAGGTTGGAACCACAAGGTTGGAACCACAAGGTTGGAACCACAAGGTTGGAACCACAACCTTGGAACCACAAGGTTGGAAGGTTGGAACTACAATGTTGGAACCACAAGGTCTCAACCCCAATGTTTCAATCCCACTGTTTCAACCCAAATGTCAGAATCAAAATGTTTCAACCCCAATGTTTCAGCCCCAATGTTTCAACAAAAATGTTTCAATCACAATGTTGGAACACAAATATTTGAGCCACAATGTTGGAACCCAAATGTCCGAATCAAAATGTTTGAATCACAATGTTTGTTTGAACCAAAACGTTTCAACCCAAATGTTTCAGCCCAAATGTTTCAACAAAAATGTTTCAGCCCAAATGTTTCAGCCCAAATGTTTCAGCCCAAATGTTTCTGCCCAAATGTTTCTGCCCAAATGTTTCTGCCCAAATGTTTCTGCCCAAATGTTTCTGCCCAAATGTTTCAACCCAAATCCAAATGTTTCAACTCAAATATTTGTTTCAGCCCCAAATGTTTCAGCCCCAAATGTTTCAGCCCCAAATGTTTCAGCCCCAAATGTTTCAGCCCCAAATGTTTCAGCCCCAAATGTTTCAACCCAAAAGTCTGAATCACAGTGTTTGTTTGAACCAAAAAGGTTGAACCCAAATGGTTGAACCCAAATATTTGAACCATAAGGTTGGAACCCAAATGTTTGAGTCAAAACGTTTCAACCCAAACATTTCAACTCAAATGCTTCAACCCAAACTGAAATGTTTCAACACAAATGTTTCAGCTCAAAGGTTTCAACTCAAATGTTTGTTTCAGCCCAAATGTTTCAGCCCAAATGTTTCAGCCCAAATGTTTCAGCCCAAATGTTTCAGCCCAAATGTTTCAGCCCAAATGTTTCAGCCCAAATGTTTCAGCCCAAATGTTTCAACCCAAATATTTCAACCCAAATGTTTCAACAAAAATGTTCCAGCCCAAATCTTTCAACCCAAGTGTTTCAGCCCAAGTGTTTCAACCCAAATGCTGAATCAAAATGTTTGAATCACAATGTTCAAACCAAAATGCTTCAACCCAAACGTTTGAACCCAAACGGTCGAACCCAAACGTTTGAACCCCACACAGGGATTTGCTGCAATTCCCAGCTCAGGGATAAAACATGTGCTCCTCCTAAACTTCCCCTCACCTGGGCCTGTAACCACAGGGATTTATTTTTAGTTCTTACATCAACTTATTCCACTCAGCAATGAAGCTTCAAAGCATAAACAGCTCAGAACAACAGAACTGGTTTTAATTATTTACTGTTCCAAGCAATGCCCAGGTAAGCATTTTCCATCCCTGCTGTCTGAGGCAGATTTGCCATTTGGAATAAATGATCAAACTGCCCTGACAGTCACTGCAGATGGATTTCAGTCATTTATTAGCCCCAGAATTTCAACAGCAACCCGTGGAAGACATGAATCAAAGAAATCATTTAAAATTGCATCAAACCGACAGGAAAAAGGCCTGGAGACTGAACCTTACAGGAATATCTTGAAATAGAAAAGGAAAACAATGGGGTGGAGTTATTAATACAAGAAAGCAAAAGACCAAAGCAGAAGAGGCAGTGATTTTACAGTTTATGGTGTTCTCTGCCTTTCTTCTTTTCACTTCTCACCTGGAGTCAATGAGAGACAACACAGGAGATCCAATCCCATTGTCCTGGGATTCCCACCCAGCCAGCAAAGAGCAAATAGTGAAGGGTCCAGAAAACATGGGAAGGGGGTGGAAAATGTGAAGGGTCTGGAGAACATGTCCTGTGAGGAGCAGCTGAGGGAGCTGGGGGGGTTTATCTGGAGAAGAGGAGGCTCAGGGGGGACCTCATTGCTCTCCCCAACTCCCTGACAGGAAGGGGCAGGGAAGGGGTCGGGCTCTGCTGTCCCAAGGGAAAGGAGGAGAGGGAATGGCCTCAAACTGCACCAGGGCAGGGTCAGATGAGAGATTAGAAATAATTTTTCCCTGCAGGAGTGGTCAGGCCTTGGAATAAGTGTCCCAGGGAGGTGGTGGAGTCCCTGTGTCTGGGAGTGTCCCAGAGGTGTCTGGATGTGGCCCTTGGGGCCATGGATTAGGGGTGATCCTGGTGGTGCTGGGGTGGCACTGGATGATCCTGGAGGTCTCTCCCAACCCTGGGGATTCTGTGAAACAGAAGAAAATGGCACAAGGACTAAATACCCTGAGTGCTAAAACTTACAATTCATCTGCTCCAAGGCTTAACAACTTGAGGGCTGTGAGGAGTCTCCAAGATGGTCCATCCCAGCCAAAGGTCAGGTTTCTAAAAAGTCCAAAGTGATAAGAAAGTATAAGTGAGCTTTTACAGTGTGACAGTTTTCTTCCTGACAAGGGGAGATCTCAAGCTTTGATACTGGTGTTTATAACTAACACATCCTCTCACAAGCACATTAGTTTGTTAAAAAAAACCCCACCCAAATAATCATTTTTTGCAGGATTTTGATACTAGAAGCAAAATTTGCCTCCCAGAAAATACTGAAAAGAAAGCTCACAAGGAAACAAAGAACTCCAGATACCTACTCTAGGAAATCATGATCCTTTAGAATGGACAGTTTTGCCTTTCTCTGCTTGTCCAGTGGTGGAAGATATTTGAGGAGAGTGTCTGCATAAAAATACATTTTAGATATTTAAAGAAATGCCACACAGAATAAAGCACAATCATCAATTCTGAAATAACACTGCAACCATATTTTTCAAGGTTGAAAGGAACAAACAAACAAACAAACCTGCTACAATTTAGTGAAATTTCACAGAACAAAAGTGCTTTTTGTGTCCTTATAGCAAAAATCCTGACTCAAACTGAAGTTCTGAACCACCCTCAGCAACTTCAGTTTGTGAGGATCAGGACTTCAATCCTGAAGTCAATGGTAAAACCTTAGACATCCAGTTGGAATTTCCACATAGATTCTGCTAAGAATCACAACTTTGTAAAAGAAAATGTTCACAAAGAGCATTTTCAATTTTAAAACTCCAATCCTTAATTTCTCTGCAGAGGTATCACAGCCTATTCCACTTCTTGGAAGTGCTTTCAGTGACAATTTATAAATCCAACCTGATGAGACATAAACACTGCTGTGGGGGTTATCCATGGCAACAAATCCATACTCCAGGAGCAGCCTCTGATTATCATGAGGTCCATAGCAGATAAAAACTTCTCCATATTTCTTGCACTGGGACTTTGCCCAAATTTCATAGCTCCTTGTCTGCTCATTAAATGCAGCCTTTACCTAGGTGGAGTTAAAAAAGAAAAGGTTTTACTCTTGGTAGGGGGAAAAAAGGAACCAAACCTCGAATTTTAAGATCCAAAAGTAGAGAACATTTCTCTAACACTGGAAGAAAAGTGTTTCAGAGGTCTGAGAAGGCAGCCCATGAGTGTGAAGAACTAAGATCAAAGCCCTGGCCTGCAGCATGTGCCACCCACTGGGCAGGTTTATTAGAGAGGCTCCAAATCTACAAATAAAGATGGTTTTGTGCAGAGTTGGCCCTTCCTGTGCTGTCCCAGCTCTGTGTTGGCTCTCAGTCTCTGACAGAAGGTGGAACTGCTCTCCACACTTCCCTAAGGCTGCTCAGAAGCTTCAGGGAGAGGTGAAGTACCACAGGGACTGTGTAACTTGGAATCTGTGGCAGGAGCTGAGCCTTTTAG
Organism: Pseudopipra pipra; assembly: GCF_036250125.1. NCBI lineage: Eukaryota > Metazoa > Chordata > Aves > Passeriformes > Pipridae > Pseudopipra > Pseudopipra pipra. Next base: position 117,498,092 of record NC_087550.1, on the reverse strand, counting down.
GGAAGCAGAGCAGGGTTATGTTCACAAAAGGCCCTTCCCAAAAGCTCCCCTGGGTGCAAATCTCACCCAGGGGCTCTCCCTGTTGCTGCATGAACTGAATTTGAATTGTGGAATCACAGAATCCCAGAATGGTTTGGGTTGGAAGGGGCCTTTAAGATCATCCAACCCACCCCCTGCCATGGGCAGGGACACCTTCCACCAGCCCAGGTTGCTCCAAGCCCCATCCAGCCTGGCCTTGGACACTTCCAGGCATCCAGGGGCAGCCACAGCTTCTCTGGGAATTCTATCCCAGCCCCTCCCCACCCTCACAGGGAAGAATTCCTTCCCAATATCCCATCTAACCCTGCCCTCTGGCAGTTTGAAGCCTTTGCCCCTTGTCCTGTCACTCCAGTTCCTGGGGATCTTTACCACAATTATCTTTATTCAACTGCCTTGGGCTGAAGAACAAACTCCAGTGTATTTATGACCCGTGAGTCCTCACCCTTTACACGCTCCCAAACTGACATTTTTCCCACTGGGAGATCCTTCCCTGACCTCCACACCCTCCTAATCCATCCCATAAATGCCTGTTGTATTGAGACAGTGCCTCTGCAAATAAAGAAATCAAGTGATCTGTTTTTAGCTTCTCACCTGAACATTTGGACTGTGGTTTAGCAGATCTAAATACGGTGCCAGTGCATAAACATCTGGCTCCAGAGAAAACCACTCCTTCTGTGGATGTTTCATGTATATTGTCCTGGTATTAATAGTGCACCAAGCCCACTCCAAAGCACTGTAGGTAAAAATAGTTCCTGTGTCCTCAGCAAACAAAGGCTGCAGGGAAGAGAAAAAAGCCTTGGAAGACAAATACAGCTCGTGGATGGTTGTTCTCTGCTCCTGAGCCTTCTTTCTTAAAGGTTCTGGAAGAAGGGTCACTACATCATGTTCCCAGCAACCAGGGCAGGTGTAAGTCTTGGGTAGAACATCCAGGTATGGCTTCCAGGGGGATTTCTGCCCAGCATGTTTCTCTGCTATTAAAAACGTGCACAGTGCCATCAAAGGGGATACAGGAGGCTTCCAGCTATTAGAAAATAAAAGAAAAATAAAAATGCCAACCCAGCAGATACTCAGAGGTGAGATGGGAATTGGGTGTTTTATCTCTCCAAGGGTTCTTTTAGAAGTCATGAAAAGCTTCTATTTTCAACTGCTTTGTAGTTCACCTCCAAGCCCTTTGGATGGTTTCAAAGGGGGCAATAAAAGCTGGTTTGGAATAACAACTTCAGGTTCACCCCTTGGGTTTTTTTTTTTGGGTGGAGTGGGGTTTTTTAGGATATACAAGGACTCAATGTCCAGCATAGGACTTTGTTCTGAATTTTCTAAAAGGCCATGTTCATGTGACTGCTCTGCAACCCCTTTTTATCTTCCTTCTCCTACTGAAGCTTACTCACAAATTCCCAAGAAATTGTTCCTAAGTGACATTTAGGTCCAAGCTGGCTCTGAGGCAGGTCAAGTTCCAGTCTGTGCTTTAGTCTGCTGAGCTAAAAGGGGATGTTTTCAGCCCAAACCTTTCCTATCTGAGCATTCATGAAAGGCCACAAGAAATAGTTACCACTCAGGGAATGCAGTTTAAAGCTCTCCCACCACTTCAGATGATTCATCTACTAATGAACAACCCACACTCCAAGTCAACTTGTCCATCAAGTGTCACTTTTCACTCACTTCTTAATGTATCCTCCCAGGCAGCTCCTAAGGACAGTGCTTGTGGTGAGTAAACACTTCTCAGGCAGTGAAATAATGAGATCCCCTGCCTTTGAGGGAAGGGAAAAAACAATAATCACACCCAAAGAACAGTAAAAGTCAAGTGTAAGTGACTCATTTCATACTCCCACGGGAACTGGGAGGGTTTGGAGAGTCCCAGCCCAGGGAAGGAGGACAACTGCAGCCAGTACAAACCATCACTGTTCACAGAAAGTCTGTGCCTGGCTCCTCCCTTTCTTTGCACTGAGATATATTCTAGAGCAGGTCTCACAAACAGCTGAATTTCCATCAACAAGCAGCACGTGGCAGGGATATTTTAGGTCATGTCCACCCTGACCTTGCTTGCCAGGCTGCTGGGGGTAAATCAGCTTTCATGCCTGGCTGGAGCCACGTGTGCCCTTTGCTGCAGGGAGAGCACATGGATCCACTCAATGCTCTTCCCATTCACCTCCTGATTTTTCCCTGTCTTGTTCCAGCCCAGTTGGATTCAGTGCTCTGCACCCACTGCAGGCTCCCAGCACTGGGGAAAACCTCTGGTTTCTGAGGTCCCAACCTGAGCCAGGATGAGAGCACACACTGTCCTCTGCACAGGACTTTTCCTTCCCACCTCTTGCTTTGCTCCCTGTTCTGCCCAAGATCCTGGCTCTGATTCACCATTATCTCATTTACTATCCTCACACCACTTAAGAAACTTCTCCAACAAACCTATTTTCCAAGAAGCTTTTTCAGTCAGAGTTCCAATATCCACAGGGCAAGGAATTTTTTTCTATTATTCCCCTTTCCTGCTGGAAATGCCTGAGAAATTATGTTCCTATTAATTAATCTACCAACACAGAAGCTTCAAAGTGAAGGTCAGAGGCCAGAAATTACATTCACAACAGAATTCCTTGTCTGGAATTCTGAGTTTTGCTTCTTGCAAAAACTCATTCCACCTCAAAAGAACCTGAGGAGATGCTGCAGTAGAACCAACATCACTGACCTGAAGAGCTTTTGTTGCCATCAGTCCTCTTCCTGTCTCTGAGGCAGGAACAAAAAGCACAAGTAAATACATGTATACATGTGAAATCAGGAATCTGTGATCAGGTCAGCAAGGAAAAGCTCTAAAAGAACAGACATTATCTCTTCCAAATCATAAAAGCCAGTTATGGGTTGTTCCACACATATATTTAATTTTTTTGTTCTCCATCTCTCTTTACTTCTCAGGATCCTCTCCCTGCATCCCCTGCAGCACTTACTGTTCAGTTCTAGCCATTATTCACCTCCTTTTTCTCCCAGTTCTAGCAATTATTCCACTTGTTTTTCTCAATTTTTTCTTCAAAAATATCTATCATCACCAGGTGCAGTTCTTGGTTTCAGAGTTTCAACTAAACTTTATAATTTCCAGTCACAATATTTTTCTCTGATTCATTCTATTCTTTCTACTCTCCATTAATATTGCAAAAAATTTGGAAACATAACCTACTTAAAGAGAAAAAAATACAAGTATATACCTTTACTGTAAACATTACTAAGTGGATCCCAGCTCTAAAAGAATTTATTTATGGGCATCACTAGATCTGCTGAACTTGCTTGAGGAAAAAAAAAAAGATGAACAAATGATAACAAGGTTAAGTTCCAATGCTGGAAACACAGAAACACTTCTTTAAAACTGTGCTACTAACACTTAAAATTCCAGCTTTTACCAGGAATTCAGCATAGGTGTGCAAGTTTTGTTTCTGTTAAATTGAGATTCATGTACATTTGCCAAAAATCCTCAGAAGACTAACAGTAACTGGCTTTTTTCCTGATGCCACCCAGGTGTAAAAAACTTACATCAGGAATCTACCGTTCTTAGAAGAATCAGAAATTTGTACCATCAATAAAAGAATTAAAACATTACCCCTGAACTCTGCTGGCCTTAAAATACTGTCTTCAAATCCTCTGTCTTTTAGCCACTTCTTAAGTTTAATGTACTCCAGCTTGTGACTGCAGTTGACTAAAAATAAATTAAAAAAAAGAATTAATTCTATAAAAGGCTATAATTTCCTGCTGGAAAAGAAAGGAAATTTAAAAATTTCACAGTATAAGTCAGACAAGCAAATCTTAAGACATTTTAAAGCATAAAAAAATAGCAAGAAAGGCTCCCCTAGAACTAACTAACTAAATTTTGGGCCTCTGGTTACTGGGAGGTCTCAGAATTGTGTGAGTTATTCAGTATATTCAAGGAATTTAAGAATAACGTAGTACTTGTCACGAGCCAGAAAAGAGAGCTCACAGTACTCACCATGCCGTGCTGGTGATTGTAAACTAATGCTACAATATTTGCATATTAATGCTACAATATTTGCATATTAAAAAAATGTAACATTTATTAATACCATTTTCAAAACACAAAGGTTTTTGCAAATCATAGAACATCCTGAGTTGGAAGGGACACATCAGGACCATTGAGTTCAACTCCTGGCCTTGCCCGGGACAATCCCAACAATCCTACCATGTGCCTGAGAGCAAAAAAACACAAAGGTGTTTGCAAATATAAACCCTAGAAAGATACCTTGAAAAGCAATTGGTTTATTTTATTATTTAACTTTCAGGGATAGTACCTCCATCCACAAAACTCTGCGAGTGTTTTCTTCTTCTCTTCCGGCCTGTCCGACCTCTGTTTTTCTTCATATCAAGCAACAGATTTTGCTTTATTTAGACAACCTGAACTCTAAAAAAGAAAAAAAAAGTTACTTACAAATATTTAAAGTACTTTTCATTCCCTCTGAGGGCGGGGAGGGGCTGGGATAGAATTCCCAGAGAAGCTGTGGCTGCCCCTGGATCCCTGGAAGTGTCCAAGGCCAGGTTGGATAAACTTGGAGTAACCTGGGCTGGTGGGAGGTGTCCCTGCCCATGGCAGGGGGGTGGCACTGCATCATCTTTCCCAGAATCATGGAATATCCTGAGTTGGGAGGGATCTCCAAGGATCATCCAGTCCAAGCCCTGGCCCTGCCCAGGACACCCCAACACTCCCCCCTGTCCCTCAGAGCGTTGTCCAAACCCTCCTGGAGCTCTGGCAGCCTTGGGGCCGTGCCCACTGCCCTGGGGAGCCTGGGCAGTGCCCACCACCCTCTGGGGGAAGAACCTTTTCCCAATATCCTTCGCTTTGCCAAAAGCGCCCTGAACTGACCCTGAGGAGCGCAGGTTTTCCCTGCAAGGAGGGAGGCCGGGCGGGGAACCGGGAGCACCCACAGGCGGTCGGGCTCCTGGACAACACCACGACATCGCATCCTACCCCTCGAACTGGGAAGCCTGTGCTAACACCACCTCCATTCCCGGCTCGGCACGACCCCCCGGGACGTGAGGGACGGGAGAGAAGGAAAACTCCAAGGCGGCGCTGCGAGGGAACTTCCCAAGGGAAGCGACCGCTCCGGGACCGCCCCGTGCCCCGCGCACCCTCCATGGCAGACCCAACAGCACCCTCCCCTGGCAACCTAAATTGCTGCTCCCGAGTCCCTCCCGGGCTGGAATCGCTTCCCGGTGCTCCAAACTCACCTGCTGGGCAGGACACAGGCACCGACATCGCTTGGTTTCCCCTCACGGCGGGTTCATTCCCGCCCCGGAGGCGGGGCTGCTCCGCCATTTTAGGGGCGTTCGCATCTCCTTTCCCCGGCAGTGCGATCGTCTGGTTTTGGGGGGGAACAGCGTGTGGTTTCCTCGCTGTGCGGAGCTGAGGGACGAGGGGGAAGGCACCCGCGGTGCTGGAGGTGGGTGAGGAGGTGCTGGAAGCCCCCCCCGGGTCCCTCAGGCCGCGGTGCCCTGAGGGGCTCGGAGCTCATGGCGGCCCGGGCGTGCCCTCCCCGGTAGGGACCCGCTCCTGAGGGAGTGAGGGAAAAACGCGTTTGCCGTGAGGTGGGAAGGGGGCTCCTGGCTCTGGGAAGGCAGGAGCTGGTTGGGGTGTCATCCTCGCGCGGGGTTAGTTACAGGCGAGATGGGAAGAGAGGTGGGAATTATGTAAAAACAGCTTTTTAAACTTGCTTTCGTGCGGGAAATGCATCTTCTTTAAATGCACCGTATCTGTTTGAAAAACAGCAAGCAGGCTTTCTGTCTAGAGGTGATGGTGTGTTCGACAGTATAAACATTGTCAGCCTGTGCTTTGCCCTTTCCCTCTGAAAATCCTCTAATTGCTTCTCCCACCTGGCACTTGGAGATCAAGCTGCTCCTTCCTTTTTTTTTTTTTCCCCCATGGAATGGACCTTAAAGCTCATCCAATTCTTGCCGTGGGCAGGGACACCTTCCACTAGACCAAGTTGCTCAGGTTTCGAGCCTTAATTTTTTAAGCTGAACCAGCTGAAATATTCCCAAAAGAAGGAAATGGGCTTTCTGTGAGGTGTAAGTGCAGAAGAGTTTACTCCCACCAAAAGTTAATTCAGTACTAAAAATTAATCATTGACTTTCTTTGGTAAAGAGCTTTCTTTCTTCTTTTTGCCCAGTCACTGCCTGGGTTTTCTTTGAAACATTTAGCACTGGGTGTGAATTTCTCTGTGGACACCTCGGGCTACTTTAGGAAGTTAGAGTCAGTAATGTAGCTTCACATAATTCAAGCTGGAATTTGAAATAGTATTTTAAAGAAAAAAAAAACACTAATTGGCCAGAAGAGTTGAGGATTCCACACCCCTGGTGTTGTTCAAGCCCAGGTTGGACAGGGCTTGGAGCAACCTGGTCTAGTGGAAGGTGTCCCTGCCCATGGGGGGGGGTTGGATTAGATGATCTTTAAGGTCCCTTCCTACCTAAACCATTCCCTGACTTTAATTCCTTTTCAATATCCACCTTTGTCCTGTGGCCGGAACAGAGAGATTTCTCTGAACAGTTTTTCCTGCATTCTGCAGGCCTTGCTTGCCATGACTTCGGAAGTGGCAAGCGGTGTAATGTTTATACTTATAAGCTGCGTGAAAATATGCAACGTTTATACTTGTTAGCAATGTGTTTATAATTATAAGGTTTGAGAACATAGTATGTTTATAGTAAGAAAGCCTTGAGAAACTGGAGATAATGAAACACCTGCAGATCTCAAAAAAACCCTAGAGGCGGATCAATAGAAAGAGCTTTGCATGCCAAGTATGATCTTAGGCCTCGTGGACAAAGAACCAGGTCCAATAAACTGAGAGGCGTGCACAGACTGAGCTGTCCAATCACCCTGTTGTGAGCATGTACCCGGAACAAACTAAACTGTATAAAAGTGAACTGATTTAAATAATAAATTGGACATCGCTTTGATCACGTTGATCGTTTGCTTTGTCTCTCTGGACCTCTCCATCAACGTTGTCCATCTGAGTGAAGGTTTCTTTGCTGTTGGCAGTTGCTGTCACCTGGGCACACACCCAGGGAGGACCATGTCCAGCGTGCCGGTGGCTGTGGTGACGGGGTCCAACAAAGGGATTGGCTTTGCCATCGTGAGGGACCTGTGCAAGCAGTTCCCGGGGGATGTGTACCTGACGGCCCGGGACCCCGGCCGGGGGCAGGAGGCAGTGGCCAAGCTCCAGCAGGAAGGGCTCCGGGCCCTCTTCCACCAGCTGGACATCGATGACCTGCAGAGCATCAGAGCCCTCCGGGACTTCCTGAAGGAGAAATACGGAGGGCTGAACGTGCTGGTGAACAACGCGGGCATCGCTTTCAAAGGTAGGAAGGGCTCTGGCTGGGGTAGTCCTGTCTGCTGCCAAGCTGTGTGGAGAGGATTGTGGATGCAGCTGACATCTGTATGCCCATGGCATGCTGCACTTTTGGCTGGGCAGGCTTCCTATCTTGAGGACAATGTGAAGTGGGTTTTCTGGGATCTCTTGGGCTGCCTGTGCATTTCTTCCTGGAGAGGGTGGTCAGGCCTTGGCAGGGGCTGCCCAGGGAGGTTTGGAGTCCCCTGGAAGGCCTGGATGTGGCACTCAGTGCTCTGGGCTGGGAGACAAGGTGGGGATGGGGCACAGGGTGGACTCCATGACCTTGGAAGTCTTTTCCAACCTCAGTGATTCTGTAAACATGCTTCCCTGGAGTGCTGTTTGCATCACCCAGGGAGCATGGAAGTACTTGAGGCAGGCAGTGCATGTGAGTGGAGTTGGGATAATTGCCTCAATGCCCAGGAGCCTCACCAGGGCCATGGGAGCCCGTCCTGAGGGTGAATATCAGCCAGTGTTCCTTGGGGATCTGTGTTTTCTCTCTTCCACAAGCCTCATACTTTGTTCTGGGTGTTACATCCTCCAGGCATCCAGCTGATAAAAAAGAAACTTTGGACCTGGGTGGTTTCTGTTATCTCTGACTTTCTCAGGCTGTTATTCAGTTACCTGTAATCCAGTTAACCCAAACCTTGCTGTGCTGAGCAAGAGTGTAACCATTTCATCTCCCAGTGGACAGGAACACAGGGAAAATGAGGAAGCCACAGCAGTTTTAAGGTGGAAAAGTGCATTTTTCTTGTAAGTGTTTATAAAAGCAAGTCAAGATCATGTTAGATAAAGCAAATCACAAGCCTGACTACTTGTTCTAGGGAGGGGATTCTGCCCCTCTACCCCCTCAGGTGAGACCCCCCTGCAGAGCTGCTCCAGCCCTGGGGAACAGCCCAGCAAGGACATGGAGCTGCTGGAGAGAGTCCAGAGCAGGAACCAAGAGGATCCCAGGGCTGGAGCAGCTCTGCTGGGAGGAAAGGCTGGGAGAGCTGGGATTGTTCAGCCTGGAGAGGAGAAGCTTTGGGGTGACCTGATCGTGGCCTTGCAGGACCTGAAGGAGCTCCAGGAAAGATGGGGAGAGACTATTTCCAAGGGCTGGAGGGACAGGACAAGGGGGAATGGCTTCCAGCTAACAGACAGTAGGGTTAGATGGGATATTGGGAAGAAATTCTTCCCTATGAGGGTGCCCAGAAAAGCTGTGGCTGCCCCTGGATCCCTGGAAGTGTCCAAGGCCAGGTTGGACAGGGCTTGGAGCAACCTGTGCTGGTGGAAGGTGTCCCTGCCCATGGCAGGGGGTGGCACTGGGTGATTAAGGTCCTTTCCAACCAAGACCATTCTGTGACCCTGTTTTCTGGTTGGTTTTGGTTGGTTTTAGTCTCTTTGCCTGTCTCAGTTAGGACAGGGAGCTGTTCAGGCCCAGCCTTGTGCTGACTCCTCTGCTCACAGGGTGGGTTAAGGAGGCCTGTCAGGGAGTATGGATCAAACCTCACCTGCCCCTGAAGATGGAACTTCTCATGGAGTGGGAGTGCAGTGATGGTCTTCTACAACCCACTCACTGGATGTTTTGCATGTTACTTTATAGAAAAATTGCTTGTGTTTGATCAGTTTAATGGGAGGCAGCTCTTAAAACAATTCTGAGCTTCAGGGTGTGCTCAGGATAGAGAGGAATTAAAACATTGCAGCAGCAGTTAAAATATCACTTCCAGATATTTAGCCCAGACTTTGTTCAAGCTGACACCAACTCTGACTCAGCAGTATGTCCCACAATTCAGAAATGTGATAAAGGAGCCTCTTGTGGCTGTTGCTGTGTAAGTATCTAACACAAAGCTTAGAGGGTGTAACATCTCTGTGAGAACTTGCTGTGATGCTTATCCCGTATTTTTGTTTTAATTCTTCCTCCCAAGGTTATTGTTTCTACCCAAACCTGCTTCTTGCCTCACCAAATTTCTGCTGCCATCCCAGGATTTATGCTTTCCCTTCTTTCTTGTGCTGTTGCAGTCTGTCAAAGATTAGATTTGCTGTTAAATTTTATCATTCTGGTTTTGTGCTGCACCCCAGATTGTCCAGCAAAAACTGTTCCTGGATGAAATGCTTGTGGAGCTGTGGGTCCTATTCTGGATGAGCCTCTCTGAGAACAGTTATAAATTCTGTTAAATCAAGCAGGGGTAGGATGTTACAGTGTATCCAAGTGGGTTTGGGAGTGTAAGGAAGTTCCTCTCTCCAAGGAGGGGAGGGTATGGAAGCAAAAGTTGGGAGTTGTGTAGGTTTTTAGCTCTCCCACTGCCATAACTCTTTGCCATAGGTCAGGCAGCTCCTTTTCCTGCCTGCTAATTCCCACTCTTTTCCATGTGTTAGCACAGATCTGTCACTTCAGGGGGTGATTTATGTGATTTATGACACAAGTACTGCTCAGTTTTGGGGGTGGCTGGGGTTTTTTAGCAGTTTCTTTATTCAGGCTGCACCAAATCCTACAGTGTTGGTGACTTCAAGCCCCAGGTGAGAACCTGGGTGTGGATAGGTCCTGGCAGATCACTGGGCAGGTTGGGCAGCACATCCCAGGAAAGCAGTTTTTCCATATAAAAGACAGAAAGACCAAACAACCTGGGGGGTGACAAATGACCCTGCAGAGGGAACACAACTGGCTCTCCTGGGGTAAAGCCAAAACCTTCAGCTAAGAAGAGGTGAAAAACACAATTAACTCATTAATACAATATTGCAGAGCCAGGTCTTCTCATTAATGGCAATTATGTTGCTTTTCTTATAGATTTTAATTGATCATATGCCCGTTTTCTAATTAGTGGGGAAAAAAATAAGCTACACTTTTGAGGTTTGGTAGTTTCAAAAATAACTAAGATAAACTTTTGGGGTTTGGTAACTTCTATTCAACCAGTACAATTCTGATTTTTGCTTGGGTTTTTTTTTCTCTTCTTTCCCACCTGCCATGAAAAGTTCAGGACACGACTCCATTTGCAGTCCAAGCTGAGGTCACACTGAAGACAAACTTTTTTGGAACCAAGAATGTTTGCACAGAATTGTTGCCTCTTATGAAGCCCTATGGTAAGTGAAACAGAAATAGTTTTGTGTGAATTTTGACCCTTATTAAATGGGAAAATCCTCTCCAGTGTCAGACACTGCCCCATAGCAAGAGGGGCTGTGCTGTAGGTAAGGACAGATGGGCTTTCTTGACCCCAAAAAGGGCCTTTCTTGACCCCAAAAAGGGCCTTTCTTGACCCCCAAAATGTCTCTGCTGTGTATATTTAAATCTGCCTTCAAGCTGGTTGCATTCTTGTTGTGGATTGAAGTGAAGCCACAGAGAACTTCCTCATGTTCTGTCCATGATCTTTGCCTCTATAAATTGTTCTTGCTTCAGAAGGGACATTTTGATGACAGAACTGGGATAGGGATGTACCTAAAACCAGCCTTTCAGCTGAGTCTGACGTGGTGCTGAGATGTGTTTGCTGCTATAAATGAGCTACAGTTTATACTAACATTTAAACACACCCAGGTTTTTAAGAGAAGAGAAATCAAGCAGATGAAAGAGAATTTGGGAATTTTTAGTTCCTGGTGGAGAAGGAGAAGACAGAATAAATGAATTTTGGGGGCCAGCTAGGGAAAGAGAAACAGTGCCAAAATTACAACTTATACTCTTATGCTAAGGGTGAAGGGTGAGTGTGTTAATAAAATCATTAACAGAAAGGATTAATTTCTGTGCCTTATAAGGTTAAATCCCTGATGAAGTCTCAAGAAAGAGGGAAAACACTGCAAGATAATGTTGGAGACAATGAATGATTTACTGATTACCTGACTCACTCTGTACTGAAGTGCTGGGAGATGAACACTGCAGGTTTTTGTGCTGGGATTAGGAAATCTTCAGGTATTCTTAGCACTGTGAAAATACCTACAGGTTGTAAGAGGTTGTTTCCTGGAGGCTTATGTGACATTTGATAGAGAGCTTTTGCAGGTGCACAGCTTAAATTACCTCTGGAATGGGATTTTTCTAGAGATGTGTGACGTGGATCAGAGTGTGACTCTGATCTTCCCAGAGTTCTGCAAAAACAGCTGAGTACTCCAGGGAGATGCTGCTTGCTATCTTTCTTTATTCCAAACTTACTAAATAAGGATCTTTCTCTGCTGGCAACATGCATGTATTGTGATGCTGATCTGCTCAGGGCCACAGAAAAGGGCTGTTTTGGAGCTAGAAGTGGGAAGGACAAGTATAAAGTGCAAAGTGTTCTGAAATACATCCAGGAACAGATGTTGAGGGTTTAATTAAATCACCTCTGGAATGGGATTTCCTAGAAATGTGTGACTTGGAGTTAACTCTGATCTTCCCAGAGCTCTGCAAAAACAACAGAGCACTCCAGGGAGATGCTGCTTGCTATCTTTCTTTATTCCAAACTTACTAAATAAGGATCTTTCTCTGCTGGCAACATGCATGTATTGTGATGCTGATCTGCTCAGGGCCATAGAAAAGGGCTGTTTTGGAGCTAGAAGTGGGAAGGACAAGTATAAAGTGCAAAGTGTTCTGAAATACATCCAGGAACAGATGTTGAGGGTTTAATTAAATCACCTCTGGAATGGGATTTCCTAGAAATGTGTGACACGTGGAGTTAACTCTGATCTTCCCAGAGTTCTGCAAAACAGCCCACATGAAATATTTGAGCTGTAGAGCAGCCCCACCTCAGTGCTGGGCTTAAGAAGTGTCCAAATAATCAGGTTTTTTTGCCTTTTGCAGGCCGGGTGGTGAACGTGTCCAGCATGGTGAGCTGCTCAGCCCTGGGCCGCTGCAGCCAGGAACTCCAGCAGAAATTCCGCAGTGACACCATCACAGAGGAGGAGTTGGTGCAGCTCATGAACAAATTCGTGGAGGACACCAGGAAAGGGGTGCACGACAAGGAGGGTTGGCCAAACACCGCCTACGGGGTGTCCAAAATCGGGGTCACCGTCCTGTCCAGGATCCAGGCCCGGCTGTTAAACCAAAACAGGAAAGGGGAGCACATCCTGCTCAATGCCTGCTGCCCTGGCTGGGTGAGGACAGACATGGCAGGTCCCCAGGCCACCAAATCCCCAGAGGAAGGGGCTGAGACCCCGGTTTATTTGGCCCTTTTGCCTTCAGATGCTGACGCTCCTCACGGGCAGTTTGTGAGCGACAAAACTGTCCGCCCCTGGTGAGCTGAGCAAAGTGGGAATGGGAAGGTGCCTGACCTCATTTACCTGATTTCACTCTTGATTATGTCATTGCCAGCCCTTTTCCCACTCCCCTGCCAGCCCCTTTTCCCACAGGAGACATGGAGCTGGGGTGAGGAAGTAGGTGCCTTATTATTTCTGAGCACAGCAGATCTTTGGGAGGTCCAGAGCTGCTTCTTGAGGCTGTTTCTTAAGGACAGTGAGTTGTTTTAGGGCTTCAGGGTGACCAGTTTGGGGGGAGACTCATCAGACCAGAACAAAATCACTGCTGTGTAGAGACATTCCTTACTTTCAGAAGAAAATTAAATTAGGGGAAAATAAAAATAGCAAGGATGTACCATTAATAGAAATGTGTAATCAGTTGTTTTTATTAATAATGTCAAGAAATAATTACTTATTGATTTGTGTTCATGCAACTGGCTTCTTCTGGTACTAAGAATGTGTGAAGTTTGAAAATGCATTTTGATTTTCTGCAGCCAAGTTTGTGGCTGGAATGTGTGATTTCTGCACTACAGAAAGAGAAAATAAACCAGAGAACTGATAAATCAAACTCTCCCTCAGTTCATTTATTGCACAGCCTGAAGTTTCCTTATTAAAAAGCTGAATTAAGTGCACTGGAGCAGGAGTGAAGGACATTGGACATAAATAATATGTGTGGGTTTATGAATTGCTTATCAGCACAGAACAGAGTGTGATTAGGAGTTGGTTTTTTAAGGATCCAGGAGCCGTTGTTTTTGTGAGGAATTGCCAAATGAGTCATGGCCCAGAGCTTCTTGAAGACAAGGTCGAGTGCTGCTCCAAAAGTTCCCATGGAAATCTATTTTCTGGGAACAAAAAAAAGAAAAAAAATCTCACAGGCCTTTGGTTTAAGTTACAAAATCCCTGTGCAAAGTTTTTGACTGAAAGATCCACAGTCTGTGTGTTCCTGTTGTGTAAATAGTATCTCCAGTGTTAAATACAAATTAAGTGTTTTAAGTATCCACCAGGATCTGTAAAGTTCCTTCTTGATGTGGTTTGTTGGTTTGGTTGGTTGGGTTTTTTTGTAACATTCAAGCCAAATTATAGGCTTGAAAGTTTTTTACAAAAGGTGTAAAATTCAACCTGGAGAGTTTTGTAAAGTTGTGAAACTTTATGTAACACTCAGCCTGGAGAAGAGAAGGCTCCAGGAGGAACTTACAGCTGCTTTTCAGGGCCTAAAGGAGCTCCAGGAGAGCTGGAGAGGGACTGGGGACAAGGGATGGAGGGACAGGACAAGGGGGAATGGCTTTGAACTAGCAGAGAGTAGGGTTAGATGGGATATTGGGAAGGAATTCTTCCCTGTGAAGGTGGGGAGGGTCTGGGATAGAATTCCCAGAGAAGCTGTGGCTGCCCCTGGATCCCTGGAAGTGTCCAAGGCCAGGTTGGATGGGACTTGGAGCAACCTGGGCTGGTGGAAGGTGTCCCTGCCCATGGCAGGGGGTGGCACTGGATGATTTTTAATGTCCCTTCCAACCCAAACCATTCCATGATGATTTTATGGATTTGAAATTAAGCTCTTTCACAGTGTTTGCTGTTTGTTAAACCCACTTATTCTGTGTCAGGGTGACACAAAGTGGAAGGTTTTGGCTGGATTGTCACTGTCAGCAATGTCATTTCTCATGCTAATATTGATTATAATCCATTTTTTTGTGGAATGAATAGGAAGCAGGACAGATGTTCTCCCAACCTTTGCAGCTGTGCTGTGGTATTCCAGGATGGAGAATCAGCTGGGTGGGTGGATCCAACCTCAGCTGCTGGAGGTGGAAACAAGGCAGAACACACTGGCTGTTCCCAAGATCAATCAGGAAGAAGCTGCACACATTCCCTGCTGACACTGGCAGTGGGAATGTGTCCTGGGAAGAGAGCTGGGACAGCACAGGGCAGAGTGCCAGGGAAGGGCTGTTTGCTGAGAGCAGAGCCAGGGCCAGGCTGGGTCTCTGCACAGGGCCTGCATTGTCCAACCAAAATTTATTTATTATCTATTTCCTTGGGGGTTTTTAGCTCCCTCCCTGCTTCTCTCCCGTGCCTGTTGTGTCTGAAGTGTTTTGTTGCTCTCAGATTCTTTCTTTTGCAGGGTAGTTCTTGTGTCCAGTTTAAGGGTTAGGAAAGGGCTGGAATAATTCTGGTCTGTTGTGCTGGGGGAAACTTCCACCTGTGATTTACTGCTTCTCTTTTGGGGGCACGTCACTCCCCAGTTTTACTTTGGAGTTTGTTAGCCAGAGGAAATACCTGGAAGTGCAGGAGCTGTGGTGACATGGGACAATGAAGGAGTTGGATTCACAATTGTGGAAGCTCAGGGGAGGCAGTTCCTTGGGAATGCCACAGCTCTTGCAGGACACAGCCAGGCTTTTTGGGGGTGGAAGCTGTGCCTGCTGCCACATCAGCTGGGTATAAACACTGTGCCAGGGCCCTGGGACTTCCTGAGGGAGAATCCCAGAATGGTTTGGGTTGGAAGGGACCTTTAAGCCCATCCAGTGCCACCCCCTGCCATGGGCAGGGACACCTTCCACTAGCCCAGGTTGCTCCAAGCCCTGTCCAACCTGGCCTTGGACACTTCCAGGGATCCAGGGGCAGCCACAGCTTCCCTGGGCAACCTGTGCCAGGGCCTCCCCACCCTCTCAGCCAGGAATTCCTTTCCAATATCCCATCAACTGACATACTCTGTCAGTTGGAAGCCATTCCCCTTGTCCTGTCCCTCCATCCCTCGTCCCAAGTCCCTCTCCAGCCTTCCTGTAGCCCCTTTAGGTACTGGATGACAACAACTCTTGAGAATTCATTTGTGTCATGGATAATTTTAATTGATCCCAAGTCTTGTAGTGTCACCCAGACAAGTGTAAAAAACACCTGACAAGTGACACACATTTGCAGTTGACTTTCCCAATGAGAACCAAACAGATCTCTGGCAACATCCCATGGAATTTGAAGTGAACCTTCAGGATACTGAAGTGCAACCTTGGCTGTCTCCAGCAGTGATTCCATCAGTAAATCCATGACTTGATGCCATCCCAAGGACCAGGATTTAGCACAGGCAGTGCTGCCCTGGTGCATGGAAGGAACCACACACAGCTGGTGCAAAGAACACGAATTTGTGAGGGAAAGAACTTCTGAAGAGGGAGAGCAACCCCTCAGAAACTAATTGAAAAATATCCTAAAATCCCAAAACTCTATCTAGGAGGGGGAAAGGCAGGTGGGCTCAAGAAAATAAAACAGTATATTAATGTATCACTTGCTGGAGGTCGTTGCTCAAACAGTTTCCATCAAAATCTGAATGGTTTCTCTTCTCTTCTCTCACCTTGAGGGACTGAACAGATGGATCTTCCTTGATTTTGTTTTTTTCCCCACCTACTTTGAACTACCAGGATTAAGGTCTGCCTGCTTGTTAAATGGAGAGGGAAGGGAAGGTTTGGGAAGGTTTGGGAAGGGAAGGGAGAAGGAGAAGGGGAAGGGGAAGGGGAAAGGGAAGGGGAAGGGAAGGGAGAAACTGAGGTTGAATAATATGTTTCCACAGTATATGAATCCTTGTAGGGCACAGAAACTGAGATTAAGCAACGCTTCCACAGTCCCTGAATCCTGGTGGGGCAGGATCACGTATTTTCCTTCCCAGGTGCGATTTCCTCGTCCCTTTGGTTGCAAATCCCGCACATGAACCTTCTCCCGAGCCTTTTGCCGCGAACAGAGGGCTCCTCATATCGACCCCGAGCCCGCTATAAATGCGACAACCGACCCCACTGGAAAACTGCGTCTACGAAATTCCCCCAAATCCGCCTCTTCCCTCAAACCGGCCGGACCGGGAGCACAGCCGGGACGCGGGAAGCGCCGACACTCGCGTTACCTGCAGGGCAGGTCACGGCCCTCGCTGCGGGGCGGGGACAGCCGAGCTCGTCCTTGTTTTCAAGCCATCCGAGGCCGGTGCGGCGGGACAAGGGAGCGGTGCCGATTATCCCGATGCTCCCGACGCTTCCCGGGGCTCTCCCGGTTGGAGCGGCCGCGGGGGGAGCCGCCCTTCCCGCCCGCGCCGCCAGGGGGCGCCCGGCGCTCCGACCGGCCGCCGGGCTGTACCATTTCACCGCGGAGGGGGAGAGCGGGAGGACAGGAGACCCGCTGCCAGCGGTGCCGCTCAGCGACACGAGAGCGAGTGACACCAGGAGAACGGTGACAACGACAGCGGGTGACATCGAGAGCGACCGCGGCTTAACGGGGACACCTGGAGCCGTGCTACACTGGGCTATGCGATGGCGCCCCCCGCGCGGTGCTGGGTGGTGTCGCCCCGCTGCGGCCCTGGCGGCGCGGGCGGGGGCGGTTTTCCAGAGGGGCCGTTTCCATAGGGATCCACTGCGGGAGCCGCGCCCGCCCCGCGCCGGGACCGCGCCGGGACACGTCACCGCCGCCGCCCCGGGACCCAGCGGGGCCCTCCGCAGGTACCGGGAGGGAGGGGGAGGGACCCGGCTGAGGGGGATCCCGCTCTATCCCGGGGGTGACTCCCTGGCACGGCCCCGGCAGGTGGGGATGGGAATGGGAATGGGAATGGGAATGGGGACGGGGACGCCGAAGGGGCAGCGCCGGTGCCTCGGGAGCGCCGCATTCACCTCCCCGAATCCCCGAATCCAGAACGGTCGTGGTTGGGAGGCACCTCTGGAGGTCGCCCAGTCCGACCCCCCCCGGGCAGGGTCACCTGGGGCAGGTGACACAGGAACGCGCCCGGGTGGGTCGGGAATGTCTTCAGAGTGGGAGAATCCACGCCCTGCCAGGCTCCCCAGGGCACTGGGCACGGCCCCAAGGCTGCCAGAGCTCCAGGAGCCTTTGGACAACTCCCAGGGACAGGGGGGGATTCTTGGGGTGTCCCGGGCACCCTTGGATGATCCCGGTGGGTCCCTCCCAGCTCAGATATTCCGCGATTCTCCCTGGATAACCTGTTCCAGGGCTCTGCCCCGCTCCGTGGAAAGAAGTTCTTCCTCGTATTGAGGTGGAACTCGTCGTGTTTTTACCATCAGTGCTGGAAGCTGCTGAGAAACTATTAACATCAGGATTCACTAAGGAAGTTTGTGACCCAGGATTTGGGAGGTGTGCCTGAAGGTCACTGGCAACTGGCTTTTGTTTGGCTTTTTTTAACTGTTTATATTTTTTTTTAATCTTCCTGCCTTTGTGTCCAAGCCCAAACACGATCTGTTGGCCATGTTTGGATTACTGGATTTTGCCAAACCTCGCTGACATCTGGCAGCTGAGGTGCATGGCCATCAATCCACGCCAGAGCATTCCATCCATCCCTGCTTTTCTGCTTGGGAATGCACCATTTACCTGTCCTTTCACTGCAAAATCCAAATACAGTGTCTTAAGAACTGAATGACACATTTTTTTTTTCCCCCCTAAATGAAGTTTTATTAGTTGGGGTTTTTTCTCTTGGGTAGTACATTCTCTTTTACCCTCAGAAACTAATTAGATTTTACTTAAATGGCTTCAAACCGGGAGAGAATGGGTTTAGATTAGAAATTAGGAAGAAATCCTTCCCTGTGAGGGTGATGAGGCCCTGGCACAGGTTGCCCAGAGAAATTCTATCCCTGGAAGTGTCCAAGGCCTCGTTGGACAGGGCTTGGAGCAACCTGGGATATGGGAAGGGGGTGGAACTGGATGATCTTCCCACCAAAACCACTCTGTGATAAACACACCAGGTTTTAATGCTCCAAAAGATGCTCTGGGACATGATTTTTATAGGATATTTAGACCCTCTTGACGTTCTGCTGATAATTGGGTTGATTCCTGTTCTCTGAGTGGTTTTACAGCATTTCCAGATCTGATGTGTCCTGTCAGCAGAACTGCTGCCCCATTCCAGGGGATCCAGACAAATCTCCTGTTCAAGGAAGTGCCAGCAGCCCTGACTTGGCAGGGAGCTGCTGGAATAACTTCCTAGCTCATGCTTTGATCTAAAGAGTGTGAACACAGTCCAGTGATTGAGGTACTTGGATGAGATGAGGGAAACAGGGTTCCATTTCTTGCCCTGGCAGTGTTTGTATCAGATTACTCCTGATTTTTGCTGACAGTATCTTGCAATTTTCCACTTTGTATTTTCCACTTTGTTGGGTTTTATGGGAGAATTGACTTTTTTTTTTCCTTTTAAATCCTTGTTGGAGCAAGAAGAGCTGTATCCCAGATAAATGGTTTACCCTGCAGGGCAGTGGGTTTTTTACTCTCTCTGCTGCCAGAAGCCCTGCAAACATCCCTGGGAAAACCAAAAATTAAACCCTCACTGTAGCCAAACAAACAAACCCAACCAACCAAATCTGGCCCTGATGACACTGTGTGATATTTTATTTTTTTTCCCCTAGAGGTGGATCTAGTTTGGATGGCACGGGGTGGTTGCACTGGCAGTGGCTGAATCCTCCTCAGGGGAGTGCAAAGGTGCATTTAAAATCCTTTCTCTTTTGGGATTCATCAGGCATTTTTCTGAGAGTTTCCTGCCAAAACTCCTTTATTGATTTAGTTATTGTGGTTTGTTGCAGTTAATGGAGACCTGCTCTAAAAGAATATAGGTGTATTTTTGTGTTCTAACCACAGGGAAGTGAATGCAGATGTCTTTCAGAAACATTAAATATTTTGGTTTTGAGCTGTGCTTTCTCTTCTCCATCAGTGATGTAGCAGGGATTGACCTAAACCTGCTGTTCCTAAACCTAAGCATATTTAGAATATTCCAGAAGAATATTTTTATATATTCTATCAGGAGAACTGGTGTCAGAGGTAACAAAGGAGTGAAGGAATTATTTTTCAGTACAGAAAATCCAACTGTGCTCGTTTTCCACTGTTCTAAACCAAGGTGTATGTTGGATTTTTAACCTAAATGCCTTGCAAAATATGAGAAAATGGGATCTGAACAACTTATTTTTCCTCCCTAAAAACGTGGGGATGGTTTTTTTGTCGAAATAAGGAAGATTAAAATGCGTGGCTGAGCTTTTTTGGCACAGCACCTTGGTCTGGTGCTGGAGCATCTGCTCCTGCCAAGCTGAGATGCAGAGCCCTGAGAGCTCCTTCTGCTGAGAGGCCCTTGAGCAGGATTCCTCTGGAAAGCTGCATTTTGATATGGAATGTTTCCCATTCCACGCTGACCTTGCAAAGCTCAGCACAGAGAACGAGTTATGAAAACTATTTCCTTCTCCTCCTTTAGTGGGGGGGAGACTTTGTCATCCTTCCCTTTGTTTTTGTGGGACATCCACGTGCAGGGGAGGGGAAAAACACAGTTCATGAGTAGGAAAATGTGACTGCAAAGCTTCCAAAAGAGGCACTGGGGAGTTAAAAATAATTCCCTGGGCATGACTCTTAACTTTGTGTTTCAGCTTGCTCTGCTGACCTGTTTATTGTGCTCTGCCAGGGCTTCTGCATATTTATTGTCATCTTACAGTGCTTTTGAGTTTGCCAGAGCTGAAAATGTGGGTTATTTTTGTAACTCTTTGCATGTTTTAGTTCACCAGGAGGTTCCACCTTGCTATGAGAACCAAAGATGGATCCAGAAGAGCAGGATTTGCTGGGGGATTACAGATACAGGAATTATTCTTCAGCAATTGAGAAAGCTCTGAGAAACTTTGAATCATCCAGTGAATGGGCAGATCTGATATCTTCCCTTGGCAAACTCAACAAGGTACAGGAATAATTTTTCGTATTTTTTTATTGTATTTATATTGTTCTTAACTTTCCTGTGACTTCTAATGCTTTGCAAAATTAAAAATTCACTCCAGAAAAATATAAGTTTATAAAGAAAGGGTGTTGGAAGCAGTATATTTTATATGAATGTGAGAAATTCTGGTGAAACCAACAGAGCTTTCCTTCAAATGGTGGGTTTTTCCCTTTGTACAGAGAATTTAATTTTTGCATCTAAGAAACCTCGGGGTGCTGGTTCCTCACTTCAGAGCAGCTAAAAAGCTTTTATATGAAACAGGTCACAAGTTTTAGAGTGTCTTTTCTGACTCAAAGCTTGTATTTAATGATCCCATTTCCCTGACCCTGCCCTTCCCTTGGATTTGAGGGAATAATTGATTAGGTGATGTCTTTTGTGTGACCACGGAGTGAGAGAGACGGGCAGAAAGAAAGGAAAAGACTTTATTGGAAAACAGTTGGGATGTGTGTCCTTTCCTCCTGCCCAAGAAACAAGGTGCATGTTTTTTGTGTCCCTTTTGGTCTCTCTTAATGTAAAACTCATCCTCAGTGTATGTGGGGTGAGTAGTTACAGCCCTTGAGGAAACAGGGGTGGGAGGAGGCAACTCCTGCAGAACTCAGGAGGAAACATCTGCTGTTCCCTGATGGAGCCTCACAGCCTTTGCTGTCTTTGCTAAACCTTAATTCTGCAGGGTTTTCAAGGGGAAGGAGAATCCATGGAGCCATGGAATAGCTCAGGTTGGAAGGGACCATAAAAAGCATCAGGTCCAAGTCTCTGCTCCCTGCAGGACAACACGAAACTCAACCACATCACTCAGTGTCATCCAAACCCTCCTGGAGCTCTGGCAGCCTTGGGGCCGTGCCCACTGCCCTGGGGAGCCTGGGCAGTGCCCACCACCCTCTGGGGGAAGAACCTTGTCCTGAGATCCACCCTGAGCCTGCCCTGTCCCAGCTCCAGCCCTTCCCTGGCTCCTGTCCCTGCTCCCAGAGGTCGGAGCTGCCCCTCGGGAGGAGCTGCAGCCCCCGCTGAGCTCTGCCCTGGGGCTCCTCTGCTCCAGCTGCACCAGCCAAGTGCCCTCAGGCCCTTTTAATCTTGTCCCTGAGACTTTTCACCATCTTGGTCACCCTCCCCTCAGCACACAAATAATTTGATGTCCCAAAAGTGCCCCCAGAGCAGAGCAGGACAATCCTCTCCCTTGACCAGGATGTGGTTGTCCCTCCTGGCTGCCAGGGCACTGCTGACTCAAATTCAACTTGCCATCAACCCAAACCCCCAGATCCTCTTCCCTGGTGCTGCTCTCCAGCCTGTCATCCCCCAGTTTGTGTGTTTAGCCCATCCCAGGTGGATAATCCAACGTGTGCTCTTATGAAATCACACAGTGTTGGTGATTGCTCAGCTCTCTGATCTGTCCAGATCTCTCTGCAGACCTCCCTACCCTCCAGGGAGTCAGTGGCTGCTGCTAGTTTAGTATCATCAGGAATTTAATGTTATCACCAATTCCTTCATCCAGATCATTTATAAAAATATTAAAACACACTGGCCCTGAACCCTTGAGCCCTGGGGGGCCCCACTGGTGACCAGCCACCAACTTGATGTCACCCCATTGACTGCAACCCTTTGAGCCATTTGTTCAGCCAAAGTGGGGTGGATTTGTCCACCCCTGTGCTGGACAGGTTATCCAGGACACTGTGAGAGCATCAAAAACTTGGCTGAAATCCAAAACTGGGGCAACATTTGCCAAATTGAGGGGTTTTTTTAAGGGCAACCATGTTTTTCCCTCTTCAGAGAGGTGAGAAGCTGAAGCAGGAGTTACCCAGGAGTTGCTCTGGAGCAGGAGTTGCACGTTTCTACCTTCACTATTTCATCCTGATTCCTGTTGAGTCAAGAGCCAGAAGCCTTCAAAATGCTCTTCTCAAAAGGGAAAATATGAAATAATGAGAGTGAGGGGTAGGCTTTGATCTCTGCTCTTGGCCTAGATGAGCACACTGAACTGCTTAACACCTGTTCTCAAACTCTTATTCAGGTGCAAGAATTGCCAAATACGTGTAGCAGCATAGTAGGAACCAAGGGAAAAAGCTTTTAACTGATCCATCAGTCCATCTGCTGTGGTATTTTATGGACTTAATCTTTTTAGGAGCTTAAGAATTGGTAGAGCAAATCATCCCCAGTGTTCATCTGTGTCTGTGTGTTATCTGAAAATGAGGATGATGTGGCAGGGGAATGAGTTGCCAAAAGGCTGAAATAAGATGTCAGCAACTGTTCCCTTAACTCTTGTGATTACTTGGTCTCTTACATCCTAAAACATAAATATTGGTGGGTTTTGTCAGTGCTGGGGGAGGTGTTTTTAACATAAAAGCCTAATTTTTTCCTGCAGGGAGAGAGGCTGGGCAGGAGAGAGGAGATCAGCAGTAAAAATGGTAAAAATGTAATTATTATGTTCTATTAAGGATCCTGGGTGTCAGGATGTGCAGGGATAATTGGCATTAAGCACGTGTGGAGATGCTGAGAGAGGGAAGGACAAAAGAGAAGGAGTAAGCTGAGTTCCAGAAGTTCTTCCCATCCTTCCAGAACGGTGTGGAAGATGTTCTTGCCCACGTGGGTGCAATATTTTATGAGGTTTTTCCTCCCATGGACACTATTGAGACACACACAGCACCTCTCTGTTATTTCTACATATCAGAAGCTCCGTGGAATTATCCTTCAGGTAATCCAAGGTCTGGAGGAAGCAACACAGGCTCTTGCTCCTTAAAGATGAGGTAAAAAGAGCAGAGGGAGCTGCTCTGGATCCACTCTGGATCCCTCCAAGTGGCCTTGGAGCTTTTGCTGCTGCTGCAAAGATCCAACTCTGCTCCTTCTCCCTCTTACTCCTTGACAGTTGGACTTGATGACCCTAAAGGTCTTTTCCAACCACGATGATTCTCTGGTTCTACTCAGGATAAACTAAAAGTTGTTTTTCACAGTTTCTCTGTTGCTTCTCCAGCTCTAAATGATTTTTCACGGTGCCTTCCAGAACCAGGGGGAAAAAAAAACAGAGGAGCCAAGTGACTTGAATCTGAATGTTCAACTAAATGGGGCAGTTTGTAGATCTGCAAAGATTTTATTTTGTCATTTGAGAGAGGTGAACCTTTATTTAACTCGACAGGACTTCAGTGCTGACAGCTTCACCTTGAATTCTTTTTAGCCAGGGAGAGGAATAAGGGGGTTTATTTTTTTTATTTTTTATTTTTTTATTTTGGTTTGTGACTCATCTCTTGCTGTTTAAAGTAGGTCAGAGGAACCTTGTCCTAAAATTCTGTGTGTCCCTCCCAGGTTTTATGGGGAGCCTGAGGTGAGTTACTGCAGTTTGACCCCTGTTTTTTGAGCTGACCTGGGCTTTTTAAGGTCAGGGAAGATGAAAATTCCCTGCAGTGGTAAAAAAAAGAGCTGCAGGTCCCAGGTGTGAACACGAGGGAAGGATTGGCAGGAATTTATTCTACACCCCAAGTTTGTAAGGGAAAGGTTTTGGGGGGTTTTAATTTCAGTAGTTGAGGTTGTGATGCATCATTATGGGGAAGGAGAAACAGTGGAAAGTAATGTTTGTAAATAAGAATATAAAATAATGTTTATAAATAAGAATATAAGTAATGTTTATAAATAAGAATATAAATAATATTTATAAATAAGAACATGCATGTATTTATTTATAATTTATAAATAAAATATTTATAAATAATATTTATTATTTATAAATAATATTTGTTTATTATTTATAAATAAATAGGCAGGTGCAACTGGGTGGATCAAACAGGCAGGAAATGTGGATGTTAGTGTTTTAAGGAGGGTTTCAGCTTCATTTTCAGTGAGAAATAACTTCCATACCTTGATAAACTGGAGGGATGGTGTCTTTTTAAACCTAGAAATAGGTGGTGGTTCATCACAGGTGGATGAATAATGAATAATTACTGATAATGAATAATTCATTCATTATCAATGAATGCTTTTAACATTGTTTTCTTCTCCAAAATGCTTCTCAGAGCATAAACAGAGGATGTACATTATATAAAATAAATATAAAAGTGTCAGGGAGGGGGAACTTCAGGCAGTGGAGAGGTCAGAGATGTGATGAGGTTGGGAAAATCCAAGTGCATTGTTTGCACTGGGGTTTTTAATCCAGATTATTGACATTTATTTTCCAGACATTTTAACTCTGGCTGCAGGCAAATAGTAGATAAGTGGCACGATTTGTAAAATGAAGAGCTGAGGAGCAGAAAATAGTGGATTCCACAGCCTGATTTTGTAAGAAAAAGATGGTTTTTTTTAAAAAAAGTCTCTGAAATTTGTGCTGGGGAGGCCCAGGTTGCCCAGAGAAGCTGTGGCTGCCCCTGAATCCCTGGAATTGTCCAAGGCCAGGGGGTGGAATGGGATGGCCCTTAATGCCCCTCCCTACCCAAACCATTCCAAGATTCCATGATATTTATTGCCCTAAAGATTTAGCCTCTAAATAAATAATATTTGCTCTAAAAGAGCACTTTCAAACTGCTTTTTATCCTTGGGCATAACCCAAGGGTGCCCATGCCTAGATTGTAATAACAACACCAAGTTTTAATCTTTACTCTGCAATTTCAGAGTAATTTTTTGTTATAAAAAGGTAACTTTCAGTAGAAAACGAGTCTGTTATTTTTTGTTTCTGAGGGGGGGTGGATTTTCTTGCCTCAGAAGGGGAAAGCAAGGCCCCAAAATCCTTGCAGCTGCACAATTGCTGTTTGTTGTTCCCAGTAACACTCCATGGCACAGTCTGGCTGTTCTTGGGGGGAGAGAAAAGCAGGATTCTTCTGGAGCAGATTTAATGAGGGTGACCATTAATTAAAGCAGTTGCTTCACAGGGAGAGCTCAGACTGCCAGGGCTTCCCAACCACTGCTGCCTGAACTCCAGACACAAACACCACTTGCATTCTGCTCAGGACAATATTTATATTTATTTATTTATTTATATACTTATTTATATGTATATATTTGTATATATTTAATAAATGTATATTTTATATATATTTATTAAATATATATTTATAGTTATATTTATTACAATATATAAAAATATGTTTATATTTATATTAATTCTATATAATATATATTTATATATATTATATTTATATATATTATATTTATATTTATATATTATTTATATATAATAATTATATATAATTATTATATTTATGTTATATCTTTTTATTTTTATATATATTTATATATATTTTATATATATTTTTATATATTTATATATTTATAAAATATTTATATATTTATAATCTATTTATATGTTTATATATATTAATATATATTATATATAATATTGATATATCTATATATTTATATTATATTCATATATTCATATGTTTGTATATTACATATTTATATTCATATCATATATACCTATATTATATTTTATATATATTTATATGCATATATTTATACATATTTATTAAACAGATATTTATATTTATTACAATATATAAAATATATGTTTATATTTATATTCATTATATATGATTTTAATTAATACATATTCATATATTCATGTTTGTATATTATATACTTATATTCATATAATATATATCTATATTATATTTTATATATTTTATGTATATATTTATATATTTATTAAATATATATTTATATTTATGACAATACATATAAAAATATATGTTTATATTTATGTTAATTATATATAATTTACTATTTATATATATTCATATAGTTGTATATTATATATATTTATATATTTGATATATCCGTATATAATATATATTTGTATTTATATAATATATTAATATTATAATTTATGTATTTATATGCATATATTGATATATATTTATTAAATATATATTAAATATATTTTTGTATTTATGGCAATATATAAAAATGTATATGTTTATATTTATATAAATTATATATAATTTATTATCTTTATATATTCATATTTTATATATTATATATATTTATATATTTTATAAATCTATATATAATATAGATTTATATTTCTAAAATATATATTTATATTATATTTTATACATTTTATATATTTATATTTTTATAATATAATTTTATTATATTTTATATATTTATATATTTTATATATTTATATATGTGTATAAATATATATTTTTTTAATATGTATTTATATATTTATATATTTCCTCCTCATTGCTTTATGGAACTTCACCACACCCGTGGACAAATGCAACATGCAGGACTGGGCATATTTTATACACATTTTTCCCCCCTTTTTAATCCAACTCCACCTCCTGGTTTACTCTTTTCTCCCAACTTCCTGCTGGTGTTTTTTCTGGAAGCTGGAGCTCTGCTTGGAATTCCTTTGGCTTGGAAAACGAATCAGTGGGAAATGGAATCACGGGCTCTCCCTCCTCCCCCTGCCCTGTTTTAATGTCTAAAATGTCATTTTAATGCTTTAATGTCTAAAACATTACTAAAGATACTAAAGAATTGCCTCCTAGTAGAGGAAAAATCTTATAAATGGATGCACTGGAGTTCTGGTTGCTTAAATAAAAATATTGACTTGATTTGATGGGGGTTTTATCCATTTTTAATCAATCTCTCTGATTTCTGGTGGTGCTATAAAGCAGGGCCGGGGTTAAACCAGTAACTGTGGAAATGCAAATATTCCTCTGGGGGTGTGTGTCTGGTTTTGGTTTAAGGCACAGGTGCAAAGAATGGCAAAAGGTCCAAAAATGGACCTTGAAATCTCAATATTGAAGCAACCCTGAGCATCCTTATGTGTTATTTTAGTGTTGGATCCTGGACCTGGGAGCCCTGGTTTGGGATGGGATCTTCATCTGTCCCCAGTGCCAATGAAACCAGGCTCGTTCCCACACCCACACCAGATCAACTCATTCTTTTTTTTTGATTTTCACTTTTGAAAACTCAAGGATATTTAAAAATCAAGCTCCTTAACTTTGCCTGTCAGCTGATGAAGCATTTGGAATTATGTGTGTTATCATGTCACTCTTATTTCAGTGAACCCTTTTAGATCCCTCTGCTAATTAATCCCTTTCAACCCTTTTCAAATCCTTTGGTCCCTGCAGTTCTGGGGAAGCTTTTGAGGGGCTGAACCTTCCAGCAAAGCAGCAGCCAGGCCTGGGAGGGCTTTTGGGGCAACCAGGGTCTTCCAAGAGATTGGAAAGTGCTTTAAAATCCCTTTATCTGCTGGAAGATCAGACAGGTGTTAACTCTTGGCAGGTGTGGCTCGTGTCCAGTTGTGTGTTTTTTCCACCCAAGCCACAAAAAAGAAGATTGTGTGTTTTTGGAGATGGAAAGTTCAACTCAGAAGCTGAAAATCTCAACACTTTTATTAGGATTTCAGGATATGATTTATGATTAGAGTATCATAATAAATGTCTTCAAATCTTCATTCCTCATTTATAAATGAATATATAATGAATGAATATATAATATATAAATGAATGAATATATAAAATATATAAAATATAAATATACATTATAGAAATATAAACATATAATATATAAATATATATAATATACAAATATATGAATGTATATAAATCAGAAATTTGTCTTCTGATTGCTGAGGGGAAGGAACATAAATGTGGTGTTGTCCTGAGTTAAGTCTCACCTGCTGGAATTTGGACATGGGAAGGTTTCTGAGTTACCCAGGAGAAATAGTTTAAACTGATTTATCCCTGAATATCCACTAGTTTCTAATATGCCTGGAGAGAGTTGGGATTGTTCAGCCTGGAGAAGTTTTGGGGTGACCTGATTGTGGACCTGAAGGAGCTCCAGGAAAGATGGAGAGAGACTATTTCCAAGGGATGGAGTGACAGGACGAGGGGAATGGCTTCAAAGTGACAGAGAGTAGGGTTAGATGGGATATTGGGAAGGAATTCCTGGCTGGGAGGGTGGGGAGGGGCTGGGATAGAATTCCCAGAGAAGCTGTGGCTGCCCCTGGATCCCTGGAAGTGTCCAAGGGCTTGGACAGGGCTTGGAGCAACTTGGAATAGTGGAAGGTGTCCCTGCCCATGGCAGGGGGTGGCACTGGATGATCTTTAATGTCCCTTCCAATCTAAACCATTCCATAATTCCAAATGCTTTCCTCCCTTGTCCCTGATGTTTGGTGGAGTTCTTATTTGATGATGGAGATTGACTTCATATCCTTAGGAAATGCTGGAGCCAAACCAGACATCTCTAGACATTATTTCTGTAATGGGTCACATTGTCTGTGTGATAAACAGGGAATGTTCTCATTTTCTGCCTAATTGATATTTAAATTTGAACTGTTGGAATATTAAGATAATATTTGTTCAGTCTGAAGCTTGAGAGGAAAAATATTTACCACTGGCATCCTTTTTATGTAATTAACTTCTTTTCTATATACAGAGGGTGTGGGCAAATACATGCCAAGTGTATAAATAGAATGTTTCAAAGTCCAGCTTCCCAGCAATCTTCAAAGTCATTACAAGTATTCAAGACATCAATATTGAATGTGGAAATAATATTACTCATGTAACAAATGGGCAAATCTCTCAAATAGCAAAGATATAAACGAGGTAACTCCACAGATAAGACCTGGTTTAGTTACATGTGGCAAGCACTGCTGGATTCTTGGATTCTAATTTTTATTACCCATTAAAATCTGCTCATCCAGGGGAGGGAGAGAAGGAAATGAATTGGCTCCCAGTGGCATCTGTGTGTGAACCAGGATGGGGAGACATTTCTATTTACTGTTGCTGAGTCAATTTTATTACCAGAAGCTCTTTTTTAACAGCAGGTTTTGCTGGAAGGTGATGGGTTTTATCTCCTCCTCTTCCTGCTGTTCAGCGTTCAAGTGACTTTGGGATCGTCACTGACCTGGTTTGGGGTTTTTTTCAGGGTTAGTTCCCTTCTCAGCTGGTTTTCCAAAACATTTTCTCAAGCTGAGAACAATTAGGGAGGATAAGACCATGATTTAACCTTGGGGAGAGCCAAGAATTTTCCTGAAAACATCCCAAACTTCCATCTGCAGTGGAACATCTCTTTGTGTTTGCAGACAGTGCCACTGACCTTCAGCTTCTCTCTTTGGTTGTCTCTGGATTAAAGGGACAACTTCTTTACCCTGCTGACATGCCCTGGTGGCTCTAGGAAAGGAGTAACCTTTCCAAAGAAAGGAGATTTTATTTTTTTCCCTGGAAACTTAGCCTGTCTGCAGCACTTTGTGAACCATTCCCTGCCCTGAGGATCTTTTACTTGCACATCAGGACAGTGAAAGTGGTTATTAAACTTACTGATTGTTCATGGCTGATTCCACATGAAAACTCAAATCCTGCTGTTTCAGTGCAACAAAATTAATTTATGAGGGAAAACTCTTGAATGGATTTAGCTTTTCCCCATGCTAATAGGAAACCTTTGACCTGCAGTCATCCTACATGTTGTATTTTTACATTACAACCATTTATTCTCACCTCCTTTCTCCCACAGGCTCTTCAGAGTAACCTCAAATATTCTCTCCTGCCAAGAAGGCTGATCATCAGTAAAAGATTATCCCAGTGTTTGCATCCAGCCCTTCCCAGTGGAGTGCATTTAAAGGCCTTGGAAACCTATGAAATCATCTTTAAGATCATTGGGACCAAATGGCTTGCCAAGGATTTATTCCTGTACAGGTAATTTTATTTATTTTTTTTTTTGTCCTAAGGCATAAGTATTTCACAGTCTGTTTTAATTGACTAATTTTTGTCTTTTTTTGGGGTGTTTGTTGTTTTTTTTTTTAAAGCTCTGGGTTGTTTCCTCTGCTGGCAAATGCAGCAATGTCAGTGAGGCCTGTTCTCCTGGGCTTGTATGAGAAATATTTTCTTCCTCTCCAAAAGTCCCTCCTGCCTGGTCTTCAAGCCTTTGTCATTGGGCTCCTGCCTGGGTTGGAAGAAGGATCAGAAATTTATGACAGGTAATATTGATTATTAAGTGTTAATTTAAAAGCAACAGGCAGTATTTTGTGTTTTTAGGGAATTCTTAAAAAATCTCTCTCAGATTTCTATGCAGAAAAGTGGATAAAACAACTTCTAAAAGTGGGAAAATGGTGGGTCCCAAAAAGATGTTGAAGCAGAAAAACCCTTTCCCCTTCTATTTTCATCTCAGGAGGAGAAGAGAAGAGAAAAAGGAGGGTTAAAAATAAATATGCTGAGAGAAAGGAATAAAAACTGTTTCTCAGAGCTCCTCTGAACTCCTGAATAATTAACCTGACTCCCCAAACCACTGCTCTGCCAATAAATTCGATTTAAATGTCATAACACAAGAGAGCAGCTGAATTCCTTCCAGTATTTCTGTATCATTTGACTCAATTTGAAGCAGTGAGTTTAAAGGGAATTGCAGGTGAACTTCCAGCTCCTGGTTTTATACCTTTCTTCCCTATTCTTGGGGGCATCATTTTCCTCTTGGCCTTGAACAGACAGGATCAAATACAGGAACTGACAATAAACTGTGAAAAATTTACATTAAAATCCATTAAATGTTATTTTGTGAAGTGCAAAAACTTACAAGGGGAAGCTTTTCTTTAGTTTACTCATTGTAATAGTTCTGCAAGACCAAGATATCTTGTCAGAAGATGATGCCTTGGATGGATTTTTAAATTCTTCTTCAGTATTGAGGCTGAACATTTTCAGGATCTTCAATATTAAGGATTAAAATTCCATGAGCAGGGACACCTTCCACCAGACCAGGTTGCTCAGAGCCCCATCCAGCTTGTTCTTGAACAGCTCCAGGAATGGGGAGTTCACATCTCTAATTTTTATTTGTCCAGTGCCTTCAAAATCGAGCCTGTTGATTTGCAAAGGACAAATTTTTAGGATAACTTCCAGTTCCCAAACTGCTAAAATTGCCTTTCAGGGTCTGACATCAGCTGAAATTGCTTCTGATTCAGCTTTTCCCAATTCTCACCATCAACGTTTTGCAGCACTTTGGTCAGGGCTTAATGTTTGCAGGTATTTCTTGGAGAAGTTTGGATAGAAACCCAATTTCAGTGGCTGTGCACAGGGACAGAGGATTGAGTGGGTTTGGTTGTTCCTGTCTGATTGTACAAAAGCACCTGGGCTAGTGGAAGGTGTCCCTGCCCATGGAACTGGGTGATTTTTCAGGTGCTTTCCACCCCAAACCATTCTGTGTCTCTGTGAACAGGAAAGGGCAATGCTGGTAACACAAAGATAAGAGAATCAAATCATGGAATCATGGAATCACAGAATCAGCTGGGCTGGAAGGGACCTCTGAGATCATCCAGTCCAACCCTTGATCCAGCCCCGCCGTGGTTCCCAGCCCATGGCACTGATGCCACGTCCAGTCTGTCCTTAAACACCTCCAGGGATGGAGAATCCACCCCCTCCCTGGGCAGCCCATTCCAATGGCTGAGCACCCTCTCTGCAAAGAAATTCCTTCTAATCTCCAGCCTAAACCTCCCCTGGCACAGCTGCAGACCCAGCCCTCTTGTCTTGCTGATGGTTGCCTGGGAAAAGAGACCAACCCCCCCCTGGCTCCCCCCTCCTGTCAGGGAGTTGCAGAGAGTGAGGAGGTCTCCCCTGAGCCTCCTCTTCTCCAGGCTGAACAGCCCCAGCTCCCTCAGCCTCTCCTCACAGCACTTGTGCTCCAGTCCCTTCCCCAGCCTCGTTGCTCTCCTCTGCCCCTGCTCCAGCCCCTCCATGTCCTTCCTGAGCTGAGGGCCCAGAGCTGGACACAGCACTCCAGGGGTGGCCTCACCAGTGCTGAGTCCAGGCCAAGAATCACTTCCTTGGACCTGTTGGCCACACTGTTCCTGAGCCAGGCCAGGATCCATTGGCCCTCTTGTCCCCCTGGGCACACTCTGGCTCCTGTTCAGCTCCCTGTCCATCCCCACTCCCAGCTCCCTTCCTGCCTGGCTGCTCTCCAGCCCCTCTGGCCCAG
The DNA here is from genome assembly GCF_036250125.1 of Pseudopipra pipra. NCBI lineage: Eukaryota > Metazoa > Chordata > Aves > Passeriformes > Pipridae > Pseudopipra > Pseudopipra pipra. The sequence goes on along the minus strand of NC_087550.1, from coordinate 117,465,929 downwards.
CCTGGAGCTGCCGGGGGTTGTTGTGGCCAAAGGGCAGGACCCGGCCCTTGGCCTGGTTGAACCTCATCCATTGGAATCAGCCCATGGATCCAGCCTGTCCAGGTCCCTCTGCAGAGCCCTCCTGCCTTCCAGCACATCGACACTCCCCCCCAACTTGGTGTCATCTGCAATTTTGGTGATGATGGATTCAATCCCTTCATCTAAATCATTAATAAAGATATTAAATTACATCAAATTACATCAGCTCCAGCACTATTTCTGTGGATAATTGCCTTTGCATGGGGCAAAACTGAACCAACAAAGATCTCTTTTTCTCAAATCCAATATATTTCCCTGCAGGACAGATGCTCTGCTGGTGAAGCTCTCCCTGCTGATGGGCCAGGAGGTGTTTTATGGAGCTCTCTGGGGCAGTGTCCTGGTCAGTCCATCCATCAGACTTCCTGCTTCCCTCTTTGTGGTCAGTCACATCAACAGGGAGCAGTCTGGGAAGCAGCAGAAGTACATGCTTGGCACAGATCACAAGCTCACAGTAAGTTCATTATCTACCACATTATCTTGCCTTCCCTGCATTGAGTCAGAACAACAACAGGCTCTTTAAAAACATTTTGAAGCCAGAGAAAGAGGCTGAAAGGTCCTTGCTTTGAAGTTGCTTAATACAATTACTTAAATGAAATTTAATGCTGAAGACCAGCTTTTCTGTGATACACTTTTTAATGTGGAGCTCCCAAAGTCAGTTCTGCAGGATAATTCTGCAATTTAGTGTCTTTTTATTTTTCCAGTAAAATGGGAATCTTCAGGAGATGGTAGTTCATGTTAACTTGAGGGATGGGATAATTGTAAGGCTAATTAGAGTGCCTGTATATCTGCATTTTGTGAGGCTTCACATCCTGTCTGGTAGCTGGTGGTGTAACTCTGGGATTTTCTGTATTGTTACAAAATCAAGTGTTTCCTAAATATTAACCATTCTTCTAATAGTATCCACAAAAATTGAACTCCTTTTGGGTGCAGGAGTTAAATGGCTCAGTTTATTAAATTACCCTCTTATTTGAAATAAATATTGTTCACAGGTAACCAAGTTTGCTTCTTTTCCTTCTTGATTATTTGATTGTACCTTAAATGTTATTAAGGAGTAAAAGACTGTTGTGGTTTTCCTTTTGCAGATCAAGTCTCTGTGTGTGTCAGTATTGGATTCCAATGTCCTTGTGCAAAGGAACACTCTGGAAGCAATTCTCTTCTTCTTCCCATTTTACACAGCTTTGGTAAGAGGACTATTTTGGGATTGTCACATGGGAGGTGTGTCCTGTGAAACCAGCCCAGCTCCCACCTCTGTTGTTGCCAAAAGGCTGAATTTTGTACCTTCAAAATCAGTGAATTTTGTGGTTTCTTGTGCCCCATCAATTTTAGTAGTGGGGGAGACTCTGCTGCTTCTCAGGCTCTTCAAAGGATGTGCCTGAAGCTGTGGTTTCACGGGGGTTATTCTGTGATATTTGGGATGTGCTTGAAGTATTTAGGCCTGAGGAACTCATGTGGAATAAATACTGAGCTTTTTCAAGTAGGATTTCAGCATTTGGGATTGTTTGCACTAAACTAAGGTACTTCTGGTAGAGACTAGGGGAGAAAATTTAACTTGAAACAGGAGTTGTTCCCATTGTTTCCCAACTTACCTGGTAGGACAGGCAGTATTTGGAATACAGCAAATGTTTTTAAGTTTTAAGGAGAAGAGAATGTTTTGGGGTGCCCTAACTGTGACCTTCCAGGACCTGAAGGAGCTCCAAGAAAGATGGAGAGACACTTTTTCCAAGGGATGGAGTGACAGGACAAGGGGAAATGGCTTCAAAGTGCCAGAGAGTAGGATTAGATGGGATATTGGGAAGGAATTCTTCCCTGTGAGGGTGGGGAGGGGCTGAGATAGAATTCCCAGAGAAGCTGTGGCTGCCCCTGGATCCCTGGAAGTGTCCAAGGCCAGGTTGGATGGGGCTTGGAGCAGCCTGGTCTAGTGGAAGGTGTCCCTGCCCATGGGGATTGGAATTAGAAGATCTTTCAGGTCCCTTCCAACCCAACCCATTCCATGATTCCGTGATCACAGTCGTGTCACATTCCCTTTCTTGAGATTTTTACCCTACAAAGTATTTTGTTGTTGATGTTTGTTGCCTTTTTTTCAAAACATTAATATCCCCAGTTAAAAAAAAACCAAAACAATTTGCCTTGTTTGAGTGTTCACAAAGAGCTGAAATATCTTTGTTTTCCACCCCAGGACTGCAATGAGAGCACGATTCTGCTGCCCAGGGCTGATCTCATCTACATCCTGTCAGCAGCAACCCAGACACTGCTGAGGAGAGACATGTCCCTCAACAGAAGACTGTATGCATGGTTGTTAGGTACTGTCCAAAATCCAGGGATGAATCAGTATTCTGAATGCCTGAGAGCAGAACAATCAATGCTTAAAAAGGCAATTTTTTTAAGCACTCGTTAACTTTCTCAGTAGTTAACGAACAAGGGTAAAATAAAGTGTTGTTTATTTTCCATTTATTAGGGGTTAAATAAAATTCAGCATTCATTTGGCAAAGAGCTCTTCTCTTCACTGTCCTGAATCCCAAGGTATCTGATTTGTTTGTGGCCCCATCCACAGCTTGCTGGGAAGTGGCTCAGAGGACTGAAAGGAGCAATCTTTTAATTTTGTTCTTCTGGTAATAGTCTGGTAATTCCCACACAGGCTTAATTATCCAGGATAAGAGAGCTACAGCTTCTCCACATCTGCCTCCTTTAACTGAGGCTAAAAGGGACAGGGCAAGAGCTGCATGAAGGCTGCCCTTGCTGATTCCATCACTGGATCTGGCCTTGCTTTTGATTTATGGGCTGCACTGGCTGTATCTGGATGCCTCAAACTGAGACATGTCTTTGGACAATTAGTTTCAAGCCAAGTGTTGAAATGGAAAGGTTAAAAGTGCAGTGTGATTTCAGTGTTCTGTGCTGCCTCTCTACTCCTGCTGCCTCTGTTTCTCTTGCAGGCTCTGATATTAAAGGTGGTACTTTTGCTCCAGACTCCACAACTTCTGAAGACCAGGCTGTTTATTTCTTTGGGAAATATTCTAAAGATCTTTTGGTTGAGGTTGGTACACAGATAAATTCATGACCCTTTAAAATACTGGCACAAACTGTCCAGAATTATTCCCAAATGTGCCATTTGGTTTGTCCTTCACTTTTTGTCCCCAAAGATAACATCCTTTGGTGATTGTATTTTCACCTCTCTCGGTGCCCGCTGGGCTGTGTTTATCCCAATATTTATGTGCTCACAATACAAATGGAATCTAAGGAAACCAAAGGGAAGCATCTTTGCTGAACTACCTGAATTATTGAAAAATGCTTCTCTGAACAATGCCAGCCCTTGAGAACAGATGATGAGATGCCATTGATTTGTCTGCCCTGGATGGAAAACCGAAGCTCCATTTGTAGCCGGTCCTAAACAAAAATCAAATTTAGAAACACTTCAGCCCTTAATAAAACAACAGTCTCTCTTTGATCTGTAACATTCTGATGTTTTCCTTCTCACTAGAGTTTGATTGTGATTTTGCATCAGAAATTCCCTGAGTCTGATAATACAGAGGAGCAGCACCAGGCTTACCTGAAACCCTTCCGCATCCTCATCAGCCTCCTGGACAAACCTGAGATAGGTAACGAGCTTCTCACTGCTCCTCTCACTGCTGGTCACTGCTTGGGGGCTGGACATGAGCCCAGGGGGGCAAGAGGCCAATGGAACCTGGTTTGGATCAGGGATAGTGTGGGCACAGCCCAGGGCAGGGATTGTCCCCTGTGCTGCCACTGCTGAGGGGCCTCCAGGGCTGTGTCCAGGTCTGGAACCTCATGGAAGGGAGACCTGGAGGGGCTGGAGCGTGTGCAGGGAAGGGAACGGAGCTGGGGAAGGGGCTGGAGCAGCAAGAGGGGCTGAGGGAGCTGGGGGGGCTCAGCCTGGAGAAAAGGAGGCTCAGGGGGGACCTTCTGGCTCTGCAACCCCCTGACAGGAGGGGGGAGCCGGGGGGGGTCGGGCTCTGCTGCCAGGGAACAAGGGCCAGGAGGAGAGGGAACGGCCTCCAGCTGTGCCAGGGGAGGCTCAGGTGGGACAGGAGGAGGAATTTGCTGCTGGAAAGGGTGGTCAGGCCTTGGCAGGGGCTGCCCAGGGAGGTTTGGAGTGCCCATCCCTGGAGGTGTCCCAGGAAGGCCTGGCCGTGGCACTCAGTGCTCTGGGCTGGGGGCCAAGGTGGGCATCAGACACAGGGGGGAACAATGGGCTGGGGAAAGGGCTGGAGCAGCAGGAGGGCCTGAGGGAGCTGGGGGGGCTCAGCCTGGAGAAAAGGAGGCTCAGGGGGGACCTTCTGGCTCTACAACCCCCTGAGAGGAGGGGGGAACTGGGGATGAGTCGGGCTCTGCTGTCACGTCCCAAGTGAAAGGACAAGAACAAATGGCCTCAAACTGCACCAGGGCAGGTTCAGATCAGAGATCAAAAGCAATTTTTCCCTGCAGGAGTGGTCAGGCCTTGGAATAAGTGTCCCAGGCAGGTGGTGGAGTCCCTGTGTCTGGGAGTGTCCCAGAGGTGTCTGGATGTGGCCCTTGGGGACATGGACTGGGGGTGATCCTGGTGGTGCTGGGGTGGCACTGGATGATCCTGAAGGGATTTCCAGCCTTGGTGATTCTGTGTTTCTGTGCCCTGCTCTGCCATCTGAGGGGAGCAGTTAAAAAGAACTCCTTTCTGCCTTTGTCTCAATACTCTGCTCAATTTGTTGCTTAGAGTTTATTTGCTGAACTCCTCTTCCCTGTCCCATAACTGTCCTGCTGTGTCCCTGGAGCTGCCAGCACCACAAGGGTGACACTCTGCCCATCCCTATTTTAAAGGGCAAGTTCCCCTTTCTAATGAAAACTTAATTCAAAATGACTTGACAGATATTTGAGATTTAAAAGCATTCTGGGAGGGGAGTGATGTTCCCACTGAGTCAGCCTGGACACTCAGAATAAAACTCATGTGCTGAGAATAAATACTTGAGTGGCAGCTCATTTTGCAGGCTCCTGGGGTCTGGGAAGCTCATCCCTCTTTCCTGAGTCAGGAAAATCCTTCTAAGCACATTTCCTGGTAAAAAATAATCAAAGCACTGCCAGCAAAAATGAGGATTCTGTATTTCTTACCTAAGAAATAAATGTTACCTTAGGAGAAGGAGTTGTTTGTTTATAAGGCAAGTGGTGCCAATGTCCCCTTCTGCTGGTTTTAGGTGGGTTTTTGCTGGTTTTTTAGGAAAAAAAATCTACTGCCATTAAGTTTTCTTATATTTCACTGGCAAAAATGCCAAAGAGACTGAGGCTGTTTACATTTTAAATTAATAATAATTATAAATTGGTTCATTTAGAAAGTAGATAACAGACACTCCCTTATTGCACGTGTTATTTGGCTGAGTGACAACCAGGGTTAATCTGAACTGCAAATAAGGGATTATAAATCCCTCTTAAATAAGGGATATTTAGCTAAACTGCATTATCCAGTTTAATCTTTCTGTTCCAGCCAGCACACAAAATATAACTTCTAGAGCCTTAAGCCAATAAAACTTTAACTTCCTTAGGAAATGGATTTAGCAATGCAACTCTTATTTAAAAGTATCAAACTAACACATAACAAGAATTTTTGGCCTTTTCTGCTACTCTTAGTCACTTTAACTTTTTTTTTTCCTTTTTAGAAACTTGTTGCAATGTTTTATACACTACTTTTTTTTTAATTATTCCAAGTTTAGGGTATTGTAATTATTATAAAGTAGGATTGACCCTTGAAAATCAGGTGCAATTGCCACTTAACTTATACTTTCTTCTTGAACTCCTTTGTTTTAGATATTTAGGCATTTTTACTATTTATTTTTAGATATTTAGGCATTTGATGTTAAATATTAGATTTGGTATTAGATTTTTAGATATTTAGGCATTTGATATTAGATATTAGATTTAGTATTAGATTTTTAGATATTTAGGCATTTAATATTAAATATTAGATTTGGTATTAGATTTTTAGATATTTGGGCATTTGATATTAAATATTAGATTTGGTATTAGATTTTTAGATATTTAGGCATATGCTATTAAATATTAGATTTGGTATTAGATATTAGATTTTTAGATATTTGGGCATTTGATATTAGATATTAGATTTAGTATTAGATTTTTAGATATTTAGGCATTTAATATTAAATATTAGATTTGGTATTAGATTTTTAGATATTTGGGCATTTGATATTAAATATTAGATTTGGTATTAGATTTTTAGATATTTAGGCATTTGATATTAAATATTAGATTTGGTATTAGATTTTTAGATATTTGGGCATTTGATATTAGATATTAGATTTGGTATTAGATTTTTAGATATTTAGGCACTTAATATTAAATATTAGATTTGGTATTAGATATTAAATTTTTTAGATATTTAGGCATTTGATATTAGATATTAGATTTGGTATTAGATATTAGATTTTTAGATATTTAGGCACTTGAACTTCCTCAGTTTGCTGATTTTTCCCAGCTTCTGTCCCTCAAAATGGGAGCAAGGCTGCTGGGATAAATGTGTCCTGGGAAACCTGCTTGTTTTCCTTATGGACACAGCCATGGAGACTGTTTTTGCCACTTGAACTGCAAATTAATGTAGAAGTTCCTGTGGGTGCCTTATTCCAGTGGCTAAAGTGTAATGTAGAACCAGTGCCATAAAACTCCTGAATTCTTTTTCCCTTCTCTTGCAGGGCCACAGGTGGTTGGGGATCTGTTCCTGGAAGTTATCAGAGCCTTTTATTCCTACTGCAAAGATGCCCTTGGTTCTGATCTCAAGCTCAGCTACAACCAAAGTGGCAACATCCTGGCGAGGTACAATGGCAAGTTTTTCAACCCTGACCTGAAACTGGATCATTTATTTTAAGCCAAGTTGCTAAAATCGAGCAGTTTGAGGAAGGTTTGGGTTGGAACAAAGTGATTTTCTGTAGAGAAAATGAGATTTTTTTTTCTCTGGCTTCCCCTTTTCCCCACACACAGTGGATTTCTCTTGCATTAGCAGAGGAAAAAATGAAGTTCACTGCATGTGATGGGTGTTGAGTAACCACAGTGACATCAGCCAAGAGTCAGGGTGGTGACACAGCTCTGCCTGGTGACTTCCAAAGCTGGATTTGCATCATCTGGGAGAAAGATGCTCCAACTCCAGCTCCTTCAGCCTGATTTAGTGTTTGATTTGAAATAATCCATGTGTTTTTTTATGATGTGTGTGCTCTCAGAATCCTCACTGACTCTGCTCTTTCTCTCCCTTGTTTTTCCCCTCAAACAGTGCAATCAAAGAGAACAAAAACGCCTCAGAAATTGTCAAAACAGTCAATTTGTTGATCACCTCCTTGAGCACGGATTTCCTCTGGGATTACATGACCAGATGTTTTGAAGATTGTTTCAGGTGTTTGTGTTTTCCAGCAATAGTGTCCTCTTAAAAAAATGCCATTCCAGAGCTGTCTGTTTGAGATAATAATGAAGCTTTTAAATTCTGGAAGGGACGTAACACATGTCAGAACCAGCCAGATATATAAGCTGTGTCCTAAAATAATTCAATAATGCAAGCAGGTGAACAATTAGATGGAAATTATCAACCTGAGAACAGAAGAAATTACTCTCAAAACGACAGCTGAAGGAGGAAAAAGAGTTGGGAGGGGAGGTGGAGAGGCCTTTATTGAAGAGAAATAAAGATACTGAATGATCTTCAGGGTCCCTTCCAAGCCTTCTGTGATTCTGTGTTATCTCTTTTTAACCCTTTTAAACTCTAAGAAAGATTATACTTTAAGTAATAAGATTATATAGAGAGATTTAACCTGAAAACTGGCAGCACTTTAACATCCCACGTGCAGTTGAGGTGGTTTTGACAGGGTGTTTTATCCTGCTGTGTTAAAAGTCTTTTTCTCCAGAAAGCTGTTCAGTGTTTTGTGCTGGTTTTAACGAGGCTTTTTTGATTGTAACTGGAATTTTGATGTAAAAAACTCCCATAACAACATGTCTTTCTTTCACTGCAGAAACAAATCCTCAGAGATGAGATACCCTCTGGAAAATATTAGCACTCCTCCTACAATTTCAGAGCTCTGCACACTACTGGTGTTCCTTCTCGATGTGATCCCTTTGGTGAGGCCCCCCTGACTTTATCCATCACTGATCAGTGAAGGATAAGGGTGTGATAACTATTTTAAACACTGCTTGTTTGTTTTAGGAACTCTACTCTGAAGTGCAGACTCAGTATCTGCCCCAGATGCTCAGTTACATGGTGCAGTCTCTCCTGGAAAAAATGGAATTATTGGGTTTGCCAGAACTCACTCATGCCTTAAAGACCTGTTTTAAGGTGCTCAGCAAGGTGCAAATGCCCCCTTCCTACCTGGACATCGAGACAGGGAGTGGAAACGGGGTAGGTGTTTTGGAACTCCTCACAGGGTGTTTAAAACTCTGACATAACTTCTTTAAAATGCAAATTCTCTGAGCTTGAGACCTAGATAATGACTGTTGCTCCAGTGCCTGAAGGGAGCCTACAGGAAAGATGGAGAGAGAGTATTTCCAAGGGCCTGGAGTGACAGGACAAGGGGGAATGGATTCAAACTGAAAGTAGGTTTAGATGGGATATCAGGAAGAGGGTGGGGAGGCCCTGGGATAGAACTCCCAGAGAAGCTGTGGCTGCCCCTGGATCCCTGGAAGTGTCCAAGGCCAGGTTGGACAGGGCTTGGAGCAACCTGGGCTGGTGGAAGTTGTCCCTGCCCATGGCAGGAGGTGGGAACAAAATCATCTTTAAGGTCCCTCCCAACCCAAACCTTTCTGTGATTCCATGAAATATGGAACTGCAGCAATAAAGATTTTTTTGAAGCTTATCTTCTTTTGCTCCTTCCAGAGCAATCTGATGCCTTGTTATTCTTACTGGATGTTCAGTTCTGGCTTGTTAGAATTATTTGTGGCACTGAAGGAGTTTAGTCTTGTCTGAAACTGGGGCTGTAATCCTGCCTCTTGAGAAGAAAGTGAGCTTAATGGTTTTGGAAAAGGCACTCAGCAGCAGGGAGTAGCTCAAAATTTGAGTTGCCAAATCAAGCCCAGCTTCACAGCTGGTTAGGTCTGCAAGGCTTTCAATTAATATTTCAGTTGAACACAATGGGGTATTGTTTGTGTGCAAGAGCCCATGATAAGGAATGAGGAATAAATGGCATCAAGCAGCCACACAAGCACAGCCTGCCAGAGTTTTCCAGCAGAACAAATGTGTGCCTTTGGCTGGAAATAATCCAGTGTTTGTGACATTGTTCTGGTGGTACATTGATTTTAAGGAAATATTCCTTTGCTAAGTACCTGTAGCCACAGATCCACTGGTGTTTGCTGAGTCCAGGCATGAGGTTTATACAAACACTTGCTGGATTTTAAAGGCAATTAAATGGAACTGCTTAGAAATAACTGTGATCCTGTGGTTTTGTAAAAGTAGCTGGAAATTGCAAATTTTAGGAAGTAGATTGCTGTTCCCCAGCTTAAGATTCTGTTGCCAGTGCCACATTAACCACATGAACATTCCTGTTTCAGAGCCCAGTGCCAAAGGAAGATGTGGACATAACCTTAGAGACAAAGTCAGTGCTGCAGGAGGAGGAGGAGGCTCCATTCCAGCCCCTCAAGTCAGAGGACAGTGGAATTGGTCTGAGTGCCTCATCCCCAGAGCTCTCCCAGCACCTGGGGGTGCCCACAGTGACCTTGGAGAGGGATGATGTCTGGAAGAAAGGGGGGAGCATCCAGAAGACTCTGCTGTGCATCCAAGAGCTGGTTGCCAAGTTTTCCAGTAAATACATTTTTGGGGTGCAGCTCCAAGAAACGAGTAACGAGCGCGTTTCGGCAACGAATCCCAGTGGGAAGGAGAAAAAGGAGAATGGATACAGGTTCCCTGAGAGTGCCAGCAAGAAGAAGAGTCCCTGGGATGCCAAGCAGATCACTGTGCCTCAGGTTAAACAAATGCTTTCAGACTTGTTCTCAGCCCGGGGCTCTCCCTTCAGGAGCAAGAGTTCCAGCCCTCTGCTCCCTGACCACGACTCTGGGAGTAAAAAGGAAAAGGAGGAAGAAGAGTGGGATTTGGAACAAGTGATGCTGGTCTTGGGACCCCTTAAAGGTGACTGCAAGGAAGCTTTCTCTGCAGCTTGTCACCTTCTGCTGGATTGCACCACGTTCCCAGTCTACCTGTCAGAGGAGGAGATGGAACAGTTGTATCTCTCTCTGTTTGAGGTTCCTGGTAAGAAAAGATTCCTTTCCCGGGCAACTTGAGCATTTGAGGATGGAAATAGCAGTGGGAGCTTAGGGATTTGCAAATGCACGTGACCAGGGCCAGTAAAAAACCCTTCTGGCAGGGCTGAAGTTGCCTGTTAATTAAACTTGCCCACCTGAGTGTGTGTTTTGTGTCCTGCAACTGAGGCACAAGCTTTGCCAAGCTTTTCAAATTCACATTCCTTTGAAACTTTCACTACAAAACTTGTAGCTGGAAGGATGAAAAGACCCTGTGGCACAGTTCAGGATTTTCAGGATGTACATCCCCCACTGTCCACATGCCATGTTTCCCCCAAAAAAAGATGTTTTAGAGGCAGATGAGCTCTAAACCATAACAGAAGCAAAACCATCTCTTTCCCAAACCCTCAGAATTCAAAGGAGTCCAATGTAACGTGTAAGAATAATCTTGTATAACTGGAGGGCCTGTTCTTGGAATTCCAGCTCATTCCTCAGCTTCAGTTATTGGCCTGAAGACCAACTGACAAATAAGTTTGTAGGGAATGGAGAGGGGAGAAACTGGAAAATGGGGTTCTCTTCCTCACCCCACTACCCATTTCTACTGTCTTCCTTAGCCAAGTGGTGATATTCCCATCATCTCCATGGGTCAGCTGTTCTGCTTGGCATGGACATGGCAGACTTGGCATTGTTCCCTCAGGAGAGGCAAAGATGGCTTGACTGGATGTCAGCCACCCCAGTTCCCTGTGTGCTTGGTGGGTTCTGGAATGACACACCTCCATGCTGCTGGAAAAACAGCCCTGGATCAGCAGCCCTCTGGAGTTGGCTGTGACAATGGCAGCTGGAAAACAGCAGCTCTGACCACTAGTTGTGGATAAATGTGAACTGGAAAGCAGAAAGCCACTGGTTATGTGGGTTACTGGGGTCCTGCAAGAGCTTTCTGCTGGGAGAAGTAGGGAAAACATGGAGAGGTTGTGGACTCCCCATCCCTGGAAGTGTCCAAGGCCAGGTTGGACAGGGCTTGGAGCAACCTGGGCTAGTGGAAGGTGTCCCTGCCCATGGCAGGGGGTTGGAACAAGCTGATCTTTAAGGTCCCTTCCAACCCAAACTAAGATTCTATGAAATACTGATGATGTGTCCAGTTCTGGGCCCTCAGCTCAGGAAGGACATGGAGGGGCTGGAGCAGGTCCAGAGGAGAGCAACGAGGCTGGGGAAGGGACTGGAGCACAAGTGCTGGGAGGAGAGGCTGAGGGAGCTGGGGCTGTTCAGCCTGGAGAAGAGGAGGCTCAGGGGAGACCTCCTCACTCTCTGCAACTCCCTGACAGGAGGGGGGAGCCGGGGGGGGTTGGTCTCTTTTCCCAGGCAACCATCAGCAAGACGAGAGGGCTGGGTCTGCAGCTGTGCCAGGGGAGGGTTAGGTTGGATATTAGAAAGAATTTCTTTGCAGAGAGGGTGCTCAGCCATTGGAATGGGCTGCCCAGGGAAGTGGTGGATTCTCCGTCCCTGGAGGTGTTTAAGGACAGACTGGATGTGGCATCAGTGCCATGGGCTGGGAACAGCAGTGGTGTTGGATCAAGGGTTGGACTTGATGATCTCGGAGGTCCCTTCCAACCCAGCTGATTCTGTGATTCTGTGTTAGCACAATACTTGGATTTAGGAAGTCATTTTTGTCTCTTTTGTCCTGTGACCTTGCTTGGCGAATTCTTGGGAACGTGCCCCCGACCCGGAGATTATTCCAACCCTTTGTCTCCCTTCCCTTCCGAGGAGGTTGTGATCCCAGCTTCCCTCTGTGGCTGAGGTCCCTGATGACCATCTGCTGCTGTGTGAACGACTGCTACGTCCAGAACGTGTCCATCTTCACCCTGCTGGAGGTGATCAACCACTCCCAGTCCCTGGCTCTGGTCATCGAGGACAGGATGAAGCGCTACAAAGTGTCCAGCCACAACCCCTTCCTGGGCAAGCTGCAGATGGTCACCCTCCCTCCCATCGCTCCTGGAGTCCTAAAGATGATCTCAGAGAAAACAGATTTCTACCAGGTTGTCCTTTTTCCTCTCCTTTTTTTCCTACCCTGAACCTCTGGCTCACAGAATTCCATGATTCTCAGACAAATTGGAAATCTGTATTGGTAACATTTGGGGTATTTATGCAATGGAAAGCTTGGAAGTCAGGAAAGAAATGAGGATGATGAGGATTATTATTATTATTATTATATTTATTTGTTTCTTTTTCCCTAGAGAGTAGCCTGTGTGCTCTGGAACCAGCTGAACAAGGAGACTCGGGAGCACCACATTCCCTGTGTGGAACTGTTCTACAGGCTGCACTGCCTGGCCCCATCAGCAAATATCTGTGAGGACATCATCTGCCACGCTCTGCTGGACAGGGATAAAGTGAGTCCTGAATCCTCTGAAGCCCCTTCATCCCTGCTGAGTTGTTCCAGTGCTTCCCAAATTCCCTTCCACCCCCTGTCTTCATTCCCGTCATCCCTCTGTCCTCACAGATTCTGTCCATGCCTTTACAATTCCCTGGGATTTATTCATCATGTGGCTACTTCTGAACTTAATCCATGGATACAAACTCTGTCAGTCCTTGCTGGAGCTTTCTTAGTTTCAGCCCAAATCCTGCAGTATCTAAAAACTTGTCACTTTTGTCAGTATTTCCACCAGTAAGTGTAAAATCACTTTATTTTTGGATTGATTTTATAAGCTTCATACTCCAACAAAAGACTTTAATACCTTGTAAATGTTTGTCATCATCACGTTGACCCCCTGTCCACCTTAGTGTTTGGTTCTCAGATTAAGCTGTATTTTAAAGTGAGCCAGTTATTAATTCCTTTCCTTAAAGACAGAGCCGTTCTTTAACAACTGCCAGTACATTTTTGAGAAGTGCCTTGCACAATAAAACCCAGCCCAGCCCCTTTGCTGTCGTTTTCCTGTATCTTTGCAATTTTGAGGCTTGAGAAAATTTGGAAATCTTTTAAAAGCTTCCAAACAAAAAGCCCCACAACCACCCCTGCCTGATACACCCATGTCCTCCCAGTTGTCACCCAACTTTTAAACCTCCCTGACACCAAACCAAGACTAAAATGTCCATGCACAGGAGCCCTGAAGGACATTTTTGGTGTACCTGGCACATCTTTTTATGCTCCAGAAACGCTGTGGCTGTTGGGTTTCCACTGTGCATTCACAGATATATGGAAGGAAATGATCCTTAAGGTCCTCCCAACCCAAATCAGTCTGTGATTCCATGATTCTAAATCTGTGTCTGTCTCGTTTTCCTTGCCAAGGGGACAAGGCTGGAGGCCCTGTTCAGGTTCTCTGTCATGTGGCATCTGACCAGAGAGATCCAAGGCAGCAGAGTGACTTCTCACAACCGCTCCTTTGACAGGTATTTCCCATTTCCACTGGCTTGGAATTGCATTTATATTTAATTATATCGTGCATTTATATCATTGCATTTATATATTTAATTATTTCATGCTTTAGTCTCTTCTTGTCTGATGTGGGGAAGAGTCCTCTGGAGAGAGAGAGAGTAAACAATGAGCAAAAGGAAGATCTTCCACTTCCTGGCACCGTTCCCTTTGCAGAGCACTCCAAGTGCAGGGAGTGGTTTCTTGGATGAAGGAAGGTGCTGGAAAAATAGAAAGAGCTTCATTTGTGAAGAGTAGTTTGCAAACAAGTTCCTGCACAGCAGATATGGTTTTTTTTGTCTTGGGGTGGGTTAGGTTTGTCTTCCAAAGGAAAACAGCACCAGCTACTTGTGGGAAAAGTCAGGGGAAAAAAAGTAGGAAAAAAATAATCTCATTTTAGTTTTGCCTATTTTAGTATTTACAAGACCTTTGTGTAAAACGAGACAAAAGGAAAATAGCACCAGCCACTTATGGAAAAAGTAGGGGAAAAAATGATCTTATTTTGGTTTTGCTTCCTCTTTACGAGACCTTTGTGTAAAATGAGACTCCTCCTAAATAAATATGGGGAAGATGTAAAATGAGACTCCTCCTAAATAAATATGGGGAAGAACTTTGAAATCTGCTGCTCCTGCAGAGTGTGAGGAAATGTGTGGCCTGGTTCCTACAAATCCACGTGTTCCTGGGCTCAGCCCAGGAGGATGTGCGTGACCCAGCTGTTGGAAGCGGACGTGATCCATTGGCTGCTGCTTCCTTGACCGTGCTCCCTGTCTGTTCCCAGGATTTTGTTGGATGCATTAACCCTTTTGGGGGGGGTCTCAGCTGTCTCTGTTGTGGTTTCTCCCCTCAGGTCCCTGTTTGTGGTCCTGGACAGCCTGAACTGCTCCGACGGGGCCATCGGAGCCGCGGCGCAGGGTTGGCTCATCCGGGCTCTGTCCCTCAACGACGTGGCCCGGATCCTGGAGCCAATCCTGCTGCTCCTGCTGCACCCCAGGACACAGCGCACCTCCATCCACTACATCAAACAGAAACACTCAGCAGGTAAAGCTGCTCTGGGATCAGACTGAATTCCTGAGGGGAGTCTCTGAAACGCGATGGCATCCTGCTCCCCTCAGTTGTTTTCCATCAGATCCGTGGATTCCTCCTCATCCAAGTCCCTACAGTGATGCCTGAAGCAGGGTTCAGGAGTAGCTCGTGCTGGTTGAAGGCCTAAATGATCATTTTTATTATGGGGTCTGTTGGTTTGGATTGCTCCCTGCTTTGCTCTGGGATCTCATCCCACACTTCTCCTTGCCATTCCCAGATGATCCACACTGCCTGTCCCCTGTTTTCAGGATCCCTTCTTGAGCAAAACTAGGTCTGCAGCCAAAAGAAATCCAGGAGCAGTTTGGTGACTGTGTCAATCCAGGAACTGTTCCATGGGGAGGATGGACAGGCAGGTCTTACTCTCTCCATCCAGTCTTGCCCCAGGTTTCTTTATTCCAAATACTTTTTGTCCATGATTCCCTCAGCATGACATTAAAACAATCAGCCAGGTTGTGAGGAATATTTTGCTGGTGTGGGCACATGACACACAAACTCTCACCTGCTGTTGCTGAGTTCTGAAAAATTAAAATCCCTGTGTCCGGAGAAGATCTGCCCTGATGCAAGAGCAGAGCTGAGCCTTTGTGTCAGAGGTATCCCAGAGCTGAGATGGAGAAGCAAAGAGAGATGTTTGGAGTTGAAGATGATTTCCAGCCACCCAGGAATTTGGGAAGATTTAGGAATGTGGCAGGGCAGAACATGCCAAGTTCTGGTGCCTTGTGGCAAGAGAGACCTGGAGGGGCTGGAGTGTGTGCAGGGAAGGGAATGGACCTGGGAAGGGGCTGGAGCAGCAGGAGGGGCTGAGGGAGCTGGGGGGGCTCAGCCTGGAGAAAAGGAGGCTCAGGGGGGACCTTCTGGCTCTGCAACCCCCTGACAGGAGGGGGGAGCTGGGGGGGAAGTCGGGCTCTGCTGCCAGGGAACAAGGGACAGGAGGAGAGGGAACGGCCTCCAGCTGTGCCAGGGGAGGCTCAGGTTGGACAGGAGGGGGAATTTCCTCCTGGAAAGGGTTGTTAAACACTGGAAGGGGCTGCCCAGGGAGGTGGTGGAGTCCCCATGCCTGGAAGTGTTCAAAAAACATATGGATATGGCACTTGAGAACGTGGTTTAGTGGTGAATTGGATGATGATTGGACTTGAGGGTCTTAAAGGTCTTCTCCAACTTTAACGATTCCATGATTTGGCTCAAGTAGCCAAGGTGGTTTCCTGGAGCAGAGCAGGAGGGCTGTGGAGAAGCAGCTGGAAGTTCTGTGTAAAGAAACTTCCATGTCACCTGTCTCAAGTCTCTTAGCAGGCTGTCAGCCTGCAGCAGTGCTTTCCTGTCTGGATTGGCAAATACCTGGATGTCACCCATTTATAGCATCCACAGGGACCTGTTTATGAGATGCTATAGAAACACAGAGCTTGTTCCACAGCATTTAATCAAGGAGAACATTAGCTCTTTAATTAATTAATTAATTAATTAATTGATCTCTCTGATGCTATTCTTCTCGTTTCCCTCCTGATCTCCTGATTTAATGTTCAGGAAGCACAAAAAAAGACAATTGTCACATCCAGGGAGTCACAGCCTAAGAGAACCAGCACGTGCTTTATATTTGGATCCTGTTCTCTCTGCTTACAGTAGGTTAGAGCTTCTCTACCACTTTAAAAAAGAAATAATTCCTGCCTTAACCCATTTTTTACCCCACTCCTTACAATTAATACGAGGCTAGAGCAGAGTAGATTTGTAACCTTTTTTTTCTTGCAATGGTTTATTCAATATAAAGCACCTTGTGTTGACCAGATGACCTTTAAATATCCCTTCCAACCTGAACTGTGATATGATTTTATGTGTGGAAAAGACAATTATGTGCTCTTTTTGACCCAAAAAAATGGTTTTTTTTCAGACTTTATCCATGATTGGCTTTGCAAGAAAAAGGCCCCTATGAAAGAGTCTGGCATCTCCGAGAGCAATTCTGAGGAAAACCTTCCACTGAGCCAGTTTACTACTGTGGATAGAGAGGCAATTTGGGCAGAAGTGGAAAAAGATCCAGAGTTAAAACCTGAGAATGATGGACCCTGTAATCCCATCATTTCCCAGGAAGCAGATGGTGACCAAGACAACAGCGAGCACACGGAGTCTGCAGACACCAGCACAGGCCACGACAGTGAGAACACATCCTCCTTCTCTCCCTCTCTGGAGCTGCAGGAGGTGAGCAACGAGGACAATGACAGAGAGGCCCCAAATCCCGGGAATGTGCTCAACTCCCTCCTGTCCGACAGCTCCAAATCCAGCGCGGCGCTGAACCTGGTGCGCGCCGACTCCGAGAGGACTCAGGCCTCGGAGTCCCTGTCGAGCGACGAAGAGGTGGACCTGGAGCTGCAGGAAATCACCCATTCCAGGCTGCTGAAGCAGCAGAAGGAAAAGCAGGAGATGGTGGAGGCTCTGTTCAAGCACATGCTGCTGTACCTGCAGCCCTACGACTCCAGGAGGGTGCTCTACGCCTTCTCCGTGCTGGAGGCCGTGCTCAAAACCAACCCCAAGGAATTCATCGAGGCCGTGGCCAGCACCAGCATGGACACCAGCTCCACAGCACACCTGAACCTCATCTACAACCTCCTGGCTCGCCACCAGGAAGCTCTCGTAGGGCAGAGTTTTTATGGGAAGCTGCAGCCCCAGTCCCCGACCGTGTGTCCCCATTCCCTGCTGATAGAGCTGCTCACCTACCTCTGCCTCAGCTTCCTGCGCTCCTACTACCCCTGCTGCCTCAAGGTCACCCACAGGGACCTCCTGGGCAACAGGGACGTGCAGGTGAAGAGCGTGGAGGTGCTGATCCGGGTGGTGGCCCAGCTGGCCACCGTGGCCAAGGCGGCGGAGAGCAGGAACGTGGAGTTCATCCGCAGCTTGCTGGGGAGGTGCAAAGTGCAGGAGTTCGTCCTGCTGTCCCTGTCGGCCTCCATGTACGTCAGTCAGAAACGCTACGAGCTGCTCCTGGCGGACGGGGCCGGCCGTGGGGACGAGGAAGAGCTCTGGGAAGAGAGCCTGATCAACTTTGGGCACGACCAAATTTGGAGCGAACACCCGCTGCAGATCGAGCTGCTGAAGCTCCTGCAGGTGCTGATTGTCTTGGAGCACCACCTCGGACAGACCCCCGAGGAGCAGGAGAATCAGCCAGACCTCTCCAAGGAGTGGCAGCAGGCTCTCAACTTCCAGCAGGCCATTGGTGCCATGCAATATGTCTATCCACATCCCATCACTTCCCAGGGGTTGTTTGTCTCTGCCGTGGTTCGGGGTTTGCAGCCGGAGTATGGCTATGGGATGCATCCCACTTGGGTGGGCTTGGTCACCTCTTCCCTGCCCTATTTTGGGAAGTCCTTGGGCTGGACTGTGGCACCATTCGTGGTACAGATCTGTAAAAACCTGGATGAGCTTGTCAAGCAGTATGAAAACGAAGCTGTGAAGGCATCTGCCAAAACATCTGTCAGGTAAGAGTCAGCAGGGTGGGGTTTGTTGTGCAGAGCAGTAAGTGTGTAGGAACTCCCTGGTTTAGCACTGTGGCTCCCAGAGTCTGATCCCCAAATCCTGCTGCACCTGTCCCTGGAGCCCAGGGGAGCTGGAGACAGGATTGTTGCAGCAGTTGGAGGAAGAGAGGAAAGAGACCCAGCAGCCTGTCCTCCTCTGCCTTCCATCCAAGAAAAGAAGTTCCCAGTTTTGACAAGACTGAGGATTTTGGAGGACTAATTTAGGAGAGACACCCTGGACAAGAAAAAGAGAGGCTGTTCGGAACAGGCAGTAAGTGAAAGGAGTAGGGAAAAGTAATTGAATGCTGAAGATTTATAGTCAGGTGGGTAATAAAATTCTAAAAGGTCTCAACAACAAAATGGGGTTGTCCAAGAATAGTCTGGGAATCCTTTGTTTTGATATTCCTGTCTGGTCACTCCAGTTTTAACTGTTGAATAGAAACAGGAATGGAGTTTTAAATCAAGGAAATAGCCCTTGGCCTGTTAACCTGTTTGGGTTTTTAATCCTCCTCCAAAGCTTAACTTCCAAGAGAGAAAATGTGACACCTGATTACCCACTAACCCTTCTGGAAGGTCTGACAACCATTGGTCACTTCTGCCTTCTGGACCATCCTAATCCAACAAAAAAGGTAAGTTTTAATGCCCACCACTCACCTGAGAACTCAGCTCCAGGTCAGCAGAGTCCACATCCCTTTTTCCTCAGGGGTGAATAGAGGTAGCAAACCACTTATACAAAAAGATAACCTTAAAGAAACTTCACAGCACACCCCAAAAATTGAACCAAATCAAAGTTTAAGGATAGAGGATGAACCTAATTTTATTTGAAGGCAGAAAATTAATTTTAAGTAGATGTTCTTGGTGATGCAAATATTAGTCCTGTGTAGTTCTCTGCTCTGTCATTAACAAACCCTTCTATTTTCTTTTGAGTTGATAACATGTTGATGTGTTCTCTACAATTTTTAGCTTCTGTGATGCATGATATGATGTATTTTAATATCCATATTTTGGTATTTTTTTTTTCTAGTCATGTTTAGCTGAACCTGCAAACCTGAGGAATGCCAGGAATGCCATCCTGGAAGAACTGCCTCGCATTATCAACACCATGTCCCTGCTTTGGAGTGTCATCAAGAGGGAAGACTCTCAAAAAAGACCAACTGACTTCTTTGGAACAACCAAAGGCTCTTCTTCAGTCTATTTTAAAGCAACCAAAGTAGGAGTCCTTTTAAACTCCCCTGTATCTCATCCTCCTCATCAGTGCATTTTACAGAGTTCTTTTATTTTGTGTTTTCTGAATATCTTGAGAGGGTCTTTGCCTTACAAAGGATGGCATTGACAGTTAGTTATTTTTCCCTCCCCTCTACAGACATTAAGAATGAAAATATTGGACTTCCTGAATCCACTGACAGCCCAACTTGGAATCCAGTTGATGGCAGCAATTGCAGCAGTTTGGAACAGCAAGAAACCTCACAGGAGTCAAAGTAAAACCAAGGTGAAACTCAAGAAAGGCACCCTTAGTTTTCCAGTGTAAAGGCAAATGTTATATTTGTATGATCAGTTCTAAACTCTGGGTTTGTTTGTTGATTCTTTGGGGTTTTTTTACAAGTGACTGAAAAATCTGAAGTGTTCTTATTTATAAAAAGCATCAGGACTACAATTAAACCTAAATAAATAATCAAATAAAGGACAGTGTAGCAGTTTAAGTCTAGAAGTAACAGGCAGTTTTTTCTTCAACACTGAATTGCAATCTTAGGATTGCAGTTTGACAATTATGTTTTCAAGACCATGAATCAAATTCCATTTCCAGAGAAAGACCATGAATCAAATTCCATTTCCAGAGAAAGGCCAGAGCTGTAGTGTTCTCTGGAACTGAACATTTATTCTGATCAGAACCTCTTTCTTTTCATTTTAGCATAATCAAACTGTTCTTTTTATGAAAAAGTTGTTTTCTTAAGGTGTTGGAAGAAGACCTGTATATGGCAAAGGGGTCTGTGTTTGATTTAACCTCTGTAGTGTACATTTTGTATAAGTTTTGGTGTTTGGGGAATCACACAAAGAGCTGGTTTGTGTGGCCCAGGGGTCTGAGGGGTTTGTCTTTTGCTTTGTCTTGTTTTGTCAGATCCTTCCAGTGGCCAGTGCATCTCAGCTTGTTCTTGTGGACTTAATTTGTGCCCTTAACACACTGAAAATTGACACTATTTTACATCTTATCAAAGAGGTGGTCAAGAAACCAGCACAGATCAAGGGAGAAGAGGTAACCATGGAGATAATTCCATTTTTTTCATATATTCTCTCCTGGATCTGTCCCAGTGTGTCTGCTCAGCATTGTTAGAAGGTTTCTCTTTTAAGTGTGGGATTCTCTTTTGCTCCTGAATAAGTTTTGTTTTCCAGAACGTGGATTTCTGTGTTTTGATCCCTCAGTGTAAGAAAGTTCTTCAGAACATCACTATTGAGCAGATCATGACAGGGCAAGGGGCAGTGGTTTTAAACTGCCAGAGGGCAGGGTTGGATGGGATGTTGGGAAGGAATTCCTGGCTGTGGGGGTGGGGAGGGGCTGGGATAGAATTCCCAGAGAAGCTGTGGCTGCCCCTGGATCCCTGGAAGTGTCCAAGGCCAGGCTGGATGGACCTTGGAGCAACCTGGGCTGGTGGAAGGTGTCCCTTGTCCCAGCAAGAAGCTGGAACTGGATGATCTTTAATATCCCTTTCAACCCAAACCAGTCTGTGATTCCAATATTTTCCTGGAGAAGTTGCTGGGAATGAAAAGGTGTGGGGGCCTCCAGTGCAGGGGACGGTGACATTTTTGTGCAGCTGCTGCACATTTATGACTCAGGGATGCATTTCTGTCCTGAACTGCTCTACAGATACTTTGGTCACCTCTTGGAGTACAAGTGGCTTCACTTGAAGGGCGTGGTAACCACTAAACACAAGCATTGCACAGCCTGGACCTTCTTTTTCTTTCTGATGGCAAATAATTCTGGTGTTGCTTTTTCCTTTTTCAGAAATCTTCTCTGGTGGATATCCCAATGCTGCAGTTCAGCTATGCTTTCATTCAAAGGTCAGTCAGATGTTGTAAAGGAGAATTTTTTTGTTTGACTCTAGTCAGGAGAACACTCTGCATCACTGTTTCTGCTTTACTTTGATCTTCGTGTCCCAGTGTCACAGAACACCTTTGTGCAGGAAATGTGCTGTCCCTCCATTGTTGCCACACAGACATGGAGTACCAGGGCTGGGATGTTCTGTTCCATTGCTCTGTTGATTGTGCAGCCTGAAAACCTAATTTCATGCTCATGGAGCAACTTCAGGCATCTCATGAGCAAGACTGGGCTGCATCCAAACAATGTGGGCAGGAGGTGAGGGGGGGATTGTGCCCCTCAGGTGAGACCCCCCTGCAGAGCTGCTCCAGCCCTGAGGAACAGCCCAGCAAGGACATGGAGCTGCTGGAGAGAGTCCAGAGCAGGAACCAAGAGGATCCCAGGGCTGGAGCAGCTCTGCTGGGAGGAAAGGCTGGGAGAGCTGGGATTGTTCAGCCTGGAGAGGAGAAGCTTTGGGGTGACCTGATTGTGGCCTTGCAGGGCCTGAGGGAGCTACAGGAAAGATGGAGAGAGACTATTTCCAAGGGCTGGAGGGACAGGACAAGGGGAATGGCTTCAGACTGGCAGAGACTAGGATTGATTGGATATTAGGAAGAAATCCTTCCCTGTGAGGGTGGGGAGGCCCTGGCCCAGGTTGCCCAGAGAAGCTGTGGCTGCCCCTGGATCCCTGGAAGTGTCCAAGGCCAAGTTGAACAGGACTTGGAGCAACCTGGGCTAGTGGAAGGTGTCCTTGCCTATGACAGTGGGTGGGACTGGGTGATTTTTAAGGTCCCTCCCAACTCAAACCATTCCATGTCTGTGATTTTTTATCATCTTTCTCCTCATCTGTTCTGTGTTGCCCAATGAATTTAGAGAACTTCTAAATTCAGTAAAACTGCCATGGCTGCAGCCTGGGCTGGGCAGTCCACTGGAAATACTCCTTTGATCAAAACTCTTCTTCACACACTTGGCTTTTCTTCCATGGAAAGCCTGGGATAGATCAGACTGTCCAACAGACTGTAAACAGTACATTTAGGAGTTACCCCTGGATGTTGTTTTTTGTTCTTTCCATGACTCCAGCCTCGCTCAGGTGTGTTTTGGTGTTGCTTTTTTGGCAGACTGCCTGTCTCAGCCCTGCAGGAGAACTTCCAGCCCTTGTTAGGACTCCTCAGGGAGTCTGTGCAGTTGAACTTGGCTCCTCCTGGACACTTCCTTCTCCTCAGGTACTAAGAGAGAAGCTTTAGAGGTGCATTGACAGACATGTACAGCCACTAACCTGGAGGGAATTGCTTTTCCCACAGCACCCTGAATGACTTTGTGACCAGGACACCCACTCTGGAAAACAAAAAAGACCAAAAAGACTTGCAGGTACAGTGAAGAAATGCTCACCTCTCAGTTCCTAAATCTGGCACTGTACATCTGAGTAAAAGTGGACATGACCTGCTCTGTCCTTCCTATCTGAATTCCCCTGTGCTTTTGGCAATGCCTGGATGTGCATCCACACATTTTGGCTGAGGCCTGGTAAATAGGGGAGGCTCAAACAGGAGGGACAAACAAAATTTTGTCCAAATGTTGTGTGAAACCACAAACTTTTCAAAGGTGATTTCCCTGGGTAGTTTTAACGATCTCTCTCAGAATTGGAGTCGTAACATAAGTGTGATGTCAAGGGTTCATCTCCTGTGTGTAAATACTGAAATCTCAAAGCTATCTAGGAAAATTAGTGGCCTAATTATCCTTGAAGCTCCCAGCTGTGTTTGGCAGTGGAAATGACTCTGAGCTCACCTGTTGTGTAAAGAAGGGGCGGAGCAGAGCAGGATTTTCCTCCTGTCCTGGTGGTGATTTCACCACAACAGTTCAAGCACCACCTATGTGGGTGCAGTTTTGGCTCTGAGGAGGTGAGATGTGGTTATGTTTATAGTAATTTTGTATGCCAGCAGAGCAATTAAGTCTCCACTTCTGCTTCAGAGACTTGCCAACAAAATAACAACAGTGACAGAAAGCTTTGCCATCTTACAGCCTTTTCCCAAGTGGCCTCTGCTTTGCTTTGGCCAGATGGGGTTTGGTTTAGTTACAGTCACCAGCTTCTCATTTCCCTGGGAATTAAATATGCCAAGTGATGATAGTGTCCATCTGATGCCACTTTTTCTGCTCATGTTACAGGAGGTGACCCAAAAAATCCTGGAGGCCGTAGGGACTGTGGCTGGTTCTTCTCTGGAACAGACCAGTTGGCTGAGCAGGAACTTGGAAGTGAAAGCTCAGCCTCAGATTTTACCAGATGACTTCAACATGGAAGATGTGAATGGTAAAGTGGTTTTCTCTGGCTTCCTGCTCCCTCCTCTCCTCTGCTGAAGGCCTTGAAGAGCACAAGGGAGTTTGATAGTGTGTGGTTTGCATGGGTTTACGTTCCACTGTGATACCAACATGCAAGCAGCAGTTCTGTTTGGGAGGCAAATTAGGAAACAGCAAAATCTGGACATGCCTGAAGAAGAACACTGAATTATTTTGCCTCTTTCAGATACCTCAGTGGCACCATCTTCAATGGTTTCTGCCTCTGCTCCTTCCATATACAGCGTCCAAGCCCTTTCTCTCCTTGCTGAGGTAAGTAGGACCCTCTCATCTGTGGGGTGGTTTTGATATTATTAAGCTGAGGTGGGTTTGATATTATTAAGCTTTGATATTATTAAGCAGTTCAATTTGACTTACTAAACATTAAGCTTCCCAGGTAGATAAAATAGGAGTGCAAACCTTCCCTGAAGCATCTCATGGGCACACACGTTCCATCCTGGAATGTGGCACATTCCCCTTCTGCCAGAAATGCCAGCTTTGGGGTTAAAGAGATGTTCTTTTCATTTTTTGAGGTCCTTGCTTCTCTCCTGGACATGGTTTACAGGAGTGATGAGAAGGACAAAGCTGTGCCACTGATCTCACGTTTGCTCTACTACGTCTTCCCTTACCTGCGCAACCACAGGTGGGTCTCTCTCTGCACACGTGGTTTTGTCCTCTGATTTTTTGGACCTCAGTGTTATATTTTTGCTTTTCTTTTTTTTTCCCACTCCTCATTTCCATTCTAATAAGGCTTGAGCTGTATTTGAGCTGTGCTTGAGCTGTATTTCCCCCAGGAGCTGCAACCTTGTGTGGTTTGAGCTCTGTGACAGCAGTTCCCGTTTAGCTGTAGATGTTCCTCCCACCTGGATTTTTGGCCTTTCCTCAAAGCTTCCCCTCTCTGTGCTTGTCAGGGAATGTGGAGAGACACTGGGATGGGGCAGCAGAGCACTGGGCACATCCCAGGACCCACCAGGAAGCAGGAAGAGCAGGATATCTCCCTTACCTGTGCCTAGTTTTTCAGCCAAAAGTGTGGGAGAGATGGGTGATATCCAAGGGTTTGGCTGACAAGGATGCAAAGTGTATTGGAAATTTTTTTTTGGAGGGAAGTTTTGGTTCACACTTGTAGAGGAGACAGGCTATGATGTGACCAGTCTGGAAATACCTCCCCAGACTGGGAGTTGCTTCTGCACAAACTGCTTTGGTCTGCCCAGCTCCTGCTGCTCCCCATTACCAGCCAGTGGACACACAGGTGATAGAGGTCATGGAATGGTTTGGGATGGAAGGGACCTGAAAGATCATCCAGTGCCACCCCCTGCCATGGGCAGGGACACCTTCCACTAGCCCAGGTTGCTCCAAGTTTATCCAACCTGGCCTTGGGCACTTCCAGGGATCCAGGGGCAGCCACAGCTTCTCTGGGAATTCTATCCCAGCCCCTCAGCACCTTCACAATCAATAATTCCTTCCTAATATCCCATCTAACCCCTCCCTCTGGCAGTTTAAAACCACTGTCCCAAATTTATTTCCTATATACCTAAACTTTACTTTAAAAAAATACCTGTTTATCATTTTTTTCTCTTCCCCCAGTGCCTACAACATTCCCAGTTTCCGTGCTGGTGCCCAGTTGCTCAGCTCCTTGAGTGGATACGCCTACACCAAGAGAGCCTGGAAAAAAGAAGTGCTGGAGTTGTACATGGATCCCTCTTTTTTCCAGATGGACACTTCATGCACTCAGTAAGACATGGGATTGTAGCACTCCAAGCTTGTGTTCTGAATTGGCAAGGAAAGGCTGTAAAGGAGAAGGCTAACATTGGGAAGAAAATTCCATTTGGTACTAATTTACAGCATGGAATAATGTTAAAAATGGGTCTCACCCACTAATTCTGCTCAGTGTCTTATTTGTTAACCCACATACTAGTCTGCTCATGAATCATGCTTGGAAAATGTTTCCTTGTTTGAAAGGTTTGACCCCAATCTTTGCTGAGGTGAATCTATTCCAAAGCTTTCCCTGTTTATCTGATCCCTTCTTTATCTCCTGCAGTTGGAGATCCATTATTGACCATCTCCTGACACACGAGAAAACCATGTTTAAAGATTTGATGAGTAAGTATCAGCTGCTGAGGATTCACTTCTGCATCATTTTGGGATCTATTTCCATTTGAGGTATCAGGTGCATTTTTAATATCCTGATGTAGCAATAAAATGCTGGCACTGCTGATTCAGCATAATTGACCACATTGTCAACTTTACTGCCTGTGCTGAGTTAAATCTGTATTTTAGTCACGTCTAAAACACACCAGAAGTGGGTTTGTTGTAGAAATGCTTGTGCTGGGCTCCTGCATCCACATTTTACCCTAATTTTGAGTTGCTCAAGTGTGACCTTTTCCAGGAGGAGACTTTCCCTAAGTCTGCAGGTGTCTGTGAGCTGGCACGAGCCAGTGCAGAAAACCTTGCAGTCAGGTGCTTTGACCTCTAATTCAGGCTTGAGGAGAGTGTGGAAGAATAGGTCCTTGGGGGGAAAGGATGGGATAGCACCCCTTCAATTTGCCTCAAGCAGCTTTGATCTCTTTTTCAGCCCTTTTAGAAGGATAGCCAAGGTTTACAGCGCGAGGTGAATTCGCCACCGGCAGACCCAAAAAGAGAGTTTTTTCTCCTTTAGATTTCAGGACACAGGAATTATTTTCAGCCCAAATCACAGGGAGTCTTTTCCATGGTTAGATAATTGTTCTCTCTGTCACAGACATGCAGAGCAGTGCCCTAAAACTGTACCCAAGCTTTGAGCAGAAGGCGATGCTGCTGAAGCGCCAGGCGTTCGCCGTCTTCAGCGGGGAGACCGACCAGTACCACCTCTACCTGCCCCTGATACAGGGTAAGATCTGCCTTTCTCTTCCACCTGGAACACAGATCTCTTTGCCCAGAGGGATTCCTCATCCCTGGAAGTGTCCAAGGCCAGGTTGGATGGGGCTCAGAGCAACCTGGGCTGGTGGAAGGTGTCCCTGCCCGTGGCAGGAGGTTGGAACAAAATCATCCTTAAGGTCCCTCCCAACCCAAACCATTCTGTGACAGAAATTCTGTAAGAAAGGAATGTCACCTGTTTTCCAACACACAGTTCCATTTTTCCTAAATTTTAATAAAATTTATCAATCTCTAAATTAAACTCCTCATTAAAGAGAGCAATCTGTGTTTCGAGGCCTTTGGTCTGGAAATGTGATCAGTTTGTAGCAACCTTCCAGCTGTTGTTGTTCTCCTTAAAAGTCAGTTTTGACCAAATTCTGTTTACTGTAAACCCACCACAGCTTCAGGCTTTGTCTGAATCCTAATTTTGTTCATAGAATGGAAGGGACTCAGCCCAAAACTGGTGATAAAGCAAAACATTTTGTTTTGCCACAAGGTGAAGAGGGACCTTTCACAAGGGCCTGGAGTGACAGGACAAGGGAAGTGGCCTCAAGCTGAAGGAGAGTAGGGTTAGATGGGATATTGGGAAGGAATTCTTGGCTGTGAGGGTGGGGAGGGGCTGGGATAGAATTCCCAGAGAAGCTGTGGCTGCCCCTGGATCCCTGGAAGTGCCCAAGGCCAGGTTGGATAAACTTGGAGCAACCTGGGCTGGTGGAAGGTGTCTCTGCCCGTGGGGATTGGAATTAGAAGATCTCTCAGGTCCCTTCCAACCCAAACCATTCTGTGATTCCACACTTTTTATTTCCCAAATTCAAGAAAACATGACTTTTCTTTTGTTTTTTTTTTTTTTTACTTCTTTGTGTTTCCCCCAGAACGACTGACCGAGAACCTCCGCGGGGGCCAGACCTCTCTGGTTGCTGCCCAGATGTTCCTCTTCTTCCGAGTTCTCTTGTTGAGGATTTCCCCTCAGCACCTCACCTCCCTGTGGCCAATTATGGTGACAGAATTGGTAAGGAACAAGGAGTCATTTCACACTAATTAGGGGATGGTTTTTTCCCCACTTCACCTTTTTCCTCCTCCCTGTTTGGAAATGTTTTCGTGGTTTTACATTAATCTGGTAATTTGGGGTAATAAAAATTCACGTGGTCATTAGGAAATTCCTTTTGGATTCATTTTGTTGTCGCTAATTTAATCTCTGGGTTGATTTATTAATTTGTTACAAGTCATAAAGGTGAACTCAGAGCCTCACTTTTGTTTGGGATGTTGTATGGAGTTGTATGAACATTTCAGCATCCCCATAAATAACTTATTCCTTTTAAGATTCAGACATTCCTGCAGCTGGAAGAAGATCTAACTGAGGAAGAGGAACCATCAAAGTGAGTGTTGCCATTTATCTGAAAGAGAAATTGTGAAAGCTGCTTGTTCTGTATCTGCCAGTTTTAATTTCTTTAATTAATTAATTATCTGGGATAGGGAGGAGCCAACAAGATTTTTTGGTATTGCACTTTTATATTTCTGGTGCTGATGAGTCATAGTTTAGGATTTTTTTATATTATGAAATTATTCTATAATAATAATTATATATATAATATATATGTATTGTCATAATAAATTTTGTTTATTATTTTATATTAGCTAAATATAAAGCTAAAATATATTATTATATTAGCTAAAATAGTGAGATGCTTAAAAATATATATTTTATATATATTTTATATATCTTTTATATATATTTAATATATCTTTTATATATCTTTTATATATATTTAATATATCTTTTATATATCTTTTATATATATTTAATATATATTTTAATGTATTTTATATATATTTTAATATTAAATATATTAATTATTTAATATATATTTTATACATTAAATATATTATTTAAATTATTACATTAATTTATATTTATACTTATATGATTATTAATGTTTATTGATAATTATGTAAATATAATTATTATATAATAATATAATATAAAATAATATAATAATATGTATATTCTTTATAGAATATATTATGTATTATATATTATTTTTATATATAATTAAATATATTATATGTATTATATATTGTATATAATATATATATTATATGTGTTATAATAATAATATAGTATGTATTATATATCATATATATTATAATATTATATATTATATGTAACATAAAACAATATAATAATTGTTATATTTATATAATTATTAATTATTAAATTAATATATTTGATATATTTATATATTTTAATATACATTTTTATAATAGTTATTAATTGCATACAAAGATAAGATTAAATGCTAAGTCAGCATTTGAATATTTTAACATGCTGCCTTTTTTTTCTTGGTAAATTTTAGATTATTTTTCTCCTCCTGCCTTTTCATATTAATCCCACAATTAATTTCCTATAATCTCCTCCAGAATAAAACCAGTTGTACCCGTGCTTGCTTTTGTAAACGTGTGAATGAAAACCCTTTAATTCATGTTTTAATGGGCCATTTTTGGAATTTGAACGCAGGAGCAACAGCAAAATCAGCAAGCAGAGAGCCCCTGGGGACGGCGGCGGGTCTGACATCCCGCACAACGAGCTCTCCCTGTACCTCTCAGCCTGTAAATTCTTGGACACGGCGCTTTCCTTCCCACCTGACAGGATGCACTTGTTCCAAATGTAAGTCCCTGTTCTCCAGGGGTCCCGGGAGAGTGGAAAGCTCAGGAAAAGTTTTAGAAAGCAAAGCCTTGTGTGGAGGTGCAGGAAGGACCCCCTGGCTCTCTGAACTCCTCCTCCAATTATGGTGACAGAATTGGTGAGGAACAAGGAGTCATTTCACACTAATTAGGGGATGGCTTTTCCCCACTTCACCTTTTTCCTCCTCCCTGTTTGGAAATGTTTTCATTTTTTTACATTAAACTGATAATTTGGGGTAATAAAAATTCACGCAGTCATTAAGAAATTCCTTTTGGATTCATTTTGTTGTCGCTAATTTAATCTCTGGGTTGATTTATTAATTTGTTACAAGTCGTAAAGGTGAACTCAGAGCCTGTGAAGCATCACTTTTGTTTGGGCTGGAGTTGTATGAACATTTCAGCATCCCCATAAATAACTTATTCCTTTTAAGATCCAGACATTTTAAGATCCAGGGAAGGGTTCAGGTGTGGCTGAATCCCATCTTAGCCCCGGACTCTGTTAGCAGTTTAAATTTAAAGGAATTACAGAGCTATTAAACCCCTTTGTCCCACAGGTTTTAACGATGGCAAACTACAAAGATTTATATAAATGAATGATTTATTATGAGAAATTAACAAACAGCTGAACAGGGGAAAGATCCTAATCAGAATTATTTACTACATGATGTAAAAGCTAAAAAAAAAAAATCTACTAGTAGAGTGTTATATAACAAAATAATATAATGCACTGTAACAAAGCAATTCTGTTAAAGCAGCAGAAGAAACAATCATTAAGTAGAGATTGATATAAGTCACCATAGGAGATAGCAGGCAGATGTCTCTCTTTCCCTTAACCCCTGGGGAGTGACCATGAGGAGGCATCCCTGCTTCCTGGGAGAAGCTCCACACTTCAAGGGAGTACATGGAATAATCTGCCATCTGTAAGGATGTCATATCTGGGGTCAAAAAAAGGATGTGTGTTCCAAGTCTGGTGAACCAGGAGGGTCTCAACATAACTGAACACCAAGGCAGCAGCTGAACTGGCCTGACAGCTGGCATGATGGCCTGCATGGGGCAGGAAAGGCAGGAAAGGGAAGCTGAACAGGAGCCAGAGTGTGCCCAGGGGGACAAGAGGGCCAATGGATCCTGGCCTGGCTCAGGAACAGGGTGGCAGCAGGAGCAGGGAAGGGATTCTTGCCCTGAGCTCAGCACTGGTGAGGCCACCCCTGGAGTGCTGTGTCCAGTTCTGGGCCCTCAGCTCAGGAAGGACATGGAGGGGCTGGAGCAGGTGCAGAGGAGAGCAACGAGGCTGGGGAAGGGACTGGAGCACAAGTGCTGTGAGGAGAGGCTGAGGGAGCTGGGGCTGTTCAGCCTGGAGAAGAGGAGGCTCAGGGGAGACCTCCTCACTCTCTGCAACTCCCTGACAGGAGGGGGGAGCCAGGGGGGGGTTGGTCTCTTTTCCCAGGCAACCATCAGCAAGACAAGAGGGCTGGGTCTGCAGCTGTGCCAGGGGAGGTTTAGGTTGGATATTAGAAAGAATTTCTTTGCAGAGAGGGTGCTCAGCCATTGGAATGGGCTGCCCAGGGAGGGGGTGGATTCTCCATCCCTGGAGGTGTTTAAGGACAGACTGGATGTGGCATCAGTGCCATGGGCTGGGAACCACAGCAGGGTTGGATCAAGGTTGGACTGGATGATCTCAGAGGTCTTTTCCAACCCAGTAGATTCCATGATTCTGTGATTCTATGGCTTGCATAGTGTGCATTACTGGATTTTAGGTCTGTTCAGGGTGGACTATCCTGCCACACCACGTTGTTCCCATTCTTATCCTTTAAAGTCATTCCACATCTGTTTTCTCCCAGACTTCATTTTGGCCTCAGTTCTTTTTGAAAGTGCAGGTGTTGATGTTGTAATTCAGGGTATTTGGGAGAACAGTTTGGTCTTGTCAGGGTAGGAGGATTTCACCATCCTTCACCATCTCTTTCAGAAGTTCCCTAACCTGGAAAAACTGGGAGAAGGGAAAGATGGAGGCTGTTTTCCCTTTTCACACACATGGGAATGTTTTGGGGGTAGTTGCATTTAAATACTGACAAGGTAGTAATGTACTTGTTCATGCATAGCAAAAGAATACAAATGCTAGAAGGAAACCAGGGCTATACTAAACTAGGTAGGATCCAAATAGGGGTTTTCTTCTTATCAAGGAATCTTGTTTCAGGTACAAATGGGCATTTGTCCCAGAGGTGGACACAGAGTCATGTCCTGTGACCTCTCACCTGGTAGAAAACCATCAGGAATGCAGACCACACATTGTGAGGATCATGGATCTGCTCAAGATGAAATACAGGGTAAAGAAACTTTTCTTTTTCTTTTTTTTTTAATCTATTAATTTACTTTTCTAAACAGGTGGTAAGATTTTAAGTTATGCAACAGATTTTTAGGTAATTCTTCCCTGTGAGGGTGGGGAGGCCCTGGCACAGGTTGCCCAGAGAAGCTGTGGCTGCCCCTGGATCCCTGCAAGTGTCCAAGGCCAGGTTGGAGCAACCTGGGCTGGTGGAAGGTGTCCCTGCCCATGGCAGGGCATTGGATTAGATGATCTTTAAGGTCCCTTCCAACCCAAACCATGAGATTCCACGATATTCTACTAAAATGCATGAGGCTTTTAAAAATCATCTGCTTTCAAACTTTAGGATTTCAGACTGTGAGTGTAAGGGAACAAGAGGCAGTTTTCCCGCTTTTCCCTTAAATCTTCCCACAACCACCAGTGAAAACAACTCCTCTCTGACAGGACCTTTAGCAAATCTCTTTTTATTTGGCTCCCAGGAACCAAACCACAGCGAGGGAATTCCCAAGAAGCACAGATTCCCCCTGCTGACCCTGCGCTCCGTCTCCAGCATCACCCAGCTCATGCCCTTCTTCCAGACTCTCTGCTGGGCATTCACAGCAAACAGGAGCCAGTCCCAAAATTCCCACCCTTCCCCAGCTGTCTCCATGGACTGTGTTGGAAGCAGCAGCACCCCCAAGATCTTGCAGCAGCTGGAAGACAGTGTTGAATGTGACTTTCTGGAGAACATGGAAAGTTAAGCCACGTGTCGGACACTTTGGATCGTGGTGGGAAAACAGCAAAACAAGGGAAAGCTTTGCTGCAATTCCTTTTTTTATTCCCCCCCAGCTTTCAAGCTACATTTTGGGAGTGCTCTCCAGTAATCCAGGAGATGGTGTTAAAAAGCAGGAATCTCAGGTTCCTGTGGTGGTGGGAGGGGGGGGAAAAGTGCAGTTTGGTGGTAATTTATCAGAGTTACTGTATTTTACTGGTGTTCTTTGGGGAGGATTAGAGGCATTTTGTAAATAAGGGGAGAATATTTTTGACTTGGTGAAAGTAGCAATGGCCCTGGAACTCCTCCAGTAAGTATTTTAAGCTGCTTTTGGAACTGTGTTCTGAAGGTAGAGGTGAGAAAAAGCTAATCTTGCATGTCAGTGTACAATCAGTTTGCAGATAAGTCGTTTCCTGAGGTTAAAACCCTTTTAACTTGGCCTAAAACTTACCAAATTCCAAAGAAATCACCTAAGTTCCAACCAGATGGATTTTTCTAAGGCTCCTACGTTGTGCAGCCTTACCATGCCTGTAATTTCAGCTCTGTACAATAACAGCATCCTCCAGGCTTAGCAATTCCTAGATAAAAATGTGCATAAAAGACAAACCTCTGCTGTAACATTTTGTAATTAGCATTACTTGAGGGGTTTTTAATTTTAATGAATTGATTACAATATGATCGTTCAGTTTTTTAAATTTTAAAAAAAATGCTTTGTTCTTTCAGTGACTCAGGCCACTTTGCAACTTCAGAAATGCAACTAAGTGAAGATAATTCTGTAAAAATATAAATTGCTGTATTCAGCAGCTTAATAAAAATAATAGTCTTTCTTTTTTTTTTTTTTTTTAGGAACACTTTTTGTACAAAAGAATGTATTTGGCTGTTCCTAGATGGGAAGACAGGTAGGGAGATCCTCACAGTGCTGAATTGAAAAGGTTTGGTGGTTTAGTGTCAGCAGGATTTATTTTTTCAAAACCCACACAACAAATGTGGGAGGCTTCTCTGCAGTGGGTTTGACCCTCAGGCAGATGAAGTTTTCACCCAGGGATTATAAACTAAAATAATGAAACATATTTTACTCTGCTAATACTGGAATGCTCTGTGAAAATCATACTAGGGTAGGTTTGTGCTAAACTTAAATGAACTCTTTGCATTTTTACAGTTAAGGAAAGTGATAGACTGAGGTGTGATATTGTGTGGTGACTAAGAATGTGAATTATTTCTAGGGATTTAATTTATTAATGATCTCTAATGCTGTTGGGATGAGCACAAGTGAAAAGCTCCCCTTTGAAGGCATTACTTGAATATTGGAGCAGGTTATTTTTTAAAATGTTTGTGTCCATTACCTACATATCCTCAACAGTTTTTATGGATTATTTTCTTGAGACTCAGGATGATTTGGTAGTTTTACTTCCAGCTTTCTGCTGGTTGCATTCCATACTTGGATATTTCCCTTAAAATCCTGATGAGATGAGGGAGGTGAGACCCTGGCACAGGTTGCCCAGAGAAGCTGTGGCTGCCCCTGGATCCCTGGAGGTGCCCAAGGCCAGTCTGGACAGGGCTTAGAGCAACCTGGGCTAGTGGAAGGCTCAAAGGGATCTCCAGCATATTTTATTCCTTTATTCCATAACTTTATTCCTTTTCCATATGGGACTAACTAAAGTTGTTTTACTCCTTATGCTCCCACTGAAGGAGGGCTGGCCTGCTCTAACCTGGTCCTGCCAGAGCAGAATAACTTCACTGTCAATAAAATCTGGAAACCCTTTTGCCTGGAACTCAAGACCAGGAGAGAAAATGCTTTTGCTTTGCTGTGTTTTCAGTCTTTGCTTGTTTTCAGTCTAACCAAGCTCAGCTTTATCTTTTGGATACTTCGGCGACGAGACAGCAGAGCCACAGAGGGAGACCTTTAAATATCCAAAGGATTTGATTTTCCTGAAAGAAAAAGGTAGTAGGTGCAACACAGGACTTGAAATGTGGAACATTGTGATGTATCCGAAATTATATATGAATGTAATTCTTCTAATAATATTAAATGTTATTTTGAAATACCTTTTCAAAAGCAATTCTTATTCTTCAGACTCTTCTCACTGCTCACTCACTGAATTTAATTTTTGTCTGGCTCTGTAAAAGCTCCCAAATCCAATCCCAGAATCACTGAGGTTGGAAAAGCCCTCCCAGCCCATCAAATCCACCCTGTGCCCCATCCCCACCTTGTCCCCCAGCCCAGAGCACTGAGTGCCATGGCCAGGCCTTCCTGGGACACCTCCAGGGCTGGGCACTCCAAACCTCCCTGGGCAGCCCCTGCCAAGGCCTGACCACCCTTTCCAGCCAGAAATTCCTCCTGAAAACTCCCTCTGAGCTCTGGATCACTACAAGTCAGCACTGGCCCCTGCCTTTGGCTGTGCTGCTGCTTCCTTCTCCCTCTCATCACAAGCCCCCTCTGCTCCCTCTCCTGTGTCCCTGTTTTTTACATTCCTGAACTTTCCACCGTGAGATCCCTGTCCTGTGTGGAGCTGTGTGTCTGGAGCAGGGAGCAGGAGGAGGAAGCTCTGCTGCAGCACCAGAGGATCATTGATTGACCCCTGTACAGAGGGAGCAGCTCTCTCTGAGACATCAGGGGCTGCTGTTGCACAGCCTCAGCCTGGACCTTTTCGTATGTTTGAGGGAAATGCCTTTTCTTTTGGAAGAGAGAAAACTCTTCCATTCCATTGGGCTTTACTCCTCAGGCAGCAGGAGTGTGGTTCAAATGACTCCCTGAAAGCTGCTTTTCAGATTTCACCCTTTCCCTCATAGCCTGTAAACCTTTTGGGGTGTTGGGTGAGATACTGCAGAAGCCCAGGAGATGAAGGGCTGATGTGTCTGTGCCAAACACCGATAGCCACGGAGCCATCCAAGGAATGTTGGGAATAAGACATTGTGAGAAAGAACAGGATGTGGCTGGAGAAGAGGCCATATGGAGGTAGGACAGCACTGTCTGGGACAGATGTCCTTGTTCTGGCTGCTGGAGATAAGCACAATGCAGCACAGTGTGGGCACAGGGAAGAGGTTGGGAAGTGGATATGGACTGCCAACCAAAATTCCCAGCTGCTTCTCCACAGTTATCCTGCTCTGCTCCAGGAAACAACCTCAGCTACTTGGGCCAAATCACAGAATCGTCAGGGTTGGAAAAGACCTTTAAGATGGTCAAGTCCAACCATCAAACAGCACCACCACCTTGAATAAACCACGTCCTCAAGTGCCACATTCACTTCCACGGATGGTGATACCACCACCTCCCTGGGCAGCCCCTGCCAAGGCCTCACCACCCTTTTCAGATACAAATTCTTCCTCCTGGCCAACCTGAGCCTCCCCTGGCACAGCTGGAGGCCGTTCCCTCTCCTCCTGTCCCTTGTTCCCTGGCAGCAGAGCCCGACCCCCCCCCCAGCTCCCCCCTCCTGTCAGGGGGTTGCAGAGCCAGAAGGTCCCCCCTGAGCCTCCTTTTCTCCAGGCTGAGCCCCCCCAGCTCCCTCAGCCCCTCCTGCTGCTCCAGCCCCTTCCCCAGCTCCGCTCC
This sequence comes from Pseudopipra pipra, assembly GCF_036250125.1. NCBI lineage: Eukaryota > Metazoa > Chordata > Aves > Passeriformes > Pipridae > Pseudopipra > Pseudopipra pipra. The sequence goes on along the minus strand of NC_087550.1, from coordinate 117,430,090 downwards.
CTTCCCTGGACATGGGAAAGCAGCAGGAATGTAGAAATGTAGAAGTAGAAGTAGAAAGGCAGGGCTGCAGGAGCCACAGACAACAACACATGGAGCCTTGGAGAGCAACAGAGCTGTCCACCAGCACCACCAGGTCCTTCTCCACTGGGCTCGAAACTGCTGGTGACAGGGGCTGAACACGACCCCGGGTGTGCCCAGGGGGGCAAGAGGCCAATGGAACCTGGTTTGGATCAGGGATAGTGTGGGCACAGCCCAGGCAGGGATTGTCCCCTGTGCTGGCACTGCTGAGGGGCCTCCAGGGCTGTGTCCAGGTCTGGAACCTCATGGAAGAGAGACCTGGAGGGGCTGGAGCGTGTGCAGGGAAGGGAACGGAGCTGGGAAGGGGCTGGAGCAGCAGGAGGGGCTGAGGGAGCTGGGGGGGCTCAGCCTGGAGAAAAGGAGGCTCAGGGGGGACCTTCTGGCTCTGCAACCCCCTGACAGGAGGGGGGAGCTGGGGGGGGGTCGGGCTCTGCTGCCAGGGAACAAGGGACAGGAGGAGAGGGAACGGCCTCCAGCTGTGCCAGGGGAGGCTCAGGTGGGACAGGAGGAGGAATTTCCTGCTGGAAAGGGTGGTGAGGCCTTGTCAGGGGCTGCCCAGGGAGGTTTGGAGTGCCCAGCCCTGGAGGTGTCCCAGGAAGGCCTGGCCGTGGCACTCAGTGCTCTGGGCTGGGGGACAAGGTGGGGATGGGGCACAGGGCTCACTGGATGTCGTGGGAGGGCTTTCCCAGCCCTCAGTGGTTCCGTGGGTGTGTTTGGCACCGACCTCCCTGTCCCCTCGCCCCGCCCCGGGCGGGGCCGTGACCGTATCCATGTCCGTATCCATATCCGTGTCCCTGTCTGTATCCATGTCCGTGCCCATGTCTGTATCCCTGTCCGTATATATGTCCGTATCCCTGTCCGTGCCCCTGTCCGTATATATGTCCGTGTCCGTATCCCTGTCCCTGTCCGTATATCTGTCCCCGTCCCCATCCCTATCCCTATCCCTGTCCCTGTCCCTGTCCCCATCCCTGTCCGTGTCCCCACTCCGCCATTCCCAGCCGGAAGCGCGCAGGGCGGGGGGAGGCGGAAGCGCGCGCGGGGCCGCGGCCCAAAGATGGCGGCGAAAACACAGGGCGGGATCCGCCTGAGCGCGGTGAGTGCGGGGGGACGGGACGGCGCGGGGCGCTCGGGGGGGAAGGGACCTTAAACACCGTCCATTCCCACCCCCTGCCACGGCCAGGGACACCTTCCACCCGGCCAGGGACAGCCTCCACCCGGGCAGGGCGCTCGCAGCCCCGGCCAGCCTGGCCTTGGACCCTCCCGGGGTCGCTCCCTCAGCGCGGGCGCCGCGTCGCTCTGAGGGGACTTTGGGGCCTCTCCCGCCCCCACCCCGGCTCGAATCCTGGAAAATCAACTTATCCGGGCTGGGCCGGGGGCCTGTGCGGGCCGGGGGCGGGTTGGGAGTCGGGTTCGGGATTCCCCAGCCGGTGTGAGCGCAGTGACCTCTAATCGCCAACTCGTAGCTCCAAATCTTCGCCTCTTGTGTTGCAGGAGGCCTAATTACATTTTAACCCTGATTGCCCTGAAGGGCGATGAGTGTTCGCGCAGGGAAACGCTGCTGTGTTGTGCTTTTCACCACTGTTGTCCTTCTGTGGTAGTTGGTCATTGCCTTGTTTGTGCTGATACAAATGAAGTTAAAAGCGACTTTTTCGGTTGTTTGGTGAAACAGGGGGTTTTTTCAAGCCTTTCTGGCTTCAGCCCTCAAGGCCTGTAAGTCTCACCTACATTTACAAACAGCCTGGCTCATCACCTTCCTTAGAGAATAGTGGAAATAAGCAGGAGCACTCCAGTAAGTAACTTTAAATTAAATACTGGAGTGAAAAAGGTACATCAGTATATTCTCAGCACTGCTTAAATTGCACAATCATTTAGGGTGAAAAAGACCTCCAACATCACTGAGTCCAACTTTTGACTGAAACCATATTACTTTAATATAAATGTGTATTACCTTAACATAAACTTGTATTACCTGAATATAAATTTGTATCACCTGAGTATAAATTTGCATTACCTGAACATAACTTTTAGAGGTGAGTTATAAACGTCACCTGCTTGAAGTTCAAAACTTGCACTTTCGTTTCAGGCCTTTAGTTCTTGTGTTGGAAAGCCACACTCTGTCTGGTATTTTATTAGAGCAGTGTTCTGTTCCCCCTTTAGTTAAAGTTTTTTGACACGTTATTTGTCTCCTTGAGGGGGAAAAAAAATTATCAGCGTTAATAATCAGCGTCTGCAAAACAGCTGCAAACATAAAGCCAGAGTTTAAAATGGTTCTCAGGTTGAAACCACCGAACTCTTAGAGGTACAAGTGAGACATTGAGGCTGAAGCTGGTGCTCTTGTTAACTTTCTGAATTATTTTTAGGCTGCTCTTTGCTTTTATCTGTCCCAGGGGTAGCTGAGAATTTGCATTCCGTGGGTTTCCAGTGAAAGCTGTGGCTTTCTGTAGGTTTTTGCTCAAGTGCAGCAGCTGGTACAGCTTTGAACAGGTTTGTGAAAGGCTTTGTGACCCAGAGAACCACGGGGAGAGCTGGTGGCCACAGGCTCTTCTGCTCTTTGGAAATGTAAAGTATTTCCCAGAGTTTCAGAAGCACGAACAGCACAGGCAGTGTGAGGGCCTGGGAACTCATTCCCACGCTGGAATTCGTCTCCTGCTGTTGCTCTGCTAAAAGTTTGGGTTGGTTGCAGGATGAGTCAGATCAGGGAAGGGATCCAGGTTAATATTTCAAGAGTGGTTTTTAGTTTGGATCAGTCCCCCACTGTGGTTCCTTGCACGGTCGTGGAACTGGGATAGAGCAGCTGGGAGGGAGAGGAAACTTCAGGAAGTTTTCAGGAGGAATTCCTTGCTGGAAAGGGTGGTCAGGCCTTGGCAGGGGCTGCCCAGGGAGGTTTGGAGTGCCCAGCCCTGGAGGTGTCCCAGAAAGGCCTGGCTGTGACACTCAGTGCTCTGGGCTGGGGGACAAGGTGGGGATGGGGCACAGGGTGGATTAGATGATCCTGCAGGGCTTTTCCAACCTCAGTGATCCTGAGATTGTCTTTCTGGAGAGATAACCTGTTTATTCTTAAATATCTGCTGGTTCTACTTGTATGAGCTGCTCCTGTCAGGGCAGTTTTGTTTTTAAAATATGCACAGTTTGAAGGAGGGGGAGGTTTGGTTGCATCTCCAGAAGGGATTTGGCTGTGCTGGGTCTCGGGAGAAAGAACTGAAATTACTAAACAAAACACAGTTAGTAACAAAGTATATTGGCTCAGTGGGCAAAGCAACTGGGTTGTCAAAGTGACTTTTCACCAGGGGACAAACCCTTACTGAAGCTCAGTTATTCATGAGCTAAAGTGGTGCATTGATGAATGAAGTGGAAGGGGCCAAATGGACTGAAATATTTCCTGGGGAGCTCATCAGGAATTAGGGAGTGGTTGCTGACAGCTGGGTGTGCTCTGAAAGCTGCAAAAATAATGGCCTCAAACCACTGGGCTACATTTTTTAAATCTGGTGTTGCTTTGTGCCCTTGTTGCTGTGCCTGACCTGCTCAAGGCCAGGTTGGGTGGGGTTTGGAGCAACCTGGGACAGTGGAAGGTGTCCCTGCCCGTGGCAGGGGGTGGAATGAGATGCTTTCTGTGCACATGTAGGATTTGCTTCCCTGGGGAAAAGGACTTCTTGGTGATGGTGTCAGTGCTGGTGACACTGAGGTTCTTTCTGTCCTTCCTTGGTGCTGTCTGATGGTCAGGGGAAATGGTTCTTCCTTTTTAGGAAGAATTTCTGGCTGGAAAGGGTGGTGAGGCCTTGGCAGGGGCTGCCCAGGGAGGTTTGGAGTGCCCAGCCCTGGAGGTGCCCAAGGAAGGCCTGGCCGTGGCACTCAGTGCTCTGGGCTGGGGGACAAGGTGGGCATCAGGCACAGGGTGCACTCCATGATCCTGGAGGGATTTTCCAGCCTCAGTGATCCTGTGACATTCCCAAGAGTTTGTGCCTCTGGCAAAACCACAGTTGGGACTTCCTTTCCAAGTCCATAGTGCTGAGGTTCTGATGCTGCAGTAAATCCAGCATTCCCAGTCTGCCTCCTGTGTGGTTGGGGTTTTCCAGGATTTCAGCAGTTGCCAAATGCCTTGATGTGTGTCCCTGTGGTGGGTTGGGGTTTTTCCAGTGTCCGTGGGTTTGTTTTGACAAGGAGGGATTTCAGGCAAAAAAAAAAACCCCACCATGTTTCTCGTGTGTTTTAACTGTGAAGTTTATAAAAGAGAGGAGCAAATGCCACCAGGGAATAAACACAGGGATCTTGGGATCCACTGAGCTCCTGTATGGCAGAGGAAGAACTCCAAAGATCCTTTGAAATGTGAGGTTTCCATTAACAGCTGACATGAATTTTTCTTTTGCAAGTCTCTGTTGGGGCTCAGCAGAGCAGGTTTTGTAAAACTGGAGTTTTAAAGCACAGATGGCTGGGGAAGAACGTGCTGTCTGTTCTCACTTGTGCTCTGGCTCCTGGGGAGAAAGGCAGGGATTAAGTTGCAGTTGGAAGTGTGTCATGTGCTCCTGTGACCTCGGGATCGAGGTGACACTTCTTGGCAGTTTATGTTGATCTGAAAACTAGGGCTGCTCTCACCCTCCTCCTGCTCTGGAACCCGCTCTGGAATTTGCTTTTAGCATTATTCCTTTTCCCTGGTAAATGAACTCAGAGGTTTGAAGCAGTCTTGCTTTTATTTAGACTTTATTTATTTTTACTTGTTTTATTTAGGCTTTATTAGCTACAGAAAAGTGGTTGTCAGTGAATAGTTCTGTAAAAATTATGAATTACGGATCTGTACACAGTGCTTTAAAATAATCTTTCTGATTTTATATCTGTAATAACGTGGATTATATTCTGTTTTTATGTAACTCAGTGGTACAAAGACTGTTTTCAGTGGGGTGTGTTAATGATGCTGCTTTTCCTGCCATCAACAGGCAGTGGGGCTTAAGCAAATCCTTGCAGTGGGTTTGTGTTAAAGGCCTTGTCAAAGTGTAACTGCACTTTCCTCAGAGATAATGCAAACACAGCCACTGGTTGCAGCAGTTACAATTGCTCCAAACACTGCATGGACAAGTCCTTAACTTCCATGGATATTTAGTTCTGGTTTTCCTAGTCTTTAGGTCTAGGGGAATATGTGTAAACCTGAGCTTTTCAGTGTTTTAGTCACTGAAATCTGTAAGATACATCCCATAAACAGGTACTTAATTTGTGTGTTCTCAGCCAGTTCTAGTCGTGGCTGTGCCTTTGGTTGCTCCTGATCATAAAGGAGGGTAAAATGTATGAGATCAAAGTGCTGAAAGAGGGTCTGAGAGGAGGGTTTGGTCACTGTGAGCAAAGGGAGCCGTGACAGGGACAGTAAATCATGGAGGGTGTTGGGTGCTGCTCGTTGTTCAGATCAAGTTTTAATAATCCTGACTTAAGAAATGAGTTTTTAACACCTGAAAGCGTGTGCTGCTGAGGCTTTGGTGTTTTCTGTAACCTCTGGCATCATTATAGAGCAATAGTTATTTTTAAAAAGATAAAGAGACTTGGATAGGATGACAACATAACCCATTCTCAGAGGATGGTATGAGACTGCTGAATGTCACCTCCAAGAGCTGTATGAACAGCCCCTTGAAAAGATATTAACACACCAATATTCAAAAAGTAAATTAAATTACAGCCTTTTGTAGTGTTGGTCAAACCAGCTTCATTTAGGGTTCCTTTATTTAACCTGTTTTCTGGCTCAGTGTGGTTGGGGAGCACAAACTGATGCCCTTGTTTGTGGTTTCTTTCAGCTTTGCCCCAAGTTCTTGCACACCAACTCCACCAGTCACACCTGGCCCTTCAGTGCAGTTGCAGAGCTCATAGGTATGTGGACCAAGAGCTTGAAATATTTTATTTTTCTTGTCATAAAACCTTTTTCCTTCAGGTAGGGAGGGGAAGAAGTCAATCCTGTCACCACTCAGAATCTTGCACCTTATTTTTTTGGCACACTCGGGTTGCTTTTTTTCTTTCCTGTGTTGGTGATCTTCTTGCCTTTGATTTTGAGTAGCAGTTAACTGGATACCTTCAGTGTTCCTCTTTTCCACAGGTAGGGAATGAGCAGCAGACTTATTTAACTGGTTCCTCAAAATTAAGGTGTGGCTTGGGAGGACTTACCAAGTTTATTGAGGAGTTTGCTGCTGCCAAAGGGAGCAACTCCTCTGGTCACACATTCCTTCCCTTCCCTTCTTGAGAAAATTAACCTGACAAAAGAAAATGGGAGTTTTTTACCCAGATAAGGCCAGAGCTGCCACAGAGGAGGAAACCAGAACCACGTGGCCTTGGAAAGGACTGCTGTTTTGGGGATAACAATATGTTAAGTCATTTTGGTTTTTTTAATGCCCCAAATACTTCCAAGCTGTCAGCTGTACCTGAAATGTCCTCTTTTGTTGATGCTGAAATATATTCTATGAAGTTTTTCACTGTGGATACAATTGGTACTTAACGTTTGTGGGAAGGACCCTCCCAAGCTGTGATTCCTTTTTATGGGCTTGAGCTGTTTGTTTATTTATTTATTTATTAACCCTCAGCTGAACCTGCAAAACAGGCAGTGAGGCAGCTGTGCCATCACATCCCACCCCTCCTTCTGCCTGTGCTCTCCCCCCTCAGGAATTCCAGGATGAGGGGAAGGGAAATGCCAGGAAGTGGTGTCAGGGCAGGTGAGATTTGGAGCTGCTTTGCTGCCAGGGAAGGTTTGTGCAGCCCCGGTTTCTGGCTCGCTCCTGGCAGCTCTTTCCCATCCTGTCAATAGAAAATTGAGTCTGAAGCACTTTGTAATTCCCTCTGGGAGAGCCACCCCATGGCTGGGAGAAAGTAAATGTTGCACCAGCTGCTCTGGGGGCAGCAAATGGAAGTAGAAACTTGCCTTGGTTTCATTTTCGATTCTCACGGCTGAGCCTCCACCTACATTTTTTTGCCTCTGTGTTCCTGTGTATAATAATAATAATTTATAACAATATATAATAAATATTATATAATGAAAATATATTTTATAATTGCATAATTTATAACCATCTGTAATCTCTGTGGAATTGTATGTTGGGTTTTGGGTGGGGTTCACCAGGTTTGGATGCAGCTGTTTCACTGTAACACTTTGATTTAAGTAAATTTAGAACACTGACAGCTGAAGCACTTCAAAATGTGTTCACACTCAGACTGTTTCATTTTTACCTCTAGTACCCCAGCCTTTTTTCCCTCCTTTTCCTGCAGATAATGCCTATGACCCTGATGTAAATGCAAAGCAGATCTGGATTGACAAGACAGTCATCAACGACAACATCTGCCTGACATTCACTGACAATGGGAACGGGATGAACTCGGACAAGCTGCACAAAATGCTAAGGTGGAGAACCCCTTTCTGTAGGAATTCCAGCTCCTAGTTCTCTTAGTGATCAGCTTATTCCTTTTTCTCAGATGTAACTCACTCCTTTGGGTCAGAAACTCAACATTTCTGAAGGGCAGGGATTGTCCAAGTGAGACTCCAGAGCCTACAAATGCTACAGAAACTTCCTCACAACTTTGTCACAGAACTTTGATCTCCTAATTTCCTTTGATCCTTTCTCTCAGCCTTCCCCTTTAACTTCCCACACACTGTGCAACCTCTCTGTAGGGCCCATTAGTGGAGATAAAGAGGATTATTAATACTATTATTATCTTTACTTTTGTTTAGCAAACAAGAAAAAAGGGAGATTCAGCTCAAGCCCCTTTGGAATATTAATAACAGAAGGTCTAGTGGATAATTTAATGAATGATAATGTGACTTGTCTGTTTATCTTTAAATATTCTGTAGGGTTTGGACTGATCTTTTATTTCTACAGTTAATAAAGAGGTTTCTGTCCAACTTCTCCTTTAGGGAGAAATATAAATCCTTTACAAGATTGCTCTGCCTGCAGATTTCAACTTGAGCAAGCTTGGATTCAAACAGTTATTTTTGTGTTGGGTACCATCATTAACAGCTTGCTAAATTCCATGTTCCATGTGCAGTTTCCTGGATTATTTTAAGTGTAGTTACTGATGAGAAACTCGAGGATCAAACATTTTCTAGCAAGTAGAGGAGGGGGAAAAAAGAGGTTTAGGGGCTTTTCTTAGTGTTTATCGTGAAGTTAATGATTAAATCCCACGAGAATGCTTACACCTAATTCCAGGCAGATGATATTTCTGTTCCATGCTTAAAAGATGGAAGCAGATTTTCCTGTGGTGGTTTTAGGGGTGACTTCCAGGATTTTCTTCCTTGTCCATTGTTTAACTGAACAGTAGTTCCCGATCCCTAAAACGAGTCCCCGATCCCTAAAACAAGAGACAAACTCGTTGTGTTAAACCTAATTCGTTGTGCTGGCTTAAAGGTAAACCAGAAGGGGAAATGAACTCAACTCAAAAGAGAGATTAGAAGTCAGAATAACGATTTAATAAAATAATACAATAAATACAGATTATACAGGCAAACAGTTGGTTTTAACCCACAAAACCCAAATGTATAACCCAGCACCCTGGGGCATGAACAGAGTGATGTTCCTTGGGCCCCCTGAGTCCAAAGGAAAAGGAGAGGGGAAAACCTGTTGGTGAGAGTGCTGGTGCAGTCTGGTTGAGAGTGGTGATCTGCAGTCTTCCTCTGGATCCCACGAGTGGTTAAAAAGTCCCAGGACTCCAAGATTATATATCCTCCAGTTCAGGCAGGAATGTCCAGCACTTCCCTCAGGGCAGGGAGTTCCACACTGGGTGTGAGGACAGGAGCACCCTCCTATCTCTCAGGCCTCTTAACACCCAGTTTACAGCCTGAGGGGTCAGGGGTGCTCTGGGCAGAGGGTGTAAATGGTCCATTGATAACAGTTCTGGGAAATGGCATGGAAGGCTCTAGAATACCCAGTTTTGGGTTACACCCATCCAGTGATGAACTGGTCCCAGCTGTTCTAACCAGGACATTCGTCAAGTCCTGCAGGTGGGGGGTGTCAAGTTCCACAGGGATTTTTCCCACTCTTCCCACGTTTTCCTGCATTTGCAGCTTCGGCTTCAGCGAGAAGTCGGTGATGAACGGGCGGGTGCCGGTGGGGCTGTACGGGAACGGCTTCAAGTCGGGCTCCATGAGGCTGGGCAAGGACGCCATCGTCTTCACCAAGAACGGGGACACCATGAGCGTGGGGCTCCTGTCCCAGACCTTCCTGGAGGTCACCAAGGCAGAGCACGTCATGGTGCCCATCGTCACCTTCACCAGCCAGCATATCCTTCCAGCAGGTTCTGGGGGTGGGTGATATCCCTGCAGGAAATGTCCTTGGCTGGTTTTATGGACTGGGAAATGTGATTTGTGAGATGTGGAATGAGAGAGGTTGTGGCTTGATGGTCCCAGTTATAACCTAAGAATCTTTAAAGTCTTGTAGTTTATCCTGACTGCTTAAACTTTGTAACTTTGGAACCCTTTCCTAAACACTGCTAAAAAAAAGCGGAAAGTAAGAATTAAAAAGTCAGCAACTTGTGTAGTTGTAGTTTGAATTAGTTTTGGAAGCCATTACGCTCTAGAGAGCTAAATCAAGAGAAAATGGTTTAAGTGAAAGTAGTCTGAGTCTAATCTTTAAGCAGAGATGGATGATGAATCCTGCCACAATGAGATATGAAAATGCACTCCAGAAAGCTAAATTAATCAAAGATTGTTTAAGCAGAAGTTTAACTAAGATTGATGTTGATGTCTTGTAACTATTTCAAGTAAAAGAAGTCTGAGTTACCTTTAACTGAAGATTAATGTCGATGCCTTGTAACAATGAAATGATTGACTGTCGAGGAGGGGCTTGAGGAGTTAAAGTGTATAAAAGCTCAGGAAATCCTTGTTCAGGGAGGAGCTGTCCCCAGCACTGCCTCAAAAGAATTGCTGGCTCAACAGTATCGTGCTGTTGAGTTTGATCTCTTGGGATCAGGAATGAGAACCCGGGAAGCGAGTGCGGAAGTTTCCCGATGTTCCAAAAGCTCGAATTCCTTCCAAGTCACTGTCCTTGACTCAGTGCCCACGACAGATCAGCGACCCAGCAGAGTCCAAGAACAGCCTGAAGGCCATCTTGACACATTCCTTGTTTTCCACTGAGGAGAAACTGCTGGCAGAGCTCGATGCCATCATGGGGAAAAAGGGAACCAGGATTATCATTTGGAATCTCAGAAAGTAAGATGAAGCCCAGTCTCTTGTATCTCTCATTTGGTTTGCATTTTCTTTCAGTGGGTGCAAACATACAGAGGGGTTTGGTTTTTAGTGGAATAACTGGATATTATATTAAATAACTGGGTGTTTGGGGTTGATTTTTGGTGGAGTAAGGCCGAGGGCACTAACTGGGAAACTGGATCCAGCTGGCATGAAGGGCCATGGTACTGTTGCTTTTGCCAGAAGGAAAGTTGAAATAGGTAAATTACAAATCTGTTCCCTCAGACCTCTGAAATTATGAATGCAGAAATCCAGACACAAAATACTTGAATGTACAGGCAAATAACAGTGGATTTTAAAACTTAGAGCCAGCAGTGTCCTTCTGCAGGGATCTGGACCTTTCTAAACTTCTTGATTGTTTTATCATAAAATAAACCAGCAATCTGAGCAAGTAAATAGTTATGTGTATTTAACTTACTTATCCACTTGCCTCTGGGGGATTGTTTCCAGCATTTTCTGGCCTTGACTTGTATGTTGATGCTTTTATATATTTTTAAACAGTTGTAGCAGTGGCAGTTCCCTGTTTAGAGTTAAGTTATAATTCATTGTCACTTCACTTGTATTCCTTGGATATCAGAAAGGAACAGGTGAACTTTGTGACTTTTAGTAAATCTGTGAGGAAAACCACTATGGATCAGAGGAATTCCCCTTTTTTTCTTTGCACTTTTGGGATACCCACCACCACATCTTACCTCGTATTAGCTTCCCCTCACCCCAATAATTAGTGCATTTTTCAAATCTTATTTCTTAGAGATAAAAATGAAAAACCGGAGTTTGACTTTGACAAGGATAAATATGACATCAGAATCCCAGAAGACTTGGATGAAACGGGCAAAAGAGGATATAAAAAACAAGAGAGACTGGACCAGATTGTTCCAGAAAGCGACTACTCCCTGCGAGTGCGTATGAGATCGGTTCAAACTGGCTTTATTTTTGGAAGCTGGAGGGTTTGTGCTTTTGATTTTAATGTCATGTGTGTTTTGTAGGCTTACTGCAGTATTTTGTACCTGAAGCCAACCATGCAGATCATCCTGAGAGGACAGAAAGTGAAAACACAGCTGGTTTCCAAAAGCTTGGCCTTCATCGAGCGTGACATATACAGGCCCAAATTTCTGAATGTATCCTTTGCTTAATATTTCCATCGTGGTATTTTTGTTTGGGGTTTTTTTTTTGGTAAACACAGACTGAGGGAATTAACCTAAAGTTCCAGGACTCAGAATGAGCACTCAGAGTAACTCTATTTGTTATGTTACATGAGATTAAACAGATTTTTTTTTTCCTTAATATCTGGTCAAAGGCCAAAACGGTAAGAATTACTTTTGGATTTAACTGCAGAAACAAAGATCATTATGGAATAATGATGTACCACAAAAACAGGCTCATCAAAGCTTATGAAAGAGTTGGCTGCCAGCTGAAGGTAAGAAATCAAGGCTCCAAAATATTTTGACATCTTGAGGAATAATTGTCACTCCAACGCTCATCTTAACAAAGGGTGCAGATGGAAATGAGGGTATTGATGTGTCCTTCATAAAACCACCTTTTTTAGTGTGTGCAGCTGTTAAAAATGGTATTAAATTGTATGCACTTGATTCAGTGTTTGGGTTTGAGGCTGTTTGATACACAAAATATTGGTCTGAGCTTATCTCAGGACAAAAAGAGGGGCAGTACGGAGGATTTTTTTATTTCAGGGTTTATATCAAGATTTTCTCTTTGGAGAGGAGTCATAAGCCAGAAAATTCTTTTTTTTATCTATTGTATCTCTAGTTAATAATTACCTCTGACAAACTCCTGCAGTCCTGGCCTGGAATGTGTGGGGGTTTTCCTGACAGACCTTGATTTCTTGCAGGCAAACAACATGGGGGTCGGTGTCGTTGGGATCATCGAGTGCAACTTCCTCAAACCAACCCATAACAAACAAGACTTCGACTACACAAATGAATACAGGTATTTCTGTCTGGGTTTCCTGTCCAACAGTGCTGTTCACTGTGAAATAGTTGATGATAAAAGCTGCTTCTTCTCTAAGTAGGAAGAATGAAAGCTCGTGGGTACTGAGCAAACCTGGTTTACATTCAGCCAGCTCCTTTTATCCCTTTTTCTTGTGAACCTCCTCCTTCCTCCTCGTTCCTCCTTCCCCCTACACGTATTCTCAGCAGTTGGCAGAGTTCCCCTGACCCTTTCCAAACATCCCAGGCCCTCAGGTTTGCATCCTTAGCAGTTGCAAAATCCTGACTTTCCAGCAGTTTCTTGATAATTAGTCAATTAGTGTGACTGAGCAGGTTTGGTTCTGCTTACTGTTAACACTAATTGGTGTGATGACCCTCTGGGTTTATCTTCTTCCTTTTTCTCATCTTCCCAACTTTTCCCACTCCACATATCCCTAGCAGTTCATGGGACTGACCAGGCTGGTTCCTGTCACTTCCTGCCCCAGCAGTCAGGTTTGTCTCTCTGCTCCTTTTGGGGCTGCTTTGACCACGTGCCCGTAGAGGAGGAGCCACTCTCTTCCCACGTGCCCTAACACTTGCTTTTCATGTGGATTTAGAAATTTAGGATACTGACTTGCTGACTAAAGCTGAGATAATCCTTCAGCACACATGAATTTGGGTTCTTTCCCAGTGGGTGTTGCTCTGGGAGAGGACAGGTTCAGTCTGCCAGCAGAGCCCAGAAGTTATGATGGAGTCTTCCCAAACTTCTCCCCATCCTAAACTCCCTTGATACTCTCTGTACATTGAGGTGGAGCTGCAGTGACTCCAGCCCTACATCCCTTTGTCACTGACTGTGGACAGTTCTCTCACTTTACTCTTCCATATATAGTCAGTAAAATATGTGTGTTGTGTTGTGTGAGGAATTGATGCCAAAAAAGGCAGAGAATAACTGCTCAGAGATGAATTTTTGTCTTTTAAGCAGCAAAGGTATTTATTTTGTGCAACGCTGGGGGGGTAGCCAGTTAGCACCAGACAAACCAGCTCCCAAGTTCTCAGTGAAAAGCCAGGTAATTTATAGTTTTCATGAGAGGTTACAACATCTTCACAGACATATTAGTTTGATTTTTACATCTAATTGTCATCAATAGGCAGAGTTGAGGTGGAGTCTTCCAGAATCATCTTTTGGCAAGATTTTTGGGTGGTCGTTTCTTCTCTTCTTCCTCGCTTGAACTTTTCAACTTTCTTTGTTCACCGACCTCGTTTCTGGGGCTTGCAAAAGTGCCCTGACTCACGCCCTTCTTATCTCCTTCAGATGCCCACCTTATCTTTATTTATGACATTTCTACTCTCTCTTACTTCAGTACAGTCAGCAGAACAGAACAAGCCGTCTCTGTTGTATTTCAGCATAAGCAGAGCTTCTCGCAGAGCCTGGTACCAACCCTGTCCTAGTTAATCCTTTAAAACCTTGCTCTGTTTCACTCCCCATCCTTAACTCACTTGATTCTCTCTGTACATTGAGCTGGAGCTGCAGTGACTCCAGCCCTGCATCCCTTTGTCACTGACTGTGGACAGTTCTCTCACTTTGCTCTTCAAGATACACTCTCCACATTTTATTGACTGTGTTGTGTTTTGTGAGGAATCATCATGGAATATGTTCCCCCTGTACCAACCACATTCCATGCAGGAAGCAGCAACTGCATTTCCCCCTGTAAGTTCAGTACTGTTCCACCTTCTGTTTCCATGGGAATGTAACTTCCCACTTTTCTCTGGTTTTCCCCCAGCTGTCTTCCCCCACACTTGTCATGTGGGCACAGGGATACCACACTTGCAAGGGCTTCTCCAAAGGTCTTTCTGCCAGGAGTGCTCCAGGCTTTCAAAAGAGAGCTTTTCAGCCCAAAACAGCAGCATGGACCTGATGCTGTCATTTCATGGTGGCTGTAGGATGCCCTGCACCTCTTGCCTCCCCACAAGAGGGGTGTGATCCCATCCCTGCATGGCTGCTCCTTTCTGCCCTTGTGCTGCTTCCTTTCCCTGGCACAGAAATCCATGGTTTGGCTTCAGAGCTGATCTGGATCCCAGCCCTCTGGGCCAGCCTAGTTCTCTGCACACACTCTGGTGTCCTGCAGCCCTGGGGGGTGCAGACCTTGGAAGAAGCCGGGCAGGGAAGGACTGACCTGGTTCCTCAGCCCTTTGTTCCTGGGAGGTGAATTCCACCCCCTGACGAGGGGCAGCCTTGACCTGCCCCTCACCCGTGGGGCTGGTTGTTCTCCCTCCCCTGTCCCTGCTGGCTGTGCCAGCTCTGGTGCTCACTGAGCTGCACCAGGAGCCCTGAGCAGGAACCAAATGCAGCCCCAAATGGCCCTGGCTGAGACTGGGCTGTTCCTTTGAGCAGCGGGGACACTTGAGCCCGCCCTGCCCTGAGCCCGGCTTTGCAATCTCCCTGGAGCAGAGTTGTCCCTGCAGTTCAGGGAGGGACAGAAACAGCCAAACCCAGGGCGAGGGGCTGCCTTGGGTGATGGTTTTGGGCTCTTTTTTCTTCCCTGATAGGGGCCAAACTGGTGAGGCACCTTCAGGGTGTGCCCTGTCCAGGATCAGCACTTCGGAATCGAACACTCTTGATTTCAGTCTTTGTTCTCCAACGTGCATTTCCAGTAATTTCTTTGCTGACAAACGTGATTTCACACAATTTCTCGTTTCTCCAGCTTTCTAAAAGCAAAAAGCTTTTGTAAAGCTTTCTAAGAGAAAAAGCAAAAAAAATGGAAGATACAAGAAAGAGCCTTTTGAGTGGTTTTTGCACTGTGGTGCGAGTAGAAATATCGCAGTGTTCCTCCACTTCTTCTGTCACTGGAGTTTGTAAAGGTTCTTTCTGTGCTGGAATTGGCTTATTTAAGGTGGTCCCTTAAAATCTTGTCCTTTTAGACTCACAATAGCAGCACTGGGAGAGAAGCTCAACGATTACTGGAACGAAATGAAGAGGAAGAAGAACGAGGAATATCCCTTGGCTCCGCCAGTTGAGGAGATCCAGTGAGTACCAACCACTGCAACAGCTTTACACGCTGGTGGTGTTGTTTTACACTCACTGAGGGTGAGCCTTTCCCTCTTCCCTCCCAGAAAGCAGCCAGACCAGACGTGGGTGCAGTGCGACGCGTGCCTGAAGTGGCGGAAGCTCCCGGACGGAATCGAGCACTTGCCGGAGAAGTGGTACTGCTCCCTGAACCCTGACCCGCAGTTCCGGTAAGGCCACATTCCAGGGGATGCCTACACCCTGCTCTTGGTTTATCACCTGATGTTAAGCTCTTTGTGTTGTGGGGTTTTATTTTTCTCCTCCCCTTCCTTAACTCAGGAATTGTAACGTGCCCGAGGAGCCGGAAGACGACGATTTGATACATCCGACCTACGAGAAAACGTACAAGAAAAAGTGAGTTCTGGAGACTTTCTTCCAAGGTCTCAACACTATAAACTGCTCAGGAGAGCGGTGCAGCAACTGGGGAACAAGTCCAGCTCTGAGGAATTCCATAGGAAACGCTAATTCCATGGGAATTAGCAGTGTGGGAATAGTTTGGGATATTCCAGAAGCAAACTCTGAGGGCTGGTTGGAGACCTTGTCTGTGTAGCTGATACTTTCAAGGTCCACGTTGAAGCAGTTGAATATCTCAGTTTCTTTGTTTAAGAGGATTCTTGGCTAAGGTGTGTGGGGAAAAAATCCTGATTTGAGTAATTTTAATGCTGGCTTATATCTTAGAATTGGAAGTTTGGGGGGGGAGGTTTCCATTTTTTTTAAATAAATCTTTATCTGAGAGGGAACTTGTTTGAAGTTAAGCCAACTCCAGGCTATAAGAACTAGGTTCATGCAGAAGAATTTAATTCAGTAAACAATACTTTAATTAGAGCTGTGCTGTATCTAGCTGAGATAATTAGTATTGTGTTTGCTTTTAAATGTGGGGGTTGGTTTGGGTTTATAATGAGCAAAGTGTTTGAGTCTAAGCTCTTAATTTATATTTTTTTTTCCTTGTTGCTGTGCAGAGACAGGGAAAAACTGAGGAAGAGACTGGATTACAGCCACCAGGTAACTCCTGAAGCTGCCTGGAAACTGCCCTGGGGAGAAGTGTCTGGTTTAACATCCTGTTCTGCTGTACAGGATTTGCTCACCATGAGCAAACCCCAAATGCCCCATCATTGCTGTCCCGCGATGGAAAATCCAGCACTGGAAAGAGGAAGGAGTTTGAGAGGGGCAAAGGCCTCTCACCAAGTGGTGTAGAAATGATGTCAGTCACTCATAGCTGGATTTATGAAATGGCACCTCGTTATTGAAGGGGATTTTGTGTAGAGGGATGCGTTGGGGATCTGAAAGCAAAGATGCCCTTAAAAGTGGGGCAGGGGGTGGACAGGAGTGTAGCAGCTACAGCTGTGCAAGGAGGAACTCAAATTCAGATTAAATGCAGATGCAAATCAGTGTGGTTGAGTGATGAGAATGTGTAGATTGCAACCCAGAATTAAATTTTCATGAGTGTGATTTAGCTCAGGTTGCGTTCAGAGTGAAGTGCTGACCTAAGATCACTTCATTTCTGGAGAAGAGATGTCACATGTGCTGTTTTAACTTCACTGTGTTAGTTTTTCTGCCATTACATCTCCCCAAACACACAAGTAATTTCTAGAAATAAAGTATTGTTCATTTTGGACAAACTGAGTTAATTATGAGCAGGTTCTTTAGCAGGGATGTCTGTCCTGTGGTTTGTGGATGATGGGCAGACTTCAGGCAGAGCTACAGCTTGGGAAAAGCTCTTGTCTGGGATTCTGCACAGGATTTTGAACTGGGAAAACTGGGATTTGCAATGTGGAGTCTAGTTAGGCTTCCTTACTGCAAAATCCTGAGCCTGGGTTCAAGGAGATCCTTGTAATACATAAATGTCAGTCAGAATTTTAGGTGTTGGTGTATAATTAGGAGAACTTAAGTCTTTTCTGAAGAACCTACTAATATCTGTTTATTTTCATTCTTAACTTATGTTATCTTATAGATCAATAATGAAATATTTTTAAAAACATCTGTTTCTTCAAGTAAAGACTTCAAAACATTCACAGCTGTGAGTGGAAAGGAAGCTGTTCCAAGGTTGCTTTTGCCAAAATCATCAGATGCTCCTATCAGAAGATCTCTGCCCATTTTAATCAAATCAGTCACTTCCCTCCATCCAGACGCTGACAGCAGGTTAGTGCACCTGGACAGAGTAGATTCCTCTTTCTTTCTAAAATTAATAACACTCCACAGGGTGTTTTCCTTAAGCTCTGCTGCTTAAGGAATGGGGGCGTGGGGATGTTCCTGGAAATTCTGAGTCTGCTGTTTCACACCGAAGGTGGTGACTCAGCGTGGGGGTGTCGGGCACTTGTTTGTACAGGGAAGGGATTCACTCTGGCTTTGCACATCTTAAAATCCCCTGCAGGGGGACGTCCCTTTGTAGTTATGGAGTTTTTAACCGTGCTCAGAGAAACACCAGACGTGGTTTGAAACAAATATTTGTGCAGTTCAGTGATCAGTTCAACGTTTCCCTTCCCAGCCTCAAGCGGAGGGCGCAGAGTTGTTCGACACCCGTGCCCTCGAAGACGCCCCGGCTGAGTGACAGAGCAGCCAACCACCACGATGAGGGTGGTGATGATGATGATGATGATGATGAAGATGTCATCATTTTAGAGGAGAGCAGCACTCCGAAGCCTTCAGCGGATCCCGATGT
This sequence comes from Pseudopipra pipra, assembly GCF_036250125.1. NCBI lineage: Eukaryota > Metazoa > Chordata > Aves > Passeriformes > Pipridae > Pseudopipra > Pseudopipra pipra. The sequence goes on along the minus strand of NC_087550.1, from coordinate 117,412,172 downwards.
TCCCGCGGTCAAAACCGAGTGCATCAATTTGGATCAAGAGGAGAAGCAGAAGGAGACCCGCGAGGCCGGAGAGCTTTGCACTGCGACCACTTCAGAACCCAGGAGTGAACAGCTGAGCTCAGCCACACAGACAGAGCTGCCAGGCCTGGTGGTTAAAAAGGAAGAGGTGGAAGATGAAATCCCAGTTGAAATTCCCGGGGCAGGGGTGGAAACCGAGAGGCACAAGGTGAACGGTGTTCCCGAGACACCTGCAGAGACTGAAAATGAACTGAGAAATCAGCTGCAGTTGTTGCACAGAGAGAAGGAAATGTACCAAAACAAATGCCAGGCGTTGACCAAACAGGTAGAAACACTGGAGGAGAGGCTTTTGGAAATGAATAATAAGTATGTAAAGAAGGAAATGTGCCACCAGTCAACAGAGACAGTTCCCTCGGGTGAGGAGGAAAGTGCCAGCGGGAGGAGCTTGGCAGAAGTGACTGTGCTCTACGAGCAGGCCTTGGGAGAAATAGCAAAGCTGCAGGAGCAGTGCAGTACCCTGCAGAACCTAAAAACTGAGTGCAGCAAATGTGCTGATGGGGAGAGCAAGAGTGAGGTGGAGGAGATGGCCGTGCAGCTGGACAATGTGTTCAGGCAACTGGACAAGTGCAGCATCGAGAGGGACAGGTACAAAAGTGAGGTATGTGGTTAAAACATTCCCTTATCTCTGGGCTTTACTGCTTGTTTCGTAGCAGCTCTAATACACAACCTGCTGTATGGGCTTTAGAGCTTCTTCTTTTCTTTTTTGTTGCCAGATTGAACTACTAGAAGTGGAAAAAAACCAAATGGCCTGTCAGTGTGAAGAGCTCAAGGCAGAACTCGCCCAGTTGAAAGCTTCAATTCCACAAGCAGTTGCACATGCAAATGGTTCTACCACCAGTAATGTAGAAGAGACTGTAAATTTTTCTGATGGAGAAAGGTATCAGTTTTGTTCTTTCTAGATGATATTTCAAGGAAGATTTTTTTTTTTTTGGCTGTTTTATTGTATCTGAAACGTTTTGATGAAGGTTATGTTTGATAATTGTATAATAAAATGTGATGTTTGGAATTCTTTCCTGCTGCCTCGTGTGACTCCGAACTCAGTAATGGTTTTTTTATCAAGTGGTTTCTGTAACTTATGGTTTGTGTGTTTGTGTGAGCAGGGTTGGCACAATAGAAATGCCATACTGATACTTCTTAAAATATCAAAAATGTTCTGTAATTTCTAGACATGACTTGCAGACCAAGGAGAGAAAAGGGAGGCAGAGGGTGATGTTTAGCTTATGCTGTGTATTGTACTTCACTTGTAGAGTCTGTTTTTCTTTATTGAAGCAACAGTACTGGACTGAAAAGAGACTTTGGGTTTGAAATTTAACTTTCCTGGAAGAACTCCTTGCTGCAGGCCAGTCCTGTGGAATTGGATTGTGTCCAGAGTGTAGCTTTGAACTAAAGCAGGGTTTAAACTTACAAATAGAGAGCTGGCAGCTCTTGGTAAATAGGAACTGCACACACACAGAGGACACAGAGCACATGGAGGCAGGGATGAGCTGGGGGCCCTGAGCCAGATGATCTGAGGGGTGAAGTGATTTAATTAAGGGACCTCCATAGGACCAGATGAGAGGCATCAGAAGGAGCTGGCCCATGGAGGGAGAGTTGGCCTTGCAGTCTGTCCAAAAGGTTGTGGCAGTTGGCATTCCTGATGCCTGGAAAAAGGCAGTTGTTATGCCCATATTTAGGACAGGCACAGCTCCAGCCTGGTCACTGTAGCCTCATTCCCAGGGAACACCGTGGAACAAATCCACCTGGAAGGCACCTGCAGCCCCATTGTAGTCAAAGGGATTAAGAACAACCAGTTCTTGGAGTGACTGAGGGCAGAGTGTGGATCAAGAGCAAGGCCAGGAATGGTTAATGCCTTTGCACCTCAAGTCCTGTGTCCAGTTCTGGGCCCTCACTTCCAAAAGGACATTGAGGGGCTGGAGCATGTCCAAGGAAGGGAATGGAGCTGGGGAAGGGGCTGGAGCAGCAGGAGCAGCTGAGGGAGCTGAGGAGGCTCAGCCTGGAGAAGAGGAGGCTCAGGGGAGACCTCATTGCTCTCTGCAACTCCCTGACAGGAGGGGGCAGGGAGGAGGGTCGGGCTCTGCTGCCATGTCCTGAGGGAAAGGAGGAGAGGAAATGGCCTCAAACTGTACCAGGGCAGGGTCAGGTTGGAGATCAGAAAAAACTTTCTCCCTGCAGGAGTGTTCAGGTCTTGGAATAAGTGTCCCAAGGAGATGGTGGAGTCCCTGTGTCTGGAAGTGTTCAGAGGTGTCTGGATGTGGCCCCTGGGGACATGGATTAGGGTTGATTTGGTGGTGCTGGAATGGTGGGACTGGATGACCCTGCAGGTCTCTTCCCGCCCTGATGATTCTGGGATTAATGGTCTGTATGACAGAGCAAAATGAACTCAATAAATTCACGCTGCCATCAAATTGGAGAGAACTCAGGAGGGCAGAGCTGCTGCTGAGGGACCTTGAGAAACAGGAAAAACGGGCTGAAAAAAACCACCTGAAAATTCAACCCGGGCACCAGCAAAGTCCATGCCGGTGAACAAGCTGGAGCCCACTCCTAGGGAGGCAGCCTGGGAGGAGGTGCTGTGGTGCTGGGGCAGTGGGAGTGGAATGTGAGTCAGCAGTGCACTCTTGTGGTGGGAGAAACCAGTGCCTCCTGGGCTGTGCTGGCCAGAGTCCAGGCAGCAGGTGGGGAAGGGATTCCTCGCTGTTCCTGGGCTCTGAGACACCAAAGGGGGAGTGCTGTGCCCACTTCTGGGCACCCTGCAGTGACACTGGCAGAGAGGAGCAGGGCTGCTGAAGGGCCACCGAGGGGAGAAGGGCCCAAAGCACCTGAGAGAGAAGGGGAAGCTGAGGGAAAGAGCCTCACAAAGAGTGGGATCTCTTGGAATCCTGTTGCTCTCTCCTGCAGCCTGGTGAGAGCACATAGGGATGAAGCTTCTCATGGGATGAGAGGCAACAGCCACAAACTGCAACCAGGGAATTCCTGATGAAATATTAGAGAGAAAAAGCTTTGACAGTGAGGGTAGGGAGGGTAGTCAAGGCCTGGAAAAAGGACAGGGGGAAACTGTGGAATCTCCACCTCAGGACATTCTCAAGAAAGCCCTGAGCACCCTGCTCTGAGTTAGCCCTGGCTCTGAATGTTTGGCAGGGTTAGTAGAGACTGAGGTGGAGAATTTCCAGAGCCCCCTTTCAATCTCCAAGAAGAGATTTACCCCCGGGAAAAATGATCTGCCAGCAGCATTTCATTTTATTTTTACTTCCAGCACCTGAGTTGTGTTTCATAAAAGAATGAGCAAATCTATGCAGGACTTGGAAGTAACTTCCCCACCAGTTGGTTGGGATATGACAGCACTGTGAAAACTGGTTCCTGGAGGTGATAAAGGATCTGAGGGTGCAAGGAAACGTTGGAGAGAAGGGATGGCTCATTTGAAAGGAATTGGATCAGGAGTAGGAGAGAGCAGGGACATCCAGGAAAGAAGGGAAAAGAAAAGGCAAAGCACTTTGCCTGGACTGGACCTCTTAACTCCTGTGCAGTTTGAACTGCATCAGTTTTGTGTTGGTTTGAGAGTCACACCCAGAGCCTTTCCAGTCCAGCTCTGTCAGATAAAGAACTAACTCTGTGTTTGAACCCAAAACTCCATCTAACCCTCTGGAATTCTTTCTCCCCAGCCTAAAACTCCGCTCTCTGCGAGTGAACGTTGGACAACTTCTGGCCACGATGCTGCCTGACCTGGACCTGCAGCAAGTCAATTATGACATCGATGTCGTGGATGAAATCCTAGGGCAGGTCGTAGAACAAATGCATGAAATCAGTAGCACTTAATATCTTCCTGTTTTAGCAGAGTTTTAGTTGATCTTCCATCATAACCTTCCTGGAGGTTCCAAAATGTATATAATGCCTGTTCCTTTGATCTCCAGTTTTATCTCTAAGTGTATAGACTGGGCACGTTTCGATGTTCCCACGGGTGCAGTGGGTGTTCCCTTCACTCCCTCTTGAAGGAACGTTGTCCATACTGACCAGCCCCGATGTACTGAGTTAAGGATTTTGCTTTTGAAATGTATTTGTAATTAAATTTGCAAATGTTTATACGATTAGGAATCTTAATACTTTTCTACCGAAGCTTTTTCGTTCACTTTGGCTCTTCCATGAGCATTAATTAATACTTGTGATTATTTCCTCTACTAAAGTGTCAGTAGTGGAATATCTTAGAGATGCAAAAAAGAACTTCCTTGATGTTCTTCCCAGGCAGAGCTGTTGTATCCCACAGGATTGTTCCATTGCTCCCAGCAATGTTGGCTGATGCTTTCATGGGATGGAAATGTAATGGGTGAAAATGTTGCCATCTGGGTAATATTTGTGGTTTAGTACCACAAGAGGAGCGATTCCTTAAGGATTTTATCCTGAAAACTGGTGATGAACTGGCTGAATGGGAGCCCTTGGAAAAGGAGGGATGTTTCCTTCTCTGTGGGGTGAACTACAGAGTGAGCCAGAGCTGAAAACATCCAGATGTCACCGGTTTAGACATCTTGGGTTATAGGTGAGGTAAGGGAGTCCCTCTTTGCCACAACACCCCTTTCAGAGTTCTGTGCTCTAAATGTTCCCATTTTTCCATGGTCCTGGGCAAACCTCCTGGAAGAAAGGGTCCCGAGAGCAATGGCTGTTCCAGTGGGGACAGCATTCCCAGCCACTTCCAGGGTTTTCTTCCCAAGGCATCAGCAATGACCAAAGGGGTGGCAAAGATGGCAAGTGCACCTTGGACTCTGTGCTGGGATTTGTCCCCCAGATTCTTTAGAGGGTGATCAGACACTGGAATGGGCTGCCCAGGGAGGGGGTGGATTCTCCATCCCTGGAGGTGTTTAAGGACAGACTGGATGTGGCATCAGTGCCATGGGCTGGGAACCACGGCGGGGTTGGATCAAGGGTTGGACTTGATGATCTCAGAGGTCACTTCCAACCCGGCTGATCCTGTGATTTATGAAACAGCTATTCAAGAAAAAGGGTTCTTGCTCTGAAATATAAAAACTAAATCAAAAGAAGAGGGAAAAAAAAATCAAGTGTTCAATATGTGAATTCCTAGGAAGCGTGTTTTTTCCTTAAGCCAACATTTCTGGCCTTGGCACTGCTCCTGTCCTGAGCTCCTCAGCTGATGTTCCCTGGAGTTGCAGTTCAGGGGGTTCCTTTCCAGTGTTTCACTTTTAAGATCTCTGTTCAAATAGGCCAAGAAGGGCAGTGCAGGACTGTTGTACTTTAGGAAGCAGAAAGGGAGGGTTTGGTTTGTGAATGGGTGGCTGTACCAGAACTAGGGAGGACTTCTAAAAAGTGTCTCTTTTCCATTTCTTGGTGTGTAGTTTTCCATTTCGTTGTCATTATTTATTCTGTTTCACCAGACTCTGGTTGAATTTCTTGTAGACAAGTGGCAAGATACAGCACATGTCTGTCTTAAAAACGGAAAAATTTACAATGTACATTTACACTTTGGAGAAGGGTGGACTCATGGAAATGGCTTTTATTTACTTGTTAAAATGTATTTTTTGTAAAAAATAAAACTATATAAATCTGAGTTTGCAGGATCAAAACTTGTATGTGATCAAAACGCACTGGTTTTGTGTATAAATAAATACTGTGCAGAAAGGCTGGCGTTTCAGACTTGGAGTTTTGGGTGTTGCAGGAGCACGGGCTCAGCCTGGTGTTGAGCAGAGACTGGGCACAGCAGGATGGAAGCGGTCTGGGAATGGCCTGGACATGGCAAAAGCAGTGCTGTTCTGACCCAGGGGAGGCGTGGATTGAGCTGAATGTCACGAAGTTCCCGGGGTTGATCCATGGATGTGCCCCCATGCCTGGGTAACAACCCCCTTTGTGCCCCCTCTGGAGCTAAAATCCCCTTTGTCCCCCCCGGGTAACAACCCCTCTGGAACCCAAACAACGCCGGGCAGGGGTGGGACAGAGGCACCGCTGCTGCTCCCCTGAGCCCCAGGACCCCCAAAACCCATTCCCCTGAGCCCTGGGACCCCCAAACTTGCTCCCCTGAGCCCCGGGACCTCCAAAACCCGCTCCCCTGCGCCCTGGGACCCCTAAATCTGCTCCCCACACCCCGGGACCTCCAAAACCTGCTCCTCTGAGCCTCCGGACCCCCAAAACCCGCTCCTCACACCCTGAGACCCCCAAACCCGCTCCCCACAGCCCAGGACCCCAAAAGCCTCTCCCCTGAGCTCCGGGACCCCAAACCCACTCCCCTGAGCCCCAGGACCCCCAACCTGTTCCCCACACCCCGGGACCCCCAAACCCATTCCCCTGAGCCCCAGGACCCCCAACCTGTTCCCCACACCCCGGGACCCCCAAACCCTCTCCCCTGAGCCCCGGGACCCCAAACCCACTCCCCTGAGCCCCAGGACCCCCAAAACCCGTTCCTCACACCCCGGGACCCCCAAAACCCACTCCCCTGAGCCCCGGGACACCCAAAACCCGTTCCTCACATCCTGAGACCCCCAAAACCCTCTCCCCTGAGCCCCGGGACCCCCAAACCCCTGTGTGGGTCTCCCCACACGGGCCGCCCCCCCCACCCCCCCCCCCCGCGCTCTCCCGCCTTTCCCGCCCCGCGCGCCCCCTCAGGCGCCCTCAGGGGCTTCCGAGGGGGAAAACCCCCCACAAAAACATGGAAATAAAGCTAAAACTAAACCAGCCCAGTGCTCGCCTCTCCCCAGAACAATAGGGGTGTTTTTACTTAACGGGCCTTGCTGTGCTTGGCCAGTGTGAATGTCTTGTGTCGTGCAGAATTCCACTATTCCCGTCCTCAGGTTGCCGAGGTGGAATTTAGATCCCGGCAGCCTTTGCAGGCGGTGTGAGGGGAACCTTCTGCTTCGTGGAGGTCAAGGGGCGATAAAAAAAGAAGAGTCGTATTATTTTTCTCAGCGTTAACACCTAGAATTGGGAAATTGCCCTCCCCACTGGTGGTGTTGCCACTTAGTGCACTTTTTTGCCGCCAAACAAAGGATATAGTCTCCTCTTTTTTTCTTTCTTAAAAAAAGAAATACTTAAAACAAGTTCTAATTTAAGCAGGTGATCCCACTGCGGGGGGTGTCCCTTTTTGTGACACTGGCGCCTTCCAGGGCCCTTTGTGATGTGGGACATGGGGGTGCCCAGAGACCTTTGTGACACCCCAGACACAAGAAATTAATAACAAGCAGTACTAACAGCAAATTAGAAATAACAAATAATATAATAACGAGTAATAATACTATAATAACAAATAACCAATAACAATAACAACAAATCAATAAATGTTTAATAAAACTCTCTAATTGTTTGTGGACTCTCTGACTCTTTTCTCTTCTTCCCACCACAAGGATTTACAACTCTCGGCTGCTCCCTTTCCCTTATGGCTGGGTTGTCACAACCTGGTCAGAAAAGATGCTGAGTTTTCCAATCCTGCTCATCTGTTCCTGGTCCCTCTTGGGAGCAAGGCGGGTGTTGGCAGCAGAAATAATCAGGGAATAACAGAATATCCTGAGCTGGGAGGGACCCACAAGGATCATCAAAGTCACACTCCTGGCCCTGCCCAGGACACCCCAACAATCCCCCCTGTCCCTCAGAGCGTTGTCCAAACCCTCCTGGAGCTCTGGCAGCCTTGGGGCCGTGCCCACTGCCCTGGGGAGCCTGGGCAGTGCCCACCACCCTCTGGGGGAAGAACCTTGTCCTGAGATCCACCCTGAGCCTGCCCTGTCCCAGCTCCAGCCCTTCCCTGGCTCCTGTCCCTGCTCCCAGTGAGCCGAGGTCAGGGTCAGAGGGAACAGAGACTCCTCTCCAGATTTCCTGACCCAGTCTCCCTCTTGTCCAGCACCTCTCAGGAATGGGACAGCACACAGGGAAACTTTTAAAGCCCTGGATTTGTTCTTGCCTCATTTCCCTGGCACAACCACAATCTCCTGTGAGTCCAACACTGCTCAGCCCAAACCTGGCAGGGCCCCCGTGGGGACTGAGGCTGGAACTGCCCAATTCCTCACCCAGGGGGACACAATTTTAGGACTTCTGCTTCAATGGAAATTGTTTGGAGATATTCCCTTTTTTAAGAATTTAAAAAAGAGGAAACTCTACCATTTGTTTGGCAGCAAAAAGTGAACTAAATAGTGACACCACCAGTGGGGAGGGGAGTTTCCCAATTCTAGGTATTGACCTTGAAAACAATAACACAAGTCTCTCTTTTTTTATCCCCACTTGACCTCCACGAAGTGGAAGGTTCAGGGCACAGCTGGGACTGAAGGAGGGGCTGCAAGGCCACAAGTGCCGGGGCTGCCCCGGGCCGGGTCCAGGCGGTCCCGCTGTCCATGGGGGGCCGGGGGTGGCCCTTTGTGACATGGGGGCACCTTCCAGGGCCCTTTGTGAGGTGGGACATGGGTGTGCCCAGAGACCTTTGTGACATCCCAGACCCCGCCCTGCCCCAGGGGTATATAAGGGGTGCAGAGCTCAGCCCATCTCAGCTGCTCCCCAGCAGCGGCTGCCGCACCCTCCCTCTCCCTCCCTCCCTCTCTCTCCCTCCCTCCCTCTCCCTCCCCCTCTCCCCCTCTTTGCAGCACAGGACGACGCCAATGGCCAGGAACAGGACAATGGCCATGGATGAGGAGAAGCCCGCCCAGGCCTCCTCTGCCTCCTCCGCCCCCCGCGGATGGACCTCAGGCTTCCACAGGATGGGCAAAGAACCCCCAGGATCCTGGGCTTCCCATCGGCCAGACCCACCCAGCTGGATGGACACTGGGACCAGGATTAACATCCCAGCACGAGGATCAACGCTGGGACAAGGATTAACCATCCCATCATGGATCGACGCTGGGACAAGGATCAACATCCCATGATGTGGATCAACGCTGGGACCAGGATTAACATCCCATCAGCTGGACAAACACTGCCTCCTGGTAACCATTTTTGTCTTCCTCCCTCCCTCCCTTCCTCCTTCCCTCCCTCTCTTCTTTCTTTCTTTCTTTTTCTTTCTTTCTTTCTTTCTTTCTTTCTTTCTTTCTTTCTTTCTTTCTTTCTTTCTTTCTTTCTTTCTTTCTTTCTCTTTCTTTCTTTCTCTCTTTCTTTCTTTCTTTCTATTTCCTTTCTTTGTTTCTTTCTCTGTCTTTCTTTTTTTCTTTCTCTCTTTTTCTTTCTTATTTTTTGCTCTTTCTTTTTTCTTTTAATAAATTTAATTCAATATACTAGATAAATGTAAGAAATAACAATATATAATATATAACAATGTATTATAAATATATGCAATTAATTTAATAATTTTATTCATCATATCTATTAATAAAAGTTTATACATGTTTAACAAACAATTCCCATGGTTTGTGGACTCTCTGACTCTCGTCGCTCCTTCCCACCACAAGCATTTACCACTCTCGGCTGCTCCCTTTCCCTCATGGCTGGGTCGGCACAACCTGGTCAGAAAAGATGCGGAGTTTTCCAGTCCTGCTCCTCTGTTCCGGGTCCATCTCGGGAGCAAGGCTGGTGTTGGCAGCAGAAATAATCAGGGAATCACAGAATATCCTGAGTTGGGCAGGACCCACAAGGATCATCAAAGTCCAAGCCCTGGTCCTGCCCAGGACACCCCAACAATCCCCCCTGTCCCTCAGAGTGTTGTCCAAACCCTCCTGGAGCTCTGGCAGCCTTGGGGCCGTGCCCACTGCCCTGGGGAGCCTGGGCAGTGCCCACCACCCTCTGGGGGAAGAACCTTGTCCTGAGATCCACCCTGAGCCTGCCCTGTCCCAGCTCCAGCCCTTCCCTGGCTCCTGTCCCTGCTCCCAGCGAGCAGAGGTCGGGGTCTGAGGGAACAGAGACTCCTCTCCAGATTTCCTGACCCAGTCTCCCTCTTGTCCAGCACCTCTCAGGAATGGGACAGCACACAGGAAAACTGTAGAAAACCCTGGATTTATTCTTGCCTCATTTCCCTGGCACAACCACAATCTCCTGTGAGTCCAACACTGCTCAGCCCAAACCTGGCAGGGCCCCCGTGGGGACTGAGGCTGGAACTGCCCAATTCCTCACCCAGGGGGACACAATTTTAGGACTTCTGCTTCAATGGAAATTGTTTGGAGATATTCCCTTTTTTAAGAATTTAAAAAAGAGGAAACTCTACCATTTCTTTGGCAGCAAAAAGTGAACTAAATAGTGACAGCACCAGTGGGGAGGGGAGTTTCCCAATTCTAGGTATTGACCTTGAAAACAATAACACAAGTCTCTCTTTTTTTATCCCCACGTGACCTCCACGAAGTGGAAGGTTCAGGGCACAGCAGGGACTGAAGGAGGGGCTGCAAGGCCACAAGTGCCGGGGCTGCCCCGGCCGGGTCCAGGCGGTCCCGCTGTCCATGGGGGGCCGGGGGTGGCCCTTTGTGACACGGGGGCACCTTCCAGGGCCCTTTGTGAGGTGGGACATGGGTGTGCCCAGAGACCTTTGTGACATCCCAGACCCCGCCCTGCCCCAGGGGTATATAAGGGGTGCAGAGCTCAACCCATCTCAGCTGCTCCCCAGCAGCGGCTGCTGCATCCTCCCTCTCCTTCCCTCCCCCTCCCTCCCCCTCCCTCCCCCTCCCTCCCTCTCCCTCCCCCTCTTTGCAGCACAGGACGACGCCAATGGACAGGAGCAGGACCATGGCCATGGATGAGGAGAAGCCCGCCCAGGCCTCCTCTGCCTCCTCCGCCCCCCGCGGAGGGACCTCAGGCTTCCACAGGATGGGCAAAGAACCCCCAGGATCCTGGGCTTCCCATCGGTCTGGCCAACCCAGCTGGATGGACACTGGGACCAGGATTAACATCCCAGCACGAGGATCAACGCTGGGACAAGGATTAACCATCCCATCATGGATCAACGCTCGGACAAGGATCAACATCCCATCATGGATCGACGCTGGGACAAGTATCAGCATCCCATGATGTGGATCAACGCTGGGACCAGGATTAACATCCCATCAGCTGGACAAACACTGCCTCCTGGTAACCATTTTTGTCTCCCTCCCTCCCTCCCTTCCTTCCTCCTTCCCTCCCTCTCTTCTTTCTTTCTTTCTTTCTTTCTCTTTCTTTCTTTCTTTCTCTTTCTTTCTTTCTTTCTTTCTTTCTTTCTTTCTTTCTTTCTCTCTCTCTCTCTCTTTCTTTCTTTTTTTCTCTCTCTCTTTCTTTCTTTCTTTCTATCTTTCTTTGTCTTTCTTTCTTTCTTTCTTTCTTTCTTTGTCTTTCTTTCTTTCTTTCTTTCTTTCTTTCTTTCTTTCTTTCTTTCTTTCTTTCTTTCTTTCTTTCTCTTTCTTTCTTTCTTTCTTTTTTCTTTCTTTGATCTTTCTTTGTCTTTCTTTCTTTTTTTCTTTCTCTCTTTTTCTTTCTTTTTTTCTTTTTCTCTTTTTCTTTCTTTCTTTCTTTTTCTCTTTTTTTCCCTTTTTTTTATTTCCTTTTTGCTCTTTCTCTTTTTTCTTTCTCTCTCTCTCTTTTTCTTTCTTACTTTTTGCTCTTTCTTTTTTCTTTTAATAAATTTAATTCAATATACTAGATAAATGTAATAACAATATATAATATATAACAATGTATTATAAATATATGCAATTAATTTAATAATTTTATTCATCAAATCTATTAATAAAAGTTTATACATGTTTAACAAACAATTCCCATGGTTTGTGGACTCTCTGACTCTCGTCGCTCCTTCCCACCACAAGCATTTACCACTCTCGGCTGCTCCCTTTCCCTTATGGCTGGGTCGGCACAACCTGGTCAGAAAAGATGCTGAGTTTTCCAATCCTGCTCCTCTGTTCCGGGTCCATCTCAGGAGCAAGGCTGGTGTTGGCAGCAGAAATAATCAGGGAATCACAGAATATCCTGAGTTGGGAGGGACCCACAAGGATCATCAAAGTCACACTCCTGGCCCTGCCCAGGACACCCCAACACTCCCCCCTGTCCCTCAGAGCGTTGTCCAAACCCTCCTGGAGCTCTGGCAGCCTTGGGGCCGTGCCCACTGCCCTGGGGAGCCTGGGCAGTGCCCACCACCCTCTGGGGGAAGAACCTTGTCCTGAGATCCACCCTGAGCCTGCCCTGTCCCAGCTCCAGCCCTTCCCTGGCTCCTGTCCCTGCTCACACCGAGCCGAGATCGGGGCCTGAGGGAACAGAGACTCCTCTCCAGATTTCCTGACCCTGTCTCCCTCTTGTCCAGCACCTCTCAGGAATGGGACAGCACACAGGAAAACTTTTAAAGCCCTGGATTTATTCTTGCCTCATTTCCCTGGCACAACCACAATCTCCTGTGAGTCTGACACTGCTCAACCCAAACCTGGCAGGGCCCCCGTGGGGACTGAGGCTGGAACTGCCCAATTCCTCACCCAGGGGGACACAATTTTTGACTTCTGCTTAAATGGAAATTGTTTGGAGATATTCCCATTTTTAAGAATTTAAAAAAGAGGAAACTCTACCATTTGTTTGGCAGCAAAAAGTGAACTAAATAGTGACACCACCAGTGGGGAGGGGAGTTTCCCAATTCTAGGTATTGACCTTGAAAACAATAACACAACTCTCTCTTTTTTTATCCCCACTTGACCTCCACGAAGTGGAAGGTTCAGGGCACAGCAGGGACTGAAGGAAGGGCTGCAAGGCCACAAGTGCTGGGGCTGCCCCGGCCGGGTCCAGGCGGTCCCGCTGTCCATGGGGGGCCGGGGGTGGCCCTTTGTGACATGGGGGCGCCTTCCAGGGCCCTTTGTGAGGTGGGACATGGGTGTGCCCAGAGGCCTTTGTGACATCCCAGACCCCGCCCTGCCCCAGGGGTATATAAGGGGTGCAGAGTTCAGCCCATCTCAGCTGCTCCCCAGCAGCGGCTGCCGCACCCTCCCTCTCCTTCCTCTGCCTCTCCCTCTCCCTCCCTCTCCCTCCCCCTCTCCCTCTCCCTCTCCCCCTCTTTGCAGCACAGGAGGAGGCCAACGGACAGGAACAGGACCATGGCCATGGATGAGGAGAAGCCCGCCCAGGCCTCCTCTGCCTCCTCCGCCCCCCGCGGATGGACCTCAGGCTTCCACAGGATGGGCAAAGAACCCCCAGGATCCTGGGCTTCCCATCGGCCAGACCCACCCAGCTGGATGGACACTGGGACCAGGATTAACATCCCAGCATGAGGATCAACGCTGGGACAAGGATTAACCATCCCAGCATGAGGAACAACGCTGGGACAAGGATTAACCATCCCATCATGGATCGACGCTGGGACAAGGATTAACCATCCCATCATGGATCGACGCTCGGACAAGGATCAACATCCCATGATGTGGATCGACGCTGGGACCAGGATTAACATCCCATCAGCTGGACAAACACTGCCTCCTGGTAACCATTTTTGTCTTCCTCCCTCCCTCCCTTCCTCCTTCCCTCCCTCTCTTCTTTCTTTCTTTCTTTTTCTTTCTTTCTTTCTTTCTTTCTTTCTTTCTTTCTTTCTTTCTTTCTTTCTTTCTTTCTTTCTTTCTTTCTTTCTTTCTTTCTTTCTTTCTTTCTTTTTTCTTTCTTTCTTTCTTTCTCTGTCTTTCTTTTTTTCTTTCTCTCTTTTTCTTTCTTTTTTTTCCTTTTTCTCTTTTTCCCCCTTTTTTTTTATTTCCTTTTTGTTCTTTCTCTTTTTTCTTTTTCTCTCTCTCTTTTTCTTTCTTATTTTTTGCTCTTTCTTTTGTCTTTTAATAAATTTAATTCAATATACTAGATAAATGTAATAAATAGCAATATATAATATATAACAATGTATTATAAATATATGCAATTAATTTAATAATTTTATTCATCAAATCTATTAATAAAAGTTTATACATGTTTAACAAACAATTCCCATGGTTTGTGGACTCTCTGACTCTCGTCGCTCCTTCCCACCACAAGCATTTACCACTCTCGGCTGCTCCCTTTCCCTCATGGCTGGGTCGGCACAACCTGGTCAGAAAAGATGCTGAGTTTTCCAATCCTGCTCCTCTGTTCCGGGTCCATCTCGGGAGCAAGGCTGGTGTTGGCAGCAGAAATAATCAGGGAATCACAGAATATCCTGAGCTGGGAGGGACCCACAAGGATCATCAAAGTCAAACTCCTGGCCCTGTAGAGCGTTGTCCAAACCCTCCTGGAGCTCTGGCAGCCTTGGGGCCGTGCCCACTGCCCTGGGGAGCCTGGGCAGTGCCCACCACCCTCTGGGGGAAGAACCTTGTCCTGAGATCCACCCTGAGCCTGCCCTGTCCCAGCTCCAGCCCTTCCCTGCTCCTGTCCCTGCTCCCAGCGAGCAGAGGTCGGGGTCTGAGGGAACAGAGACTCCTCTCCAGATTTCCTCACCCAGTCTCCCTCTTGTCCAGCACCTCTCAGGAATGGGACAGCACACAGGGAAACTGTAGAAAAACCCTGGATTTATTCTTGCCTCATTTCCCTGGCACAACCACAATCTCCTGTGAGTCCAACACTGCTCAGCCCAAACCTGGCAGGGCCCCCCGTGGGGACTGAGGCTGAACTGCCGAATTCCTCACCAGGGGGACACATTTTTAGGACTTCTGTTTCAATGGAAATTGTTTGGGAGATATTCCCTTTTTTAAGAATTTAAAAAAGAGCAAACTATACCATTTGTTTGGCAGCAAAAAGTGAACTAAATAGTAACACCACCAGTGGGGAGGGGAGTTTCCCAATTCTAGGTATTGACCTTGAAAACAATAACACAACTCTCTTTTTTTATCCCCACGTGACCTCCACGAAGTGGAAGGTTCAGGGCACAGCAGGGACTGAAGGAGGGGCTGCAAGGCCACAAGTGCCGGGGCTGCCCCGGGCCGGGTCCAGGCGGTCCCCGCTGTCCATGGGGGGCCGGGGGTGGCCCTTTGTGACACGGGGGCACCTTCCAGGGCCCTTTGTGAGGTGGGACATGGGTGTGCCCAGAGACCTTTGTGACATCCCAGACCCCGCCCTGCCCCAGGGGTATATAAGGGGTGCAGAGCTCAGCCCATCTCAGCTGCTCCCCAGCAGCGGCTGCTGCACCCTCCCTCTCCTTCCCTCCCCTCTCCCTCTCCCTCCCTCTCCCTCCCTCCCTCTCCCTCCCCCTCTCCCCCTCTTTGCAGCACAGGACGACGCCAACGGACAGGAACAGGACCATGGCCATGGATGAGGAGAAGCCCGCCCAGCCTCCTCTGCCTCCTCCGCCCCCCGCGGATGGGACCTCAGGCTTCCACAGGATGGCAAAGAACCCCCAGGATCCTGGGCTTCCCCATCGGCCAGACCCACCCAGCTGGATGGACACTGGGACCAGGATTAACATCCCAGCACGAGGATCAACGCTGGGACAAGGATTAACCATCCATCCCATCATGGATCGACGCTCGGACAAGGGATTAACCATCCCATCATGGATCGACGCTTGGACAAGGATCAACATCCCATGATGTGGATCGACGTCTGGGACCAGATTAACATCCCATCAGCTGGACAAACACTGCCTCCTGGTAACCATTTTTGTCTTCCTCCCTCCCTCACCTTCCTCCTTCCCTCCCTCTCTTCTTTCTTTCTTTCTTTTTCTTTCTTTCTTTCTTTCTCTCTTTCTTTCTCTTTCTTTCTTTCTCTCTTTCTTTTTATTCTTTCTTCTTTCTTTCTCTGTCTTTCTTTTTTTCTTTCTCTCTTTTTCTTTCTTTTTTTTCTTTTTCTCTTTTTTCCCCTTTTTTTTATTTCCTTTTTGGTTCTTTCCTCTTTTTTCTTTCTCTCTCTCTCTTTTTCTTTCTTATTTTTTGCTCTTTCTTTCTCTTTTTATAAATGTAATTCAATATGCTAGATAATGTAAGAAATAGCAATATATAATATATAACAATGTATTATAATATATGCAATTAATTTAATAATTTTATTCATCAAATCTATTAATAAAAGTTTGTACATGTTTAACAAACAATTCCCATGGTTTGTGGACTCTCTGACTCTCGTCGCTCCTTCCCACCACAAGCATTTACCACTCTCAGCTGCTCCCTTTCCCTCATGGCTGGGTCAGCACAACCTGGTCAGAAAAGATGCGGAGTTTTCCAATCCTGCTCCTCTGTTCCGGGTCCCATCTCGGGAGCAAGGCTGGTGTTGGCAGCAGAAATAATCAGGGAATCACAAAATATCCTGAGCTGGGGAGGACCCACAAGGATCTCAAAGTCACACTCCTGGCCCTGCCCAGGACACCCCAACAATCTGCCTCCATCCCTCAGAGCGTTGTCCAAACCCTCCTGGAGCTCTGGCAGCCTTGGGGCCGTGCCACTGCCCTGGGGAGCCTGGGCAGTGCCACCACCCTCTGGGGGGAAGAACCTTGTCCTGAGATCCACCCTGAGCCTGCCCTGTCCCAGCTCCAGCCCTGCCCTGGCTCCTGTCCCTGCTCACACCAAGCAGAGATCAGGACCTGAGGGAACAGAGACCCCTCTCCAGATTTCCTGACCCAGTCTCCATCTTGTCCAGCACCTCTTCAGGAATGGGACAGCACACAGAAAACTGTAGAAAACCCTGGATTTATTCTTGCCTCGTTTCCCTGGCACAACCACAATCTCCTGTGAGTCAACACTGATCAGCCCAAACCTGGCAGGGGCCCCCGTGGGGACTGAGGCTGGAACTGCCCAATTCCTCACCCAGGGGGAACACATTTTTGGACTTCTGTTTCAATGGAAATTGTTTGGAGATATTCCCTTTTTTTAAGAATTTAAAAAGAGGAAACTCTACCATTTGTTTGGCAGCAAAAAGTGAACTAAATAGTGACACCACCAGTGGGGAGGGGAGTTTCCCAATTCTAGGTATTGACCTTGAAAACAATAACACAAACTCTCTTTTTTTATCCCCACGTGACCTCCACGAAGTGAAGGTTCAGGGCACAGCAGGGACTGAAGGAGGGGCTGCAAGGCCACAAGTGCCGGGGCTGCCCCGGGCCGGGTCCAGGCGGTCCCGCTGTCCATGGGGGGGCCGGGGGTGGCCCTTTGTGACATGGGGGCGCCTTCCAGGGCCCTTTGTGAGGTGGGACATGGGTGTGCCCAGAGGACCTTTGTGACATCCCAGACCCCGCCCTGCCCCAGGGTATATATAGGGGTGCAGAGTTCAGCCCATCTCAGCTGCTCCCCAGCAGCGGCTGCCGCACCCTCCTCTCCTCCCTCCCCTCTCCCTCCCTCTCCCTCCCTCCCTCTCCTCCCTCTCCCTCCCTCCCTCCTCCCTCCCCCTCTCCCCCTCTTTTGCAGCACAGGACGACGCCAATGGACAGGAACAGGACCATGGCCATGGATGAGGAGAAGCCCGCCCAGGCCCTCCTCTGCCTCCTCCGCCCCCCGCGATGGACCTCAGGCTTCCACAGGATGGGCAAACAACCCCCAGGATCCTGGGCTTCCCATCGGCCAGACCCACCCAGCTGGATGGACACTGGGACCAGGATTAACATCCCAGCATGAGGATCGACGCTGGGACAAGGATTAACCATCCCATCATGGATCGACGCTCGACAAGGATTAACCATCCCATCATGGATCAACGCTGGGACAAAGATTAACCATCCCATCATGGATCGACGCTCGGACAAGGATCAACATCCCATGATGTGGATCGACGCTGGGACCAGGATTAACATCGCATCAGCTGGACAAACACCACCTCCTGGTAACCATGTTTGTCTTCCTCCCTCCCTCCCTTCCTTCCTCCTTCCCTCCCTCTCTTCTTTCTTTTCTTTCTTTTCTTTCTTTTTTCTTTCTTTCTTTCTTTCCCCTTTCTTTCTTTCTTTCTTTTTTCTTTCTTTCTTTCTTTCTTTGTCTTTCTCTCTTTTTCTTTCTCTTTTTCTTTCTCTTTTTTTCTTTCTTTCTTTTTTCCCTTTTTTTTATTTCCTTTTTGCTCTTTCTCTTTTTTCTTTCTCTCTCTCTCTTTTTCTTTCCTATTTTTTGCTCTTTCTTTTTTCTTTTAATAAATTTAATTCAATATACTAGATAAATGTAATAACAATATATAATATATATAATAATGCATTATAAATATATGCAATTAATTTAATAATTTTATTCATCAAATCTATTAATAAAAGTTTATACATGTTTAACAAACAATTCCCATGGTTTGTGGACTCTCTGACTCTCGTCGCTCCTTCCCACCACAAGCATTTACCACTCTCGGCTGCTCCCTTTCCCTCATGGCTGGGTCGGCACAACCTGGTCAGAAAAGATGCGGAGTTTTCCAATCCTGCTCCTCTGTTCCGGGTCCATCGCGGGAGCAAGGCTGGTGTTGGCAGCAGAAATAATCAGGGAATCACAGAATATCCTGAGCTGGGAGGGACCCACAAGGATCATCAAAGTCAAACTCCTGGCCCTGCCCAGGACACCCCAACACTCCCCCCCTGTCCCTCAGAGCGTTGTCCAAACCCTCCTGGAGCTCTGGCAGCCTTGGGGCCGTGCCCACTGCCCTGGGGGAGCCTGGGCAGTGCCCACCACCCTCTGGGGAAGAACCTTGTCCTGAGATCCACCCTGAGCCTGCCCTGTCCCAGCTCCAGCCCTTCCCTGGCTCCTGTCCCTGCTCCCAGCGAGCAGAGGGTCGGGGTCCTGAGGGAACAGAGACTCCTCTCCAGATTTCCTCACCCAGTCTCCCTCTTGTCCAGCAACTCTCAGGAATGGGACAGCACACAGGGAAACTGTAGAAAACCCTGGATTTATTCTTGCCTCATTTCCCTGGCACAACCACAATCTCCTGTGAGTCCAACACTGCTCAGCCCAAACCTGGCAGGGCCCCCGTGGGGACTGAGGCTGGAACTGCCGAATTCCTCACCCAGGGGGACACATTTTTAGGACTTCTGCTTCAATGGAAATTGTTTGGAGATATTCCCTTTTTTAAGAATTTAAAAAAGAGCAAACTATACCATTTGTTTGGCAGCAAAAAGTGAACTAAATAGTAACACCACCAGTGGGGAGGGGAGTTTCCCAATTCTAGGTATTGACCTTGAAAACAATAACACAACTCTCTTTTTTTATCCCCACTTGACCTCCACGAAGTGGAAGGTTCAGGGCACAGCAGGGACTGAAGGAGGGGCTGCAAGGCCACAAGTGCCGGGGGCTGCCCCGGGGCCGGGTCCAGGCGGTCCCGCTGTCCATGGGGGGCCGGGGGTGGCCCTTTGTGACACGGGGGCACCTTCCAGGGCCCTTTGTGAGGTGGGACATGGGTGTGCCCAGAGACCTTTGTGACATCCCAGACCCCGCCCTGCCCCAGGGGTATATAAGGGGTGCAGAGTTCAGCCCATCTCAGCTGCTCCCCAGCAGCGGCTGCTGCATCCTCCCTCTCCTTCCCTCCCTCTCCCTCTCCCTCCTCTCCCTCCCTCCCTCTCCCTCCCCCTCTCCCCCTCTTTGCAGCACAGGACGACGCCAATGGACAGGAACAGGACCATGGCCATGGATGAGGAGAAGCCCGCCCAGGCCTCCTCTGCCTCCTCCGCCCCCCGCGGATGGACCTCAGGCTTCCACAGGATGGGCAAAGAACCCCCAGGATCCTGGGCTTCCCATCGGCCAGACCCACCCAGCCTGGATGGACACTGGGACCAGGATTAACATCCCAGCATGAGGATCGACGCTGGGACAAGGATTAACCATCCCATCATGGATCGACGCTGGGACAAGGATTAACCATCCCATCATGGATCGACGCTGGGACAAGGATTAACCATCCCATCATGGATCAACGCTCGGACAAGGATCAACATCCCATGATGTGGATCAATGCTGGGGACCAGGATTAACATCCCATCAGCTGGACAAACACTGCCTCCTGGTAACCATTTTTGTCTTCCTCCCTCCCTCCCTTCCTCCTTCCCTCCCTCCTTCCCTCCCTCTCTTCTTTCTTTCTTTCTTTCTTTCTTTCTTTTTCTTTCTTTCTTTGTTTCTTTCTTTCTTTTTTTCTTTCTTTGTCTTTCTATCTTTCTTTTTTTCTTTCTCTGTCTTTCTTTTTTTTTCTTTTTCTCTTTTTTTTCCCTTTTTTTTATTTCCTTTTTGCTCTTTCTCCTTTTTTCTTTCTCTCTCTCTCTTTTTCTTTCTTATTTTTTGCTCTTTCTTTTTTCTTTTAATAAATTTAATTCAATATACTAGATAAATGTAATAACAATATATAATATATAAAATGTATTATAAATATATGCAATTAATTTAATGATTTTATTCATCAAATCTATTAATAAAAGTTTATACATGTTTAACAAACAATTCCCATGGTTTCTGGACTTTCTGACTCTCGTCGCTCCTTCCCACCACAAGCATTTACCACTCTCGGCTGCTCCCTTTCCCTTATGGCTGGGTCGGCACAACCTGGTCAGAAAAGATGCGGAGTTTTCAGTCCTGCTCCCTCTGTTCCGGGTCCATCTCAGGAGCAAGGCTGGTGTTGGCAGCAGAAATAATCAGGGAATCACAGAATATCCTGAGTTGGGCAGGACCCACAAGGATCATCAAAGTCCAAGCCCTGGTCCTGCCCAGGACACCCCAACAATCCCCCCTGTCCCCTCAGAGTGTTGTCCAAACCCTCCTGGAGCTCTGGCAGCCTTGGGGCCGTGCCCACTGCCCTGGGAGCCTGGGCAGTGCCCACCACCCTCTGGGGGAAGAACCTTGTCCTGAGATCCACCTGAGCCTGCCCTGTCCCAGCTCCAGCCCTTCCCCTGGCTCCTGTCCCTGCTCCCAGCGAGCAGAGGTCGGGGTCTGAGGGAACAGAGACTCCTCTCCAGATTTCCTGACCCAGTCCTCCCTCTTGTCCAGCACCTCTCAGGAATGAGGGACAGCACACAGGAAAACTGTAGAAAACCCTGGATTTATTCTTGCCTCATTTCCCTGGCACAACCACAATCTCCTGTGAGTCCAACACTGCTCAGCCCAAACCTGGCAGGGCCCCCGTGGGGACTGAGGCTGGAACTGCCCAATTCCTCACCCAGGGGGACACATTTTTGGACTTCTGCTTCAATGGAAATTGTTTGGAGATATTCCCTTTTTTAAGAATTTAAAAAGAGGAAAACTCTACCATTTGTTTGGCAGCAAAAAGTGAACTAAATAGTGACACCACCAGTGGGGAGGGGAGTTTCCCAATTCCAGGTATTGACCTTGAAAACAATAACACAACTCTCTTTTTTTATATCCCCACTTGACCTCCACGAAGTGGAAGGTTCAGGGCACAGCAGGGACTGAAGGAGGGGTTGCAAGGCCACAAGTGCCGGGGCTGCCCCGGGGCCGGGTCCAGGCAGTCCCCGCTGTCCATGGGGGGCCGGGGGTGGCCCTTTGTGACACGGGGGGTACCTTCCAGGGCCCTTTGTGAGGTGGGACATGGGTGTGCCCAGAGACCTTTGTGACATCCCAGACCCCGCCCTGCCCCAGGGGTATATAAGGGGTGCAGAGCTCAGCCCATCTCAGCTGCTCCCCAGCAGCGGCTGCCGCACCCTCCCTCTCCCTCCCTCTCCCTCCCTCTCCCTCTCCCCCCTCTTTGCAGCACAGGACGACGCCAATGGACAGGAACAGGACCATGGCCATGGATGAGGAGAAGCCCGCCCAGGCTCCTCTGCCTCCTCCGCCCCCCGCGGATGGACCTCAGGCTTCACAGGATGGGCAAAGAAACCCCCAGGATCCTGGGCTTCCCATCGGCCAGACCCACCCAGCTGGATGGACACTGGGACCAGGATTAACCATCCCAGCATGAGGATCGACGCTGGGACAAGGATTAACCATCCCATCATGGATCGACGCTGGGACAAGGATCAACCATCCCATCAAGGATCGACGCTCGGACGAGGATTAACCATCCCATCATGTGGATCGACACTGGACCAGGATTAACATCCCATCAGCTGGACAAACACTGCCTCCTGGTAACCATTTTTGTCTTCCTCCCTCCCTCCCTTCCTTCCTCCTTCCCTCCCTCTCTTCTTTCTTTCTTTCTTTCTTTCTTTTTCTTTCTTTCTTTCTTTCTTTCTTTCTTTCTTTCTTTCTTTCCTTTTTCTTTCTTTCTTTCTTTCTTTCTTTCTTTTTTCTTTCTTTCTTTCTTTGTCTTTCTTTCTTTTTTTTTCTCTCTTTTTCTTTTTTTTTCCTTTTTCTCTTTTTTTCCCTTTTTTTTATTTCCTTTTTGCTCTTTCGCTTTTTTCTTTCTCTCTCTCTCTTTTTCTTTCTTATTTTTTGCTCTTTCTTTTGTCTTTTAATAAATTTAATTCAATATACTAGATAAATGTAACAACAATATATAATATATAACAATGTATTATAAATATATGCAATTAATTTAATAATTTTATTCATCAAATCTATTAATAAAAGTTTATACATGTTTAACAAACAATTCCCATGGTTTGTGGACTCTCTGACTCTCGTCGCTCCTTCCCACCACAAGCATTTACCACTCTCGGCTGCTCCCTTTCCCTTATGGCTGGGTCGGCACAACCTGGTCAGAAAAGATGCTGAGTTTTCCAATCCTGCTCCTCTGTTCCGGGTCCATCTCGGGAGCAAGGCGAGTGTTGGCAGCAGAAATAATCAGGGAATCACAGAATATCCTGAGTTGGGAGGGACCCACAAGGATCATCAAAGTCCAAGCCCTGGCCCTGCCCAGGACACCCCAACACTCCCCCCTGTCCCTCAGAGCGTTGTCCAAACCCTCCTGGAGCTCTGGCAGCCTTGGGGCCGTGCCCACTGCCCTGGGGAGCCTGGGCAGTGCCCACCACCCTCTGGGGGAAGAACCTTGTCCTGAGATCCACCCTGAGCCTGCCCTGTCCCAGCTCCAGCCCTTCCCTGGCTCCTGTCCCTGCTCACACCAAGCAGAGATTGGGGCCTGAGGGAACAGAGACTCCTCTCCAGATTTCCTGACCCAGTCTCCCTCTTGTCCAGCACCTCTCAGGAATGGGACAGCACACAGGGAAACTGTAGAAAACCCTGGATTTATTCTTGCCTCATTTCCCTGGCACAACCACAATCTCCTGTGAGTCCAACACCGCCCAGGCAGGTGCCCCCGTGGTGTCTGAGGCTGGAACTGCCCAATTCCTCACCCGGGGGGACACATTTTTGGGACTTTTGCTTAATTGGACCTTGCCTGGAAATATTTCCTTTTTTAAGAAAGAGAAGATGATGAAACCATATCATTCGTTCAGCAGCAAAAAGTGCACGAAATAGTAACACCACCGGTGCGGGGTGGGCGATTTCCCAATGCTAGGTATTAACACGGAGAAAAACAATAAAACTGTGGGGTTTTTTATGGCCCCTCGACCTCCACGAAGTAGAAGGTTCGCATCACACGCTCTGCTGCTGGGATTTAAATTCCTCCTCGGCAACCTGAGGACGGGAATAGGGGAATTCTGCACGACAGAACAGGGCGTTTACGCTGGCGAAGCGCAGCGGCGCCGGTTAAATAAAAAAACAAAACAAAACAAAACAAAACAAAACAAAAAAACCAAACAAAAGCCAAAAAAAAAACCACCCTAAAAAACTGTTATTCTGAGGAGAGGCGAGCACTGGACTTTTTCAGTTTTAAGGTTTATTTGGATGGGTTTTTGCCTCCGTCCCGTCCCCCCCGAGTCCCTGAGGCGGCTGAGGCGGCGCACGGGGCGGGCGCGCGCATGCGCGGAGGGGGGCGAGGGGCGGGAAAGGCGGGAGCGCGGGAGCCGCTCGGGCCGGGGACGGTGAGGGGGAAGGGGGGATGTGTCCCGTGTGTGTGTGGGGACGGGGATCCGTACCGGGATTTGGGGGTCCCGACCTGTGGGGAGCGCGTTTGGGGGGGGGTCCCCGGGGCTCAGGGGAGCGGCCAGCGGCGCCTCTGCCCCCCGCGCCGGGCCGCCCGTGCCCGGGCGTTGTGCGGGTTGTTACCCCGGCGGGGTTTTCTTCCTTTGCGCCTTTCTACCCATGGTGGGGTGGGCCGAGAGACAGGGCTTTATATTCTTGTCCTGCAGTCCCGAAACTGGCGCATTAGCCGTACTCAATCCTAACTTTTAGGAACGGCCTTTTTCAAACCACCCTGTCAGTCCCAGGGAAGTTCCGGGGTGTGCCAGCGGTGCCTGCGAAATGTGCGGGAAGTTTGGTGGCCAGAGCCCTAAGGAACGAGAACTGAGGTGGGCTTTTGCTCTCGTTTTCTTCAGCGGACATGAAGGTCATCACCTGCGAAATCGTGTGGCACAATAAGGAGCCCGTTTACAGCCTGGACTTCCAGCACGGGGCGGATGGGAAGATCAATCGCTTGGCCTCGGCAGGGGTGGACACGGCTGTGAGGGTGAGTTCGGCTGCTTTGGTTGGGGTTTAGGCACTGGAAGGGGCTCTGAGATCTCCCTGGAGCCTTCTCTTCTCCACTCTGAACACCCCCAGCTCTCCCAGCGTGTCTCCACAGCAACTGTGCTCCAGCCCTTTGATCATCTTCCTGAGTTCTCCCTGAGTTCTGCTGCTGAGTGTCAAACTGTTATTTGTGGAAAATTACCTGCTGTACTGGAGTAGTGCTAATGGAGGGCACAGACCTGTGGGTCAGTAAGAAACAACTAATTTTAATTTCTTCATGTTCCTCACAGTTGAATTTTGTCTGCCACGTTATGAGTAGTCACTCAGCAGTGTGAGGTCTTTGTACAGCCTTTTTCATTCGCCTTCAGCTTTATCTCTCCTCAGTCATTGGTGTTGGTGCTTGCACGCTTTGTTTCCCAGTTGTTCATCCTTTTGAGAATCCCTTAGGAAAACGTTGACTAGCACAAGTCCCCAGGGATGTGGCTGTAGGAACCACCTCTGCAAAATCAGGCAGTTCTTTATCATCTTTTGAATTCTTAATGCACATGAAAGAAGGGAGAAGTTCTTCACTGTAAGGGTGGTGAGGCCCTGGCCCAGGTTGCCCAGAGAAGCTGTGGCTGCCCCTGGATCCCTGGAAGTGTCCAAGGCCACGTTGGACAGGGCTTGGAGCAACCTGGGCTAGTGGAAGGTGTCCCTGCCCATGGCAGGGAGTGGCACTGGATGATCTTTAATGTCCCTTCCAACCCAAACCATTCTGTGACTCTACTTGGGGAAATCAATTTAATTTATTGCCAGTTGATAAGAGAGTAGGATAGTGAGAAATAAGAAGAAAACTAAAAACACCTTCCTGTCATCCCCTCCCTTCCTTCCAGGCTCAGCTTCGTTCCTGCCTTTTCCATCTCCTTCTTCCTCACACCTTTCTCTGCTCCAGTGTGGAGTCCATCCCACAGGAGATGGTCCTCCAGGAGCTTCTCAGACATGAGTCCTTCCCATGGGCTGCAGTTTTACAGGAAGTTCTCCAGCATGGGTCCATTTCCACAGGGTCAGTCCTTCAGGAACAATGTGGGTCCCCCACAGGGTCACAAGTCCTGCCAGCAAACCTGCTCCACTGTGGCTCCTCTCTCCACAGGGCCACAGGTCCTGCCAGGAGCCTGTTCCAGCACGGGCTGTCCACAGGCTGTAGCTTCCTGCAGGGCACATCCCCCTGCTCCAGTGTGGGCTCCTCCAGGGGCTGTGGGTGGATCTCTGCTCCCTGTGGAGTCCCTGGGCTGCAGGGGCACGGCTGCCTCACCATGGGCTGATGGAAGTGGGGATTGTGGAAGTGGTGAAGCTGCACCTCGAGTCCTGTGCTCTCTTCTGGACCCCTCACTTCCAAAAGGACATGGAGGGGCTGGAGCGTGTCTGGAGAAGGGAACAGAACTGGGGAAGGATCTGGAGAACATGTCCTGTGAGGAGCAGCTGAGGGAGTTGGGGGGTTTTTCTGGAGAAGAGGAGGCTCAGGAGGGACCTCATTGCTCTCTGCAACTCCCTGACAGGAGGGGGCAGGGAGGGGGGTCGGGCTCTGCTGCCATTCCCAAGGGAAAGGAGGAGAGGAAATGGCCTCAAACTGCACCAGGACAGGTCCAGATGAGAAATTAGGAAAAAAACTTTCCCTGCCAGAGTGGTCAGGCTCTGGAATTAGTTTCTCAGGAAGGTGGTGGAGTCCCTGTGTCTGGGAGTGTCCCAGAGGTGTCTGGATGTGTCCCCTGGGGCCATGGATTGGGGGTGATTGTGGTGGTGCTGGGGTGGGACTGGACGATCCTGGAGGTGTTTCCCAGCCTTGCTGATGCTGTGGTTCTGCACCTTGGCCCTCAAAACTCCCGTAACGCTTTTGTAAGCAGATCTGGAAGGTGGAGAAAGGTCCGGACGGCAAAGCCATCGTGGAATTCCTGTCCAACCTGGCCCGGCACACCAAGGCCGTGAACGTCGTGCGCTTCTCTCCGAGCGGCGAGATCCTGGCGTCCGGAGGGGACGGTGAGAGCTGCTCCTCGTGGGTCTCACACAGCATAATTGTGATGCTGGATTACATAAAATGCATTAACGAAACAGGGAGTGGGGGAAGGAGAGGAGCTTCATCTGGTTTCTCCTACAGATGCTGTTATTTTGCTGTGGAAGCTGAACGACAGCAAGGAACTGGAGCCGCTGGTTTTTCAGGATGAAGATGAAGCTCAGCTCAACAAGGAGAACTGGGCAGTTGTTAAAACCTTAAGGTAGCTCATTATTTCATGAACCTGCTTTTCTCTTCAGTGTTTTTGGGTCCCCAGTGGCTTTTGTTGTGTGGTACAGTGTTCAGTGTCTGCAGAAATTCAGTGCTCTCTAATATTTGCTTGCTCTAATAGTAGTCCTTTGAAGGCCCCCTTGAGAGGGCACATAAAAAGGATAGAGAGGGATGTTTTATACACATAGAGAGTGACAGAACAAAAGGGAATGGTCTAAAACTGGCAGGGGGCAGGGTTAGATTAGATATAGAAAGAAATTCTTCCCTGTGAGAGTGGGGAGGCCCTGGCACAGGTTGCCCAGAGAAACTGTGGCTGCCCCTGGATCCCTGGAAGTGTCCAAGGCCAGGTGGGAGGGGGCTGGAGCAACCTGGGCTGGTGGAAGGTGTCCTTGCCCATGGCAGGGGGGTGGGACTGGATCATCCTTAAAGTCCTTTCCAACCCAAACTCTTCTGTGATTCTGTGATTTTATTGTATTTAACTTCTTTTCTATACTTTTTTTTGTATGACATCTCCAGTCAAGGCAGAAAGTCGTAACTCACACCCTCTGAAATTGGTTCCTGAGATTTGCAGTCCCTTAGAGCTCAGCACAGAAATACATAAAAGAAATGTGAAGTTTTATTTTACTGGCTTTAGAGTAGAAATTTTGATCTTTATTAAGGCTGAGAGCATCAGTAGATAAAATGATTGATGCAATTACAGCTGTTGTTTCAAGTGTACCACAGTTAATAAAATATACACAGTACATACTCAGGCTGAGTAAATTTAGCTGACAGTGGCCAAGGCATCAAAACATCACTGGCAGTTGAACTACAGCTGTTCTCACAAAATAAAAAATAAAAAGTAACTCTGCTCTCCATAACTGAAGCATTCCTGGCAGCTGCTGAGGTTGGTGTGAGAACAATTCCAGAAGCCCTGGTGGGATTGCTTGAAGTACCAGCAGGATCCTGTAGAAACATTTATCTCTTAAAAGCAAAGAAACAACCCAAATTTTCAAATATGTGAAGTTGCCATACTGTGTGATAAGTCTTCAAACAGCAAGCAATAAAAATGGGTTTTGATGGAGCCCTTTAGCTGGTTCCAGAATGTTTACCACCTTCTGAACGTGGAAGGGATTTTTTAACAGCTGAAAAACACGTTGTTTGTTTTATTTCAGTGATATTTTATTTGTCTCTTGATTTTTTTTAATTTTTTTTTTAACCTAAAAATGCGTTAAACTCTTGTTTACACGTAGCTGTTAATTATCAAATTAATAATTGCTTTCTTCTCCTCTGCCTTCCAGAGGCCACTTGGAAGATGTGTATGATATTTGTTGGACCTCAGATGGCAATTACATGGCCTCTGCTTCTGTGGATAACACAGCTATAATGTGGGATGTCAATAAAGGTAAATGCCACGTTTATTTAACTATCCCTTGCATCTCCAGAGCTGGTGGAAGTGCCCTGTGGGATTTACCAAAAAATTGGAAGCATCTTTTTCGTGTTTGTGTTTGTTTGTTTGGGTTTTTTTGTGATTAGTTTTTCTGAGTGTGATTTTCTGGTGTTGTGAGGCTGATAGCCCAGCTATATATAAATATGTATTATAAATATATATCTATATATAATATAGATATCCTCAGGCATATCAATATGACATCAATATCAATATCAATTTGACATATCAATAACCTCTGTTTTGCAAGATGTGACTGTTTTTAAGCTCCATTAGGCAAAACAGTTGTGTTCATTCCCATCTCACTGCAGTGGGATTGAGGGACTGGAAGTCCTTGAGTTACAATCTGTTACAGGATGTCCTGTAGAAATGAGTTATTGGAGTTATTTTGTAGCAAACAAGCCTTAAATTGGACTTTAAAAGAAACTATTTCTTCTAGTTTTTCCAGCTACCATCAAATTAACACTTTAATTTTTTGTCTTGTTTTATTTCTGTAACGAAGAAATGTTTTACAACACGTTTGACATCTGAAAGCTGTTTGTAATTCCAGGACAGAAGGTTTCAATATTTAATGAGCACAAGAGTTATGTCCAAGGAGTAACCTGGGATCCTCTAGGCCAGTACATTGCAACCCTGAGCTGTGACAGGTGAGCTGCTGGTCTGTGTTTTATTAATTAACATAAATAATAAAATATTCATATTAATTAATATTCTTTCTTAATGGAGGATGAATTAAAAGGGAATGCACCAGATTCATGTGGCTTTTTTTTTTAGTTTTATTCAGATTGTTCTGTAAGCAGGTTGATGTGAAAGTAAAATGATACTTTGCCTAATTTTTTCCTTGTGGTAAATGATTCCTTTGAATGGGAGTGTCCTCTCTTGGCAGCAAATAAGCTTAACATGGATTTCTCTAAATTCTGTAGGAACTTTTCTTCAGGAAATAAGTTTTCATGTTGTTGGTTGTTGCTGATATCAAATATATCTTAAACCAGCACAACTCAGGGAAGGTCAGAGCTGGGTGGTGGGATGGGCACTTGGGTTTGCTTGGGCTCCCACTGTCCTGGTGAGGTGAAGTCAGGGGAGTTCCAGCATTCTGTACAGAGATGTGCTCCAGGTTTCATTTATTCCAAAGGAAATGAACCCTGGAAGTGCCCAAGGGCAGGTTGGACAGGGCTTGGAGCAACCTGGGCTAGTGGAAGGTGTCCCTGCCCATGGTAGGGAGTGGAATGAGATGATTTTTAATGTCCCTTCCGACCCAGATCATTCTGGGATTCCCTGATTCATGGAGATGTAGTTCACTGTCTTTTTGAGATGAATTCCCACTCTGCAGAAACCCACAGGACAGGTGGGAACAGCCTGGCAGTTCCCTGGCTGCTCATTCCCGTTTTCCTCCATGAATCCATGTGCTGGTAGTTCACAAACCTTGTGGAGTCAAAGCATTGTCAGGGATTCACTGGTTATTTTAGGCATTAAAACACATCCCCCAGGTGGTGTCTTGTGAGGAGGATTTTAATTAACAGGTGATTGTCATTTACTGAGAAGGGAGGTCCTGGGGCATTATGTGAGACTTGGGGTGAAAGGAAGCTGTTCAGAGCCACCAGGATGATCAGAGGGATAGAGATCCTGTCCTGTGAGGAAAGGCTGGGAAAACTGGGATTGTTCAGACTGGAGAAGAGAAGCTTTGGGTTGACCTGATTGTGGCCTTCCAGGACCTCAAGGGGCTACAGGAAAGATGGAGAGAGACTATTTCCAAGGGCCTGGAGTGACAGGACAAGGAGAATGGCTTCAAACTGCCAGAGGGCAGGGTTAGATGGGATATTGGGAAGGAATTGTTGGCTGTGAGGATGGTGAGGGGCTGGGATAG
Source organism: Pseudopipra pipra (assembly GCF_036250125.1). Classification (NCBI taxonomy): domain Eukaryota; kingdom Metazoa; phylum Chordata; class Aves; order Passeriformes; family Pipridae; genus Pseudopipra; species Pseudopipra pipra. The sequence goes on along the minus strand of NC_087550.1, from coordinate 117,382,365 downwards.
AATTCCCAGAGAAGCTGTGGCTGCCCCTGGATCCCTGGAAGTGTCCCAGGCCAGGTTGGACGGGGCTTGGAGCAACCTGGGCTGGTGGAAGGTGTCCCTGCCCATGGCAGGGGGTGGCACTGGGTGGGTTTTAGGGTCCCTTGGCAGTGAGTGGTTCCGTGTTGCAGTGCCAGCTGACTGTGCTCTCACCACGCAGGGTCCTGCGGGTGTACAGCACCCAGACCAAGAGAGTGGCATTCAATGTCACCAAGATGCCATCTGGATCAGGAGCTGAAGGAGAGGTACGTTGTTCTGCTGCTCCTGGGACCGGAGAATGTGCTGGGGGATATTTTCCATGAGTTTTCTGTTCCATGAAACCAAGAATTTGCCATTCCTGTGATCCATGTAACTAACACAGGATCATCAAGGTTGGAAGTGACCTTCAAGATCACCCAGTCCCACCATCACCCAACACCACCAGAATCACCCCTAATCCATATCCCCAAAAACTTCTTGCAAGTTAATCTGATCAAAGCAGCCACACAATGCCTTTGGTTGTCAGTGTTTATAATGGTTTGGAAAAATACTATGTATGTATGGTGAATTTTTAACAGGAGAAACTTCAAGCATGTCTACCAGTAGCTGTAAGTTTATTCATGGATATGACATAGCAATAATATTTTAAAGTTAGCAGCCTGAAGTTTTCCAGAAGGTAGGCTGGTTTTTAAGAAAAACATGACTTAGGGGAAAATTCAGGAAATTCTCTCTAAGAGAGAAAACAAAGAGCTTTTTTTCACCAAAACAGTTCTAAGTGATAATAAAGTAACACCTCCAAGCTGGCTATAGCCTTTTTAATTCCTTCTATTCATTCTTTTTTCTTTTCTTGGGGAAAGCATTTGTTAAGAGTTTTATAGAGACTAAAGACCAGGCTTGAGAGTAGGCAGTTTGCCATTAGAGGAGTTTCTCTTTCAACCTCTAATACTGGAGTTAAAATTAAGTGCCTGAGGAACAGGCCCTCACACTGACTGTTAAATAATGTTGTTCTCCAGGTTCTGACTATTTTTGGATTACTGGTCTGCCCTGGGAGTGTTTTGTCCAGCTGAAGAGGGATCAAGGCCTGTTTTTCTTAGCTGTGAAGAATTTGTAGCAGAGCAGAAAGTGGAGTTTGGAGGGGCCGTGGTTCCATCAAACATTTTCTTTTAAAAGTTCCACCAGGTCGAGTTGTGCCACTGGATGTTTCCTCTCCCTGGAATTCCAGCTTCCTGGCACTCCTGACAACCCTGTTTTCCCTGGTTTGCAGGCCAGGAGCTACCGGATGTTCCACGACGACAGCATGAAGTCCTTCTTCCGGCGGCTCAGCTTCACTCCTGACGGCTCCTATTTGCTCACTCCAGGTGTGGGAACAGGGGCTGGGACTGAGGTGGTGTCACAGCATCAGCCAGGTTGGAAAACAGCTCCAAGATCATCGAGTCCAACCTGTGGTGGCACCGGGAATGGGGGACAAGGATACGGCCTCTCCTGACAGGCGGGGCTGGGATGAGGGGTGGGACAAGGTGTGGGGTCACTGTCAGAGCCAAACACAAACACAGAGTCACTGAGGCTGGAAAAGAGCTCCAAGGTCATCCAGTCCCCCCTGTGCCCCATCCCCACCTTCTCCCCCAGCCCAGAGCACTGAGTGTCACATCCAGGCCTTCCTGGGACACCTCCAGGGCTGGGCACTCCAAACCTCCCTGGGCAGCCCCTGCCAAGGCCTCACCACCCTTTCCAGCAGGAAATTCCTCCTCCTGTCCAACCTGAGCCTCCCCTGGCACAGCTGGAGGCCGTTCCCTCTCCTCCTGTCCCTTGTTCCCTGGCAGCAGAGCCCGACCCCCCCCGGCTCCCCCCTCTTGTCAGGGGGTTGGAAAGAGCCAGAAGGTCCCCCCTGAGCCTCCTTTTCTCCAGGCTGAGCCCCCCCAGCTCCCTCTCTAATCTGTTCTACTTTGAATGTGCCTCAATATTGCTTTCCAGCTCCTCAGGGATGCTGATTTATCCTAATAATGCCATTCCTCATTCTCCCTGCTGAAGAAAACACAGTGCTCCTTTAGCACTCCATAACATCGACTTCCTCCTGCGATAAAAATGAGATTTATAACGCTTTTCTGAACTGAAACACGGAAATTGCAACACCAGAACTCTGTTAAAAGAGAAACAAAGGATAGTGAGTGGTTTCTTTTAACTGATCCCTCTTTGTTTGTGTCCTTCCTTAAGAACATTCTGCAGCCAGAGTAAAAAACAGCACTGCAAGGAGGGGATCAGTGTACAAGCACTGCTTTTATAGATGTCTGGCAGCACCAAAAAGCAGCTTTGAAGGGGGGGAAGTACATAAAGGAAACAAAACCAGCGCTAAATAAATATTTGGGATGCCTTTTTAAGTTGTATTGGGGTGCTTTTGCCCGACTGACAAGCCTAATTCCTGAGAAGCTGAATGTTTGTGGACATCAGGTGTGTGCTCAGGACCTTCCTGAGTGACGTTGTAACCTTTTATTTTCACAGCTGGCTGCGTGGAATCGGGAGAAAACGTTACCAACACCACCTATGTTTTCTCCAGGAACAACCTGAAAAGGTAAGAGTTTCATAAGATTAAAAAGGTGTGGTTTTATTTTAAAAAAATAAAAAAACTGAAACAGTGGAGCTGTGTTTCCTGAACCCCCTGATTCTTTCTGGAAGGCCTGTGGGTCACCTGCCTTGTCCTGGGAAGGGAACTCTGGCCGTTCGCTGCTGCCCGGTCTACTTCGAGTTGAGAGGAGCATTTCATAAAGGTACTGTGAGTCCTTCAGGGAGTATGAATTTACAGCAAATATGGGAAAAGGCCAGTCTGGCTGTTTACTGTTTTTATGCCTCAGCCTTTTAACATTCCATTTAGACAGTGTTGTACCACATCTTAGGAGCTGTTTCCTGATTCTTGAGACCCTCAATTCACCTTAAGCACCTCGTGAGTAGCTTTTGATAGAGTGGATAAATGTTGTTACTTGGCCTCTCAAGCTACAGAAACGCTGTTTAATGTTTTTCTTGAACTATTAAGCATTTTGTGTTGAAAATAAATAACTTGGTTTAGCACTAAAGGAGTGATCCAGTGAAATATTTTCTCTCAGTCTCAATTACCCACATCAGAGAAGCACCAGAGAGTTGATGTTTGTTCAAGGAAGCCAAACCTGAAGCAGTTCTGGTGTTACTGGCCAGAACAGGAATTCTGAGGTGGGGAAAGGGTTGTATAAAGTGGCACAAGAACGTACCTGGGGATTGAAGTTCAGCCTTATTGTGAGCCCAGTGGGCCCAGGAGGGTTTATATTTTAACAAGACCAGTGTTACTCTGGTGAAAAGGCAGAGCTTTGCTCCTTTCTTTACAGGGTCAATTTGGAGTGTTCCCTAGAGGATTTAAAGATTACCTGTTGTATTTTCATTGTGATCTTTAGATCCCTTCTAAGGGTGTGTTGCAAAGGAAGGAGGTGAGTGTCTGCATTTGTCTCTGGAGCTCCTCTAAAGAGGGAGACTGTAAAACTAAAGTTCATATAAATATGCTGACAAATTTCAGCTGGAAAACATAGGACAAACTTTTCAAAATAATAGCAATCCAGAGGGGAAAAAGCTTCTGCCAACTTCTCTTCAATTAAGACAACAGGGCACAAACTTCAGGCAACAGAAATGTTGTACTTGACATTAAATTAGACATTTTATACAAGTGCTGTCTTCTCAGTGCTTATCTAATCCATAACATCATCTTTATTATATCTGCAGTCACCACCTTGCAACAAATGCAAGAGAGAATTCTCAGTGTGTTCATTTCTTTGCTCTCTAGATGAGATCAGTCAGAAATCGTGCCCTGCTCTGTTTAACCTGCCCTATCGGTTGGTGTTTGCTGTGGCCTCAGAAGATTCTGTGCTTTTTTATGACACTGAGCAGTCCTTCCCCTTTGGTTATGTCTCTAACATCCATTATCACACCCTGAGTGACATTTCCTGGTAAGAGATTGTTCTATTCCTGGTGCTTGTTGTGAGAGGGGAAATTCCCTTTTTACCTGTCCAAGTTCCGTGAGGCATCTTTTGGGTTTATATTTAATTTGTGACATATGTGTGGTCACTCTCATCAGTGTCTGAAGAGCAAGCACCCCTTTTTTGCCCTGTTAACTGGAGAATTATGGTTCTTAATTAATTGGGGAAAAAGGTGCAAGTTCCCTGTGAAAATGAACGTGGTAGATGCCCATGAAAAGTCCTCATTGTTCAGGCAGCGTGACTGGGAATAAGGAAGTTGTTTGGAGGTTTTGGAAGTCACCTGAGTTCAGGTTTCTGTGCTCTGGTCAAAATCTGCTTTATCTGCACAATCCTGCTTCGTGGTTCTCCACATGTGGGACAAAGTCATTGGTCTGACTCCCCACTTTTAATTTAATGTGGGAAATTAGAAAACTGAACCCAGTCAGGTTATCCTGCTCTGCTGCTCAGGGCTTAAATGTACACATGGACTTGGGGAAGGGAGGTTGAAAAGACAGGGACAACATGAGGGTGTGAGGGTTGGAAAAAAGAGTTCTGGCCTTGAATTTTAATGGAAAAACAATAAATCCCAAATAGGTCCAGCGACGGATCCTTCCTGGCTATTTCCTCCACGGATGGATACTGTTCCTTCGTCACCTTCGAGAAGGATGAGCTGGGAATTCCACTGAAGGAGAAGCCCCAGATCAGTGTCAGGACTCCTGGTGCAACAGAGAAGAAGGTGAAGAAGAGCCAGTCCCACAAATCCACCTCCCCAGGCTCCAGGCTGGCCGAGGGGACTCCTCCCAGCAGGAGCAGCGACCCCAGCCCTGCCAACCTCCAGCCCAGAACAGCCGGCAGTGCCGGCAGGGACTCGCCTCCCACTCCTGTGGGCACCAAAAATGTCCCAGCCTCGTCCTCAGAGGAGAGGAGGAGCAGCAGCCAGGCAGCCACCCCCAGCACTGGGGCAAAGCAGCCCCGCAGGATCGCCCTCAACACTTTACAGGCCTGTTTCAAGGCCCCAAGGTGAGATTTATGTGGCCCTTCCCGGTCGTAAACGCCGAGGCCGAGACGAGCTGGGCTTGTGCCACGTTCAAAGGTTGGGGTTTAGACAGAAATTCCCAGCCCTGGGTCTTGGTGGGAGCTGCCTTGACGTGGAACTTTTTTGTTCTGGTTCTGGAGGAGGTCAGAATGTCTCCTGAACCCTGAATGTGCAGCTTTTGGATTTCTGCCTGAAGTGTGAGGCAGTGGCAGAGTTCACCTGATGGCTGTGCCGTGGCCATATGGCAGCAATAGGGGTCTGTCTTGGGCCAGGAGTTGGACTTGGATGATCCTTGTGCGTCCTTTCCAACTTGGAATATCCTGGGATTCTGCCTTCAGGTCCCACTGTCTGTACAAAAACGGTACCTGAAGCCTTCAGCTGGCGAGACCCTTCAGATATTAGTATTAAAATATTAAGTATTTAAGTATTAGATATTAGAAATTGTTCCCTGTGAGGGTGGTGAGGCCCTGGCCCAGGTTGCCCAGAGAAGCTGTGGCTGCCCCTGGGTCCCTGGAAGTGTCCAAGGCCAGGTTGGATGGGGCTTGGAGCACCCTGGGCTAGTGGAAGGTGTCCCTGCCCATGGCAGGGGGTTGGAATGGGATCATGCTCCATTCAACATATAAAGAGAATTAAAAAAGTGCAGTAAAATATATCTGAACTACTTTTACAGTTAACTGGTTCTATATGAATTAAACCTTTAAGTAAAATGTTTGTGGAAATGATGTCCATAAAGCAATTGAACTATTTCTGCTCTTTTAAAGGAGAATAAACTTGATTTCCTTGAAGCCAGATACACCCACCCCTGCAGATACAGACACAGCTCCTGGGCCTCCTTCCTCAGAGCAGGACCATGGTAAGCTTTTGTGGCTCTCAACATCCAGCCAAGTCTTTTGCCAATCAGTTTTTTCCATTATAGATTTATGTTATTAAAAAAAACCCAAACCTGGTTTTAAATTCTGAAACTTCTTCCTTGTCTCGATGTGTTTGAAAGGTGCTTTTGACAATATAAAATGTGTTCTCACTGTGGTGGTAGCTCTTGAGCAGCTGCTGTATGTCACTACAGGCTTTGTAATAGTGAAATGAAGAATAAATTCACCTGGATTTGATGTTCTTCAGGTCCTGCATGTGGGTTTTAAAGACCCTTATCCTTCCAGCATATCACTGTTTCAGGTGCTGGACTCTCTCAAACCAGGGTTGTTTTTTTTATTTTAGTGAGTGCTGAATTGTTTGTGAATTCAGCAAACCCATTTACTTCATTTATCTGAATTTTCTCACCTTAAATGATCTCCCTGTCTGCTTGTTTCAGAGAGGCCATTGCCACCTGAGGACAGTCTTCAAAATCCCCCAGCACCAAAACGGCCCAGGACTGAGGAAATGCCTCTTTCTGCACCTGAACATCAAACCACCTCTGATCCAGACAAATAAGGGCTGAGCTTATTCAAACAAAGAAGCTTTTAGCAGGCTCTTCCCAGTCTGAAGTCAGTGCAGCCACATCTGAGTGCATTGCTTTTTGCAGATGTTAAATCCTCAATTCCCAATTAAAGTCCCCTGTGCATATTTGCTGTGGCACTGTGAAGGACCTGCCAAGTAGAAGACACAGGTTTCAGGAATGTAGTTTTTGCAGAAAGAAGAAATAGTTGGGAAGTGACTTGAAGAAATGCCAGAGCTTAAGGAAATCAGGGAAATCTGGGTATTTAAAAAGCCATCCAGTAACCTGCAAGTCTCCATCAGAGTCCCTAAATTCGTGTTTGCAAAGCATTATGTCTTCCAGTAACCTGTGTGGCACAGGAAGAATAGAATGTATTCATAGGATCTGATGTGGTTTAAGACCTAAAAAAAGAGGAAATTGTGTCATTCCAGCATCTTGGCTTATTTGTTGGGCAGAGTGTCAAATAATTCCCCTCAGTACCTATGGAATGGGAGCTGATGGTCAGGGTGCAACACAGATCAGGGCTGAGATGACTCAAACAGAAATGGAAAGTTTGAACTGCAAGAAACAAGAAGGCTAAAGGAAGAAACCCTCTGGGGACCTGGTTTGGAATTAAACAGCGGGAAAAAAAGTTGTTAATTGTTTAGTTTCTGTGTTTAAAAAAGAAATGCAGGCAGGAGATTTTCCTGAGGCAGCAGGATTTGAGTGCAGACATTAGAAATACCCCCTTTTTCCTTTTTCAAAACTTAACTCCCTTAGCCAATAAAATACACCACAATGTATGTATGTGTTCATATTAAACCTCTTTGACTTTTAATTCTTCCCTGGATTTGGTTGTGTAATTAATTAGTGCTTGTTTTCTGTCATCTTCTAAGAGAGTGGACTAATATTTAGAAAAGCAGAAATAGTTTTATAAAGTGACTCATAAAAGTTTCACAGGGAGGAAATATTAACAAATACCTGTGTCAGTGTTTCAGATAAATGAATTATGTTGTCTACCAAGAAATTTCAACAATAATAAGCAAAGAGTCGTAGGAAATTCATGGTGGCTTAGTTTTCAGCCACTTTATGTCCCAATTCTGCAGTCTGTTATATAACATCCATTCTTTCCAAATAAATAGTTCCTTTTTTTTTCCAGCTTCCTTCTAAGAATCCAGGGCTTGATTTCTTAGGAATTGTGTTTTATAATCGACTGAGGAAAGTTAATCCATGCCTTGAGAGCCTTTTTTTCTGCTGGGAGATGCAAAATGATAAACCTGAAATGCCACCTTCAACCCCAACCTTTCCAAGAATGTCCTGGAATTTCTGGGCAGGTCCTTGAAGAGGTAAGGGGAGAAATAGGGAAGATCATCTCCAGTGTAACAGTTTAAGCTCTCAGTCAATGACAGGTCTTTTCCTTGATTGAGTTACTGCTAATTAAAATCATGAGGATCTTTTGCTCTTCAACAAAAACATGTGGACATCCCACCTTAAAATCCAAATATTTCCATGAGCCACTGAACTGACAAGGCCTTGTTTCACATGGATTCACAGGTAACTGCACTGGGGGTCTCAAATAGACTTTGCAGCTTTTTAGATGGGTCTCCAATAGATTTTGCAACTTTTTAGGTGGGTCTCCAATAGATTTTGCAACTTTTTAGGTGGGTTTCAGATAGATTTTGCAGCTTTTAAGATGGCTAAAGATTCATGACTTATCTTGCTCCTGGAAAGACTTCCTGCTGTGTAATAGTGGTTAGTTTTTAGACAGCCAGACACGGTGCTATTGATGTTAAATTTTCCTGCTCTCCAGATATATAATATTTATATATCTTGTAATTATTTAACCACTGCCTTTTGGTCAAAATTTGTTTGATACTTGCCTGTGGATTCAAAACAGGCTCTGTATTTTGTATAAACACAGGGAGTGTGCATACAAATGTTGTTACCAACTAAATAGCATAAAATAAAAACTTGTTATCAGGAAGAGCAGCTTTTTGAAGTAACTACATTGTCTGTGTGTTTTCTGCTTAGCAGTGTCAGGATCATGAAGAGGAGGCAGACTGGAGTTCTCTGCTCATGGGTTCCATGACACCAGGATTTGTTAGGTGAAACCTTTCTGCTTTTCACATCCTTCTGTCCTTCCTGCCCCTGCAAACATTTCTTCTGTTGCAGTTCAAACCAACACCAAATTTCAGTGTGGAATCAGAATCACTGTGGTTGGAAGAGACTTTTTAAGATCAAGTCCAACTGTCAGCCCAGGTTAAGCTTCACCATTAAACCTCAAGTGCCACATCCACACGTTTTTTTGAACATTTCCAGGGATGGGGAGTGTTCAAAAACCTCCCTGGGCAGCCCCTTCCAGGGAGAAATTCCTCCTGACCACCCTTTCCAGGGAGAAATTCCTCCTCCTGTCCAACCTGAGCCTCCCCTGGCACAGCTTGAGACTGTTCCCTCTCCTCCTGCTCCTCATTCCCTGGGAGCAGAGCCCGACCCCCTCAAGCTCCCCCCTCCTGTCAGGGAGTTATTCCTTGCTTGTTAAAAAGGAGGAATGTGTAGGTGGAAATGGAGGTGGCTGGGAGAGGAAAAGTCACAGGTATGGATTAATTTGAACTGGGATGCAGAGAGAGAGTTGAGCAGGAGGAGAAACTGGAATTTGGGGAAAGGAAGTGGATGGGAAGCTGAGAGTCCTGGTTGCAGGGAGGGGGTTTGGTACCACTGGGATTTTTCATCACCAGTGGTGATCCTTCTTACCCAGCAGCACATAGTTTTCCAGGATGGGTTTATTTTTCCCTTCTGGGATGGGAAGGCTCTTTTCTTGCCACAAAACTTCAGTTTTGCACTCTCCTGCCAGCAGGTGACAGTGTTACCCAAAACAAGGCAAACGAAGCAGAGATCTCTCCTCCAGACTTACATGTACTGGAAGACATTTCTTCTTTATTTCTTTTTTTTTTAATTTTATTAAAAAGTGACTATTTTTGGCTTCTTTCCACCTGGTGAAGAAAAGAGTTGTGAAGAAAAGGGCCTGGAGTGACAAAGGGGAATGGATTCAAATTGAAGGATAGGTTTAGGTTAGATATTGGAGAGGGATTCTTCCCTGTCAGGGTGGTGAGGGCTTGGGATAGGATTCCCAGAGAAACTGTGGCTGCCCCTGGATCCCTGGAAGTGTCCAAGCCCAGGTTGGATAAACTTGGAGCAACCTGGTCTGGTGGAAGTTGTCCCTGCCCATGGCAGCAAGTTAGAACAGGATGATCTTTGAGGTTCCTTCCAACCCAAACCATTCTGTGATTCTCCAGGTATTTTTATTTGCTTGTTCCAGACACACCTGCCTGGGAGCTCTCCCAGCCCTTGCTTGGCAGCAACAAACCCTGAAGCAAAATCCCCACATTTGGTGCCAATTCTCCTCCTCCCTGAGCAGCCCAGAGCCCCACCCAGCAGCTCTGTCCTTCCTCAGCTGTGGGATTTTGGGACTCTGATGCCATTTCCGTGGGTGCTCTGGCTGCCCTGACCTGGCTGCTGGAATCTTCCTGCTCCTCCTGCTCTCCCACCTCCCACTTCCATCCAGGAGAAGGTCTTCCATGCCCTCTGATGATCTCTGTGTGACCCGTGGAGCCTCCCTGGTGTCCTGCCCCCGGTGCCAGGGCTGCAGGTGCCCAAACACCAGCAGGAACGTGCCAACTGGGAGCAGTTCAGTTTTCCCTTTCCCTGCCTGCCAACCCAGCATCTGCCAGCGTTTTCCTGGAGCCTGGAAGCCACTTGCAGCCCAAGTGATATTGCTGAGAATCCTGCTGCTCCTTCCCTCAGCTGGAAATCCCAGAAAGCCACGGCCCCGAGGCCTCTTGGCCTGCAACCCGAGAGGGTTTTGCCTCTTAGGGCATGAATAATTAAAAAGGTTCACAGATTTCTCTCTGTCTGGAAACTGGTCATAAACTGGGGCTCTTCCAGGGACTGAAAACCTGATCCTGGTGCTCTCGAAAGGAGAAGAACCTGTTTGTTGTCTTTTAACTTGTTGCCATCTTTTCTGTGGGGGTTGGTTGGTGTTTAATTCCCCCAAAATCCTCAGGTTTGGGATTTCTTTGTGCTCTGATTATTATCCTGTAACCCAGTTATTTAAATCTGCTCTTAGGTTCAGTCTATGCATCAAGTCCACCTAGACATGCACTGTTGCCTGTGTGGGTGTCTTTTATATTTTTCATTTAAATGCTTTCCTTGCTACAAGTTTAACTAGAAAAGCTTAATTTTGAAGGCTATTATTTCCCTGAAATTCCTCTGTGGATTCTTCCCCCCCGCCCCATGATGTGAATCTTAAGCAAAATGATGATAAATAATGTCAGGGTTTGTCTCAGTATAAACTTCCCCCGTTTAGCCAGGAAAAGTAAATAAATAAGCTGGGCAGGCATTTCTGTTTTGATTCCAGCCAAGCTGAAATAAGGAATTCTGAAGTGTTGTTTGCTCAGGGAAATGGAAATGGGCCAGGTTGGAATGGGAATGGCTGTGGCTATCTGTGGGATCTCGGCCCGTTTAATTGAACTTGTTTAAAGTGGGAGTTTGAGCTGCAGGAGCCCGTGGATGTTTTTGTTTTCCCTTTTCCTGGCACCAGTGGGGTTGCACCAGCTGGATGTACTTATAAATCAACAGCAGGGCAGGAAAGAAGGTATGGATTTACTCTGCAAGGAGAAGAGGGGGAATGTGTTGGCTGTGTGCTCCAGTATTCTGAATCCTGACCCTGCACCTCTGCTGTGGGGTGGATGATTGCAAGGAGGCAGAGTCAGGAGCCAGCAACGAGCCAAAAATCAGTGTTCCTTGCTTGGATCTGCAGGAACAGCACAAAGGAGTCTCCTGCTGCCATGTTTTTCCAGACACAATGTGTAATTTCGAGCAGACAGCGCAGTAACAGGGATTATTGTTCGTGGCAATCTGTTCCTTGGATCCTCCACAGCAGGAAAATGTGTGTGTGTGAAACAACTGCCCAGACATTGTTCTTCCACCAAGGAAAGGGGAATGCTTTGCCAACACCTGGGATGGCAGGGAATGCACTGTTGTTTCTGTTCACTCTCCTTTTCCAAGGAGTTGGGAAGCAATTTTCCGAATGAATTGTGGAATCACGGAATGGTCTGGGTTGGAAGGGACATTAAAGATCATCTCATTCCAAGCCCCTGCCGTGGGCAGGGACACCTTCCACCAGCCCAGGTTGCTCCAACCTGGCCTTGGACACTTCCAGAGATCCAGGGGCAGCCACAGCTTCTCTGGAAAACCTGTGCCAGGGCCTCACCTCCCAGATGACATTGGAAGTTTGCAATGACCCAGGAGTGTTTTCCAGCACACTCACACTTTCTTTTCCTACAAAATTGGCAAATCTAAGTGGTGTTTATATTATTTCCTGCCAGGAGCTGAGATTTCTTATCAGGTGACAGGATTTGGCCTCATTTTTGGTAGATTTAGTACGAAGAATTTTATTTTTTCAACTTGCTGACTAACTAACATCCAACTTGTCTGATGTGGGCTATGGGAATTCCTTTCCTTGGATATTCTTTGTCAGTATGGAAGGGCTTGGTGTGATACTGCAGAGAAGGGATTGGACTGGAGAGAGAGAAAACCTAATCAAATTACTGAAGATCACAAATTATTATAGCAGTCATAAGATTAATTAATTCAGGGTTTGGAACATTAAAATTCACTTAAAAGCTATTTCAGGTGTGAAGGGCACTAAACTGACTCCTTGTCCTTTTTAATTCCTTCTTTCTTTCTGCACTGAGAGGTGATTTTTACTTTTCAATTTGTAGCTTCTGCTTGGATAACTCAAGATTAATTTTGCAGTGCAGTTTTAAATCCGACCTATGAATCCACGAGGATAAGAATCACAGTGGAAGGGGTGTTATAACCTTATTTATTGTGCACACATTCTTGCTGTGTAACTACTGTAACAAAGGGCTAATTATATTCTGTAATGGCAACAACTTCAATTGCTGTCTCTTCATTTTAACAGCAGAACCCAGGTGCAATCTGCTTTCTGGTGATTAATAAATTCAGGATCATGCCCTGAGCCTTTGCTGAGAGCAGCCACATGATGGCAACATTGCTAATCTTTAACTTCATTTAACCAGCTTGCCAGGCCTGGTTTTGAATTCAGAACAAGGCATGGAATTCTGCTGGAACACTGAAATTCCCTGGTTTTTAGAGGAAATCTTCCTTTCAGGGTTTGACTTGGAGAGGGACTTCTCACAAGGGCCTGGAGTGACAGGACAAGGGGGAATGGATTCAAACTGACAGAGGGATATTGGGAAGGAATTCTTGGCTAGGAGGGTGGGGAGGGGCTGGGATAGAATTCCCAGAGAAGCTGTGGCTGCCCCTGGATCCCTGGAAGTGTCCAAGGCCAGGTTGGACGGGGCTTGGAGCCACCTGGGCTGGTGGAAGGTGTCCCTGCCCATGGCAGGGGATGGAACTGGATGGGCTTTGTGATCCCCTCCAACCCAAACCATTGTGGGATGGTATGAAACCAAACCACTTTATGAGACACTCTGTGGGTCTCAGCTCAGCACAGGCAGGAGGAGAAAATGCTACTTTCCTCTTTTTTTTTTTTTCTCTTTTTTTCCCTTTCTCCCCCCCCCTCTTTTATGAGCTGCAGTGGAACCTGTAAAAGGCTCGTCCCCAGTGAGAACCAGGCAATTTCTGGGCTGGTGCAACCATGAAACAGGAGAACAGGATCTGGCACCAGGGAAGGAGCTCAACCAAGTTTGAGCAAAATCTTCATTAACGTCCTCAGATCCTCAGAGTGATAGATAGGGGTGAGTTTTGATGGAGACTGGAAGAAAAATGTGTTCTTTTAGCCAAAGTAACTCTCATCTCCACATGCATTTTGCTGGATTGTTATTTGAATGGCTGTTTAATGTAAAACATGCAACCTGCTCTAATAAGAGCACATTCATAATTTCTAGCATGCGAGCCCTGTCCAAAACTCACTTGGCTTCTCTCTGGGTGAGGGATAACCTAAGGAGGAAATGTTGGACTGCAGCTACTCTTGGCTGAAGGACACAGTACAGCAGGAACAGCTGTGGAAGCCAGATTTACTGCAGTAAGTGAGGCTGCTCAAATCTTGACAGTACTTTGATTTTTTTTTTCTTATTTTTTTTTGATTTTTTTTTTTTAATGAAAAAGTCCAATATAGAGTTTATGACTTTTCATACAGTTATTTATTTTAGGAATAAGAGGTCTGCCAAACACAGCAGGTAGTTAATACCCAATTCAGACTGGGTTTAAATAGGAAAGGAGCTATTGGCTGCATCCTTTGGGATTCTGGGATTGACCTACAGGGAGCTGTAGGTGGCTTTTTCCACAGGCATTCAGGTGAAACCTGAGTTGGAGTTGGCTCCCATGGAGCACAGTGAAGTTTAAATCAGGTGTAGCAGATAATTCAGATCATCCTCCACTGAGATATTCTTTTCCTTTGGACAAAGAAGATGGATTTGTAGATGGCATTGAGCTGGGATGCAGATTCATCCTGTCCTGGACACAGAGAGTGTTTCTGGTGAAGTTGAGGAAGGGGCTGGAGCAGCAGGAGGGGCTGAGGGAGCTGGGGGGGCTCAGCCTGGAGAAAAGGAGGCTCAGGGGGGACCTTCTGGCTCTGCAACCCCCTGACAGGAGGGGGGAGCCAGGGGGGGTCGGGCTCTGCTGCCAGGGAACAAGGGACAGGAGGAGAGGGAACGGCCTCCAGCTGTGCCAGGGGAGGCTCAGGTGGGACAGGAGGAGGAATTTCCTGCTGGAAAGGGTGGTGAGGCCTTGGCAGGGGCTGCCCAGGGAGGTTTGGAGTGCCCAGCCCTGGAGGTGTCCCAGGAAGGCCTGGCCGTGGCACTCAGTGCTCTGGGCTGGGGGACAAGGTGGGGATGGGGCACAGGGGGGACTGGATGACCTTGGAGGGCATTTCCAACCTCAGTGATTCTGGGATTCTGTGATTCCTGTACTCAGAAATAAGTGTTGTGCTGCTCTGCCCCACCTGAGCTGCCCATGGGTCCCAGGTGTGAGCTGTGGCTTTGGAACATAATTCTCCCTGAGTTCCCCACCCCGGGCTGCAGTTTGTGACCAGCTCCAGAGCTCTCAGTGTTTGTGCCCTGCTGTTGACAGTCAGCTCTGGCATCTCAGGCTGATTTAGGGGAGGGTTGGATGGGGCTTGGAGCACCCTGGGCTAGTGGAAGGTGCCCCTGCCCATGGGGGGGGTTGGAACTGGATGATCTTTAAGGTCCTTTCCAACCCAAACCATTCCATGATTTTATGATTCATTCTCTGATCTGTATCTGAGTTTAAATACTGAGCCCTTTGCCTCCCAGGGGCCCTGGAGCTTTTTGCTGCTGATGGGACAACCCACTCAAAGGGGTTTCTTAGCAGCTTTTCTGATTGTCACTGTTCAGTTCTTATCAAAGGAGCTCATTTGTTTGCACTCTGTCAGACCAAATCAGACTGCTTATTCCTTGACTTTCCTTTATATCAGTAGTTATAACTGTTAGAGAGATGGGCTGAATGAGTCTGGCAAAGTTTTAGGTTCCTTGGTGCACAGAGTATTTCAAGACAAATCCAGATGTAAGGGCGTGGTGAGAGCAAATTGAAGACATATAATCAAGAAATTTTAGTTGTGTTCTGTGTTTTGTCAATCTTTATTTATAAAGAGAGAGAGCAAGCTACCAGGTGTGTAAAAAAGTTGTGATTATTAAGTTGTTATGATTGTTGACTTGGCCCTCTTTGATGTCTTGAACCATGAGAAGAAAGGATATTTTGAAAGAGCATTTAAGAATCCAGAGAGACTTTATAGCAGCCTTGCAGTGCCTAAAGGGGCTACAAGAAGGCTGGAGAGGGACTTTTCCCAAGGGCAGGTGGAAATAGGATGAGAGGGAATGTCTTTAAGCTGAAGGAGGGCAGGGCTAGATAAAATTTTGGGAAGAAATTCTTCCCTGTGAGGGTGGTGAGGGCTTGGGATAGAATTCCCAGAGAAGCTGTGGCTGCCCCTGGATCCCTGGAAGTGTCCAAGGCCAGGCTGGATGGGGCTTGGAGCAACCTGGGCTGGTGGAAGGTGTCCCTGCCCATGGCAGGGGGTGGGGTGGGATGATCCTTAAGGTCCCTTCCAACCCAAACCATTCTGGGATTCCATGATCCTTATGTGGCCAGGCACAAATAACCCAACCCTAAATGGGACACCATGTTCCAGGGAGCTCCCCTGGAGGTCTTTCCCCTCACTTTTCTCATCATCCCTGCACTTCTCTCCCCCTGTATTTAGGTTAAGGCTGAGGTGCAGAGGCCCCAGAGCTCCTGTGTGCAGCCAGGACCTTTGGGACCCACAGGGGGTTTGTTTGTTCAGCTCAAAACTGTGGGAAATGTGAGCTCCATATCCTTCTTTCACAGATTGGAGATCTTGGGTGTTTAAGGGTTATTTCCCTTTGCCTGGCTCGCTGCCATCCCTCTCTTCCCTCATCTCCTAATTTATTAACAGTTGTTAACATAAATGCTAAATATTATGGAAGAAACCCTAACCCTGTGGTCCCCATTAGTAAATTCATTTAGTTCATTACCAGCTTCATCATCAAATTTGTTTAGAGGTTGTTTCTGCCACGTTATCATCAGCCAAAAGAACAAGTTGTTTTCCCTGGATTCAGCTGTTAGAAGACATTTGCTTCCATTCACTGAGTTTTCCATCAGACAAATCATGGAATCATGGGATGGTTTGGGTTGGAAGGGTCATTAAAAATCATCCAGTGCCACCCCCTGCCATGGGCAGGGACACCTTCCACCAGACCAGGTTGCTCCAAGGCACATCCAGCCTGGCCTTGGACACTTCCAGGGATCCAGGGGCAGCCACAGCTTCTCTGGGAAACCTGTGCCAGGGCCTCATCACCCTCCTAAGAAGGAATTTCTTCCCAATATCCCATTTAATCCTGCCCTCTGGCAGTTTGAATCCATTCCTCTTGTCCTGTCACTCCAGGCCCTTGTAAAAGTCTATTCACAACTCCTTTTCTTCACCAGGTGGAAAGAAGCCGAAAATATTCACTTTTATTAGAAAAAAAAAAAAGAAGAAGAAGATGAGAAATATCTTTAAGTAGATGTAAGTTTGGGGTAGAGGTGAGTTTTGGCTTAGTTTGCCCTGTTTTGGGTAACACTGTCACCTACCACCTTTCAATTTGAAGCCATTCCACCTCGTCCTGTCACTCCAGGCCCTTGGAAACAGTCTCTCTGCATCTTTCTTGTGGCACTGGAAGGCCACAATTAGCTCACCCCAAAACCTTCTCTTCTCCAGGCTGAACAACCCCAAATGCTCCTCACCAGCCCCCTCACCTCAATCCCCCCCTATTTCCAAAGCACCGAAGGCATCAGCAATTCTTTGCACGAGCAGCCGAGTCCCAGCTCTGTTTTCCAAGGCTCCTTGGTTCTCCTTGACTTTTGCTCTCCCCTGTTTTCCACGGGACAAGAGCTCAGCCCCTTGAAATGTGTCCAAACAAACCCACCAGGCGGCTCGGGGAGGAGTGGAAGTGTGGGATTACTCTGTCGTTCTGCCCTTTCCTCGCGGGGCAGGGCTGGGAGCGATGGGATGGAGCTGACACGCATCACAAAGGCAGCCTGATCCCGCTGGAATTGCCGATTTCCCGAGCCGGGCTGGATCCCAGAGCACCCCCATCAGGGAGCCTTGATCGATACCGGTGATTAGGACGTTTTAAAAGTAAAATGGATTGTCCTTGACTCGAGAACTCCCTCAGACATCCCGCGGGTTGCCATCCCTCTTAAGGGGGCAGAACTCCCAGGACTTCGATTCTCTTTGCTCTGGAGGCCTTTTAGTTAAAAGCTCTATAATAGATTTGGGAGTATCGACGATATTAATGAGCTTATGGGTGAAATCCTGACCTCGGGAAAGTCAATCAAGCCAGAATTTCACCCTTTGGTACCTCCACACATAGATATGAGGTATATACATGTGCTCTTAACAGATCAAATCTCTGCATTGATTCACTCTTTTTATTCACTCTGCTTTGTGGCAGTTTGCTTACCGAAGATCTTTTAGGTGGCAGCTAATGAAATTAATGTGTTTTCCTCGTGCTTAAAGCAGAAAATAAAATTAACAAGCTTTTTCCCCCAGGAAAAAAAAAAAAAAAGGAGGGAGGTTGGTATATCCTGCCTTTCTTCTCTGTAGAGCATTTTAAGCCCGTTCAGATGTTTGAGTTTATAGAAAACTGTTCAACAAACTGGCTGTAAAGGGGGGAAACTTATCCAGAGCTGCTGTGAAGAAACTTCAGTTGAGCTCCTCTGATTTATGCTTGGGCAGGATCAAGCCTCACCAGGTTTAAACCTGATGCCATGGGCAGAAGAATTGGGAAGGATGATCCAAATTAAACTGGGAGATATTCGGCGTTTTCCTTTAAAAATAAAGAGAGAAGGGGAAAGTCTTAAGGGGTAGGTTTAGATCAGATATCAGGAAGGAATTCTTGGCTGGGAGGGTGGGGAGGGACCAGCACAGGTTGCCCAGAGAAGCTGTGGCTGCCCCTGGATCCCTGGAAGTGTCCAAGGCCAGGTTGGATGGGGTTGGAGCAACCTGGTCTGGTGGAAGGTGTCCCTGCCCATGGCAGGGGGTGGCACTGGATGGGCTTTAAGGTCCCTTCCAACCCAAACCATTCTGTAATTCCATGATAAACAGCAAAGTAAACAGGAAATCAGCAGTAGATATTTACAGGTGGACACAGAATTTTCATTAATCTTAATACACTGCTGTGAAAAACCTTAATTACCAGCTAATTGTTGGGTGTCTTAGATCAGCAGAACTTCAAATTACTGAACTTATTTGTCAACTCAGACACATTTCTTGAAGAAATCGAGTTTTGTTGTGGTTTATCCAGTTACCTCGTTCCAGGACTTGAGGGAAAAACAGAACAAAAACACCAACCAGTTCATGACCCAGAGAGTTTCTTTCTGTCAGTGGCTCTGTCTGATTTTGTGATACTCAGTGCACCTCAGGTGCTGGTTTTCAAGAAAGGAAAGAAAGAAAAAAAGAAAGAAAGGATGGGAAGGAGAGAGGGATGGAATGAAGAAAGAAGGAAAGGAAGAAGGAAAGAAGCAAGGAAGGAAAGAAAGGAAGGAAGGAAGGAAGAAAAAGAGAAAAGAAAGAAAGAAGGAAAGAGAAAGAAAGAAGGAAAGAGAGAAAGAAAGAGAAAGAAAGGAAGGAAAGAAAGAGAGAAAGAAAAAGGAAGAAAGGAAGGAAAGAAAGAGAGAAAGAAAAAGAAAGAAAGGAAGGAAAGAAAGAGAGAAAGAAAAAGAAAGAAAGGAAGGAAAGAAAGAGAGAAAGAAAAAGAAAGAAAGGAAGGAAAGAAAGAGAGAAAGAAAAAGAAAGAAAGGAAGGAAAGAAAGAGAGAAAGAAAAAGAAAGAAAGGAAGGAAAGAAAGAGAGAAAGAAAAAGAAAGAAAGGAAGGAAAGAAAGAGAGAAAGAAAAAGAAAGAAAGGAAGGAAAGAAAGAGAGAAAGAAAAAGAAAGAAAGGAAGGAAAGAAAGAGAGAAAGAAAAAGAAAGAAAGGAAGGAAAGAAAGAGAGAAAGAAAAAGAAAGAAAGGAAGGAAAGAAAGAGAGAAAGAAAAAGAAAGAAAGGAAGGAAAGAAAGAGAGAAAGAGTGAAAGACAGAAAGAGAGAGAGAAAGAAAAAGAGAGAAAGAAAGGAAGGAAAGAAAGAGGGAAAGAAAGAGAGAAAGAGAGAAGGAAAGAGAGAAGGAAAGAAAGAGAGAAATAAAGAAAGAGAGAAAGAGAGAAGGAAAGAGAGAAGGAAAGAAAGAGAGAAATAAAGAAAGAGAGAAGGAAAGAGAGAAGGAAAGAAAGAGAGAAATAAAGAAAGAGAGAAAGAGAGAAGGAAAGAGAGAAGGAAAGAAAGAGAGAAATAAAGAAAGAGAGAAAGAGAGAAAGAAAGAGAGAAGGAAAGAGAGAAAGAAAGAAAGAAAGAAAGAAAAATTGTTGTCAGTTTTACAATGGAACAAGGTCCCCTGGTTCACAGCCTCCTGTGAAAGAAACCATTTCCCTGCCTTTACTGACATCCGAGCACTTCCAGGTATTTCTGCCAGGGCTTTATAAACTGTTCTTGCTACTGTCACGTCTCCTGCTTGGCTGGGCCTTTGTGCAGCAAGAATAGCACTACACAGGACTATTCCCACCACACAAACATCTTGGCAAGTGAGTTAATTTATCAGTATATTGCAAACACACCACCTAATGACCCACCAGCCCATTTCCTGCTCTTGGACTCCTGTTCCAGCATTCATGGCTGTCCAAAGCCCTTGTTGGGGTTGATATCTAATCACTTGGCAGGATCTATTGTAATGTAAA
The DNA here is from genome assembly GCF_036250125.1 of Pseudopipra pipra. Lineage (NCBI taxonomy): Eukaryota > Metazoa > Chordata > Aves > Passeriformes > Pipridae > Pseudopipra > Pseudopipra pipra. The sequence continues at coordinate 117,362,609 of NC_087550.1, read as the reverse complement.
TACAGGAAAACCCTTGGTAATGGGCCACCTTCACTGGGCTACCTTCCCTCCTGGAAAGGCATCCCAGAAAATGTGTAATGGACTAGGAGCAGCTGGTCTCCATCTCCTCCAAAAAGCCACCGTGAAAGCACTTTCTGTGGATTCTTTGCACCTCAGAGGCTGTTCCTGAGATGTTTGCAGTGTCAGAGACCAGTCATAGAATCATGGGATGGTTTGGGTTGGAAGAGACATTAAAGATCATCTCATTCCACTCCCCTGCCATGGGCAGGGACACCTTCCACCAGCCCAGGTTGCTCCAAGCCCCGTCCAACCTGGCCTTGGACACTTCCAGGGATCCAGGGGCAGCCACAGCTTCTCTGGCCAACCTGGGCCAGGGCCTCCCAGGGAAGAATTCCTTCCTAATATCCCATCTAACCCTGCCCTCCCTCAGTTTAAAGCCATTCCCCCTTGTCCTGTCTCTACATCACCAGAAATCACCCCAGTCTGGTCCCAGATCCTTTTTTGTTATTCCTGGTCTCAGCAAATCGCTTAGAAATTGCGTTTTGTTTTGTTTTTTAAAAACAAAGCTGTTGTTTTAACCTTTATCAATGCAGGAAAACCCTCTGGCACAATTCAAATCCACACAAAACACTTGGCAAAGGTGATCGGCCCCAAAAGGAAGGTTCAGGGTGAAATCAGGGGAAATGTTGAAAAGCTCCCAGCTCTGGAGGTGCTACAAGGTAAAAATATAACAGCAAACAGTCTTTTTTTTTTTTTTTTTTTTGCCAAATTAAGAGCAGTTACCTCACAGGTCTTGTCATTACTTTTTTTTCAGTGTGTTGGTCCATATTTTGCACTGGGGAGACCCATAACTTTCTGGTTTAACAGGAATCCAGAGCTTTTCTTTCTTGGGATGGTTTTATCCCAGAATTTATGTGCGTGGGACTTGATTATAACACAAAATGGGAGGGCTGGGCTTCTTTGTTCATGATTTTGATTTTTAATTGTTCGGACACGCTGTGGAATTATTTCATCCTGTGAGGATTTTTAGAAGGAAATGTCTTGATTTGATGTTCCTGATCACAATCCATGAATGACAGGGAAGCTGCTCCATGCCCTGAATCCTGGAGGAATGGAAGTTCCCCAAAACCCACTGGAGGAGGTGGAAATATCCTTGTTAACCCTAATGCACCTTCAGCCAGGACTTCAGGTAAAAAATACCAGGACTAAGCCTATATTTCATCATATAGGATTGGGGAATAGGGTTCTAGAAACTGTTTTTCCAGTGTCTGTGCATAGGTTGTACAGAGTGCTAAATCTGCTCAAAAGCTAAATGCCCATTCTGGGACAAATTTCTGATAATTTCTCTTTTTTAAATTTTTTTTAATAAATGTTTTAACATCAAACCTCCAGTTTCACTCCATCGCTGACACTTGTAAAAAAAAACCCACTGAGGTGGTTTGTTTCCCTGGCCACGCACATTTCAAAAAACGTGCTGAAATTTGATTTTGATGAGGTCAAAACATCGCAGTGTAACTTGAAATATTGGCCAGAGCAGACTGTCAAGCACGTCTGTCATAATGCAATTGAAATCCGTGTTTCAAGGGGCTGTGAAAAAGCAAACAGTTAAGTCAAAGTAAAATTAGTGCCTTGTCATGATGAAACGTTCGTGCCTTCTGGAAATGAGGAGCTGAGCAGGCAATCACTGCTGAAAATCCCTGTGTATCCCACAGAATTCCACGGTTTGGGCAAAAAAGCAACTTTTGTTGGAAAAAAACAACAAGTTGTGGCCAGTTCTGCTTCAGTGCTGGTTGCAGGGTGCAAACTACAACCCAAAATATCACTTTGAACAGAACTGCCCTTGAAGCACCTGCCTGCAAAGCCCTGATTGAAGGGTGGCAGGTCTGGGAATATCGAAGCCTCCTTTGTATTTATTCCCATAAAACCACACTCTTCTCTTCTCCAGAAAGAAAGGAGAGGGAGAAATGGACAGCGGTAAACTTTGTGTCACAACCTTTGTGAACTCGAAGGATAAATTCAAAGTATGAATTCGAAGTGTAAATTTGAAGTATGAATTCAAAGTATAAATTGGAAGTGTAAATACAAAATATAAATTCAAAGTGTGAATTCAAAGTGTAAGTTTAAAGTGTAAATACAAAATATAAATTCAAAGTGTGAATTCAAAGTGTAAGTTTAAAGTGTAAATTCAAAATATAAATTCAAAGTATGAATTCAAAGTGTGAATTCGAAGTGTAAATTCAAAATAAAAATTCAGAGCATAAATTCAAAGTGTAAGTGCAAAGTGTAAATTTGAAATATGAATTCAAAGTGTAAATTCAAAATACAAAATCAAAGCATAAATTCACAGTGTAAATTCAAAGTGTGAATTCAAAGTGTGAATTCAAAGTGTGAATTCAAAGTGTGAATTCAAAGTGTGAATTTGAAGTGTAAATTCAAAATATAAATTCAAAATATAAATTCAAAGTATAAATTCAAAGCGTACGTTCAAGGTATGAATTCAAAGTGTGAATTCAAAGTATAAATTCAAAGTGTAAATTCAAAGTATAAATTCAAAGTGTAAATTCAAAGTGTGAATTCAAAGTATGAATTCAAAATATAAATTCAAAGTATAAATTCAAAGTATGAATTCAAAGTATAAATTCAAAGTGCACGTTCAAAGTAGGAATTCAAAGTGTATATTCAAAGTATGAATTCAGAGTGTGAATTCAAAGTGTATATTCAAAGTATAAATTCAAAGTGTAAATTCAAAGTATAAATTCAAAGTGTAAATTCAAAATATAAATTTAAAGTATAAATTCAAAATATTAATTCAAAGTGTGAATTCAAAGTATGAATTCAAAATATAAATTCAAAGTATAAATTCAAAGTATGAATTCATAGTGTGAATTCGAAGTATGAATTCAAAATACAAATTTAAAGTATAAATTCAAAGTGTAAATTCGAAATGTAAGTTCGAAGTGTGAATTCAAAGTGTAAATCCAGAGTTCTCTCAGCTTCTCCTGGTGCCACGCACAGAGATCCCGGAGCAGCTGCGTCTCTCCGGCCGCTCCCGGGGAACTCACACGTAGTCGCTCAGCCTGTACCCGCCGTGGGAAGCAGATGTCAGGGAAGAGGGATGGTTTCCCTTGTAGGCAGCCGGTGGTCTGGAGGAGGGAACAGTCCGGAGGCTGCCGGGCTGGAACTGCTCCCCATCCCCGCGGCACCGGCACAGCAACGCTCCCCCCAGCACCGTCAGCAGCGCCGAGGCGAAGCCCAGGTACAGCGCCTGGCCCGGCTCGTACCTCACCCCAGCGGGGAGCACGGGGCTGTAGAAATCCGTGACCACCTCGTTGGTGCTCCAGGAGACGGGCACCAGGCAGAGCAGCCCGGCCACGACGAACACGGCGCCGCCGGACACGGCGCCGGAGGCCTTGGCGCGGGTGCCCTCGGCGCAGCGCGTGCAGCGCATCCCCAGCGCGGCCGCCCCGCAGGCCAGCGCCGACAGCGAGCAGGACATCACCATCATGGCGCGGGCGGCGCGCAGGTCGGGCGGCAGCGCCAGCTGGGAGCGGTGGGGTTGGCACTGGAAGATGCCGGTGCTGTGCCAGGCGCACTCCATCCACAGCCCCTTGGTGTAGGACACGGCCGTGACGATGTTGGTGCCCACGTGGGCCGTCCGCCACCAGTGGGGCAGCAGGGTGGCAACCAACGTCCCAATCAGGCCCAGCAGGCTGAGGGAGAAGCCGAGTAACTCCAAAGCTGAGCTGGCCATGGTAATGTTTGTCCTGCCTGCTCCTCTTTAATCAGGCGCCTCCGCTCGAGTTCCTTCGGAAAACACGGGCTTTTCTTGGAAGATGTGCAGCTGTTTTGCTTTGACGCCTCCTGCTCTCCTAATAAAAGGTAATTGAGGGGAAAAAGGAGTTAATTATTACCCAAACCCATCGCCTCTCCGGCCGGTGAGGTGCATTCCAGGTCCAGTCAGTGCAATAATTAGCATAGTTATCGCTGTTAATCGTACTTCTGTGGAAGCAATGGGAAAAGTGAGCTTCCCTCTCCACTTATATAAACAGCCTTCTTGCTGCCCGCTGGGAAGAGAACTCAAGACAATTTATGAAATGGGAAAAAAAATATTTTAAATGCAAATATTCCCCTTCCCAGCAGAGTCTTCAAAAAAACAAACACGATTTCCTTTCTGAAGCGGAGAATTAGCCGGTGTTAACACTTGGAACGAGGGAGATTTATAAAGTAGGGAACTGCAGGTTGCTTTACCCGACGAAAACATTCCCAGAAGGTCATAGCAGGACTAGGAAAACAATAAGGGTGTATTTGCTCAAAGTAGGGAGCAAAGAGAGTGATTTAGAACCTGTGGAAGAGGATAACAAGTATTGGATTAGAGTCGCTTTCCTGGCTTGTCAGTATTTCTTGAGGTTGTATTTTAATAAAGCAGCTCAAAGGGGAATAATTTTCATTGGTGTCTGTGGAGTTTCAGCTTATGATTTTAGGTTGTGGGTGAAGGGACAGCATGTGAAACCAGATGTACGTCGTGGAGCTTCTGAGGGGCAACACCTTTGGTCAGGTATAAATTCAAGCTGAAAAACAAGGAACAGGAACTCTTCCTCCTGCATAAATCGCAGGTTAAGGGGTCTTTTCCAATGGCTGCCTTGCAAGGTCTGTTGTACATCATGCATTATGTGTGTGGGCAGAAACCTGATATTTTAATATGTTAAATAACTATTGCATCAAAATCCATCTCGGGATTCGGGAGCGGGAACGAATTTAGGCCCCGATCCCGCCAAGGCCGCACATGTGCTGAGCTCGTGTTCGCGGGAGAAGGTGTTTGCAGGGCTCGGCCTCAGCAGGCAAAGGGAGGAAAACCATCTGGCCAAACTGATGAATGCCCTTGGAACAAGAGAACAAGGCACAAGGAGCAAAGTGAAAGCTGGTTTAACTTCCCATTGTTTCACTAACGAGGCAGGAGAGCTTGGGATGGGCATCAGTGCCGAGGTTTGTCTCCAGCTGTTGTCCCAGAATGCACCAATCTCTGCCTGACTACAAGATCATGGAATGGTTTGGGTTGGAAGGGACCTTAAAGATCTTCTCATTCCAATCCCCTGCCATGGGCAGGGATACCTCCCACTAACCCAGGTTGTTCCAAGCCCTGTCCAACCTGGCCTTGGACACTTCCAGGGATCCAGGGGCAGCCACAGCTTCTCTGGGAATTCTATCCCAGACCCTCCCCACCCTCACATCCAGGAATTTCTTCCTCATATTTAATCTAAACCTACTCTCAGTTTGAATCCACTCCCCCTTGTCCTGTCACTTCATGTTCCTGTAAAAAGTCTCTCTCCAGTGTCTCATCCTTCTTGTAAGATGGGGGGGGTCTCCTCCCCAAACAAATCAGAATCTGCCTTGGGTATTGTACCAAAAGAAAGGGAAAAATTGAAAAGCACAGGGATTTTATGGGCTAGGCAGGCCACGGGATGAGGGTCTTGCACTTCCACATATTCCTTTTATTTGAAGTGTGTCTGCTGTGTGCAGACATAGGATGGAGAGTAATGGGATGTTGGACAGGATTTGCAAAGAAGTTCCCAGAAGAAAAGAAGTGAAGCCCCAAAGTCCAACTTTCCTTTAGCATGCCTGGTTTTAGGGAGGATTTTTCCTACTGTTATGGCTTTCTGGCCTTTCAGATACTCTTCACATAACACCTGAATGAAAACAACTGAGTTCGTGTGGTTGTTGGAGTAATTTGCCTCATTGGCAAACAGAGAGACAAATGCAGAGGGGTTTATATCCAAAGTCATCGTTCCAGGTGGATTCCATGGGGTCTCTCTGCAGTTTTCCAGGGAAAAGCAGGCTGTGGATTTCTCTCAGCTGTCACAGAGTGTCTCGACATGACAGGGCCCAGGGTTAGGGCCAAGCACAGAGCAAAGGAACACAACAAAAGTGAGCAAATGCTTAAGGCAGCACTGGAGATATTTGATTTCTGTTCCAGAAGTCCTCAATGGATGTTTGCCTTCCGGATTGTTTGGGTTTGGTTCACATATTCAGGGAAATCAGGCAGTATTTTATATTCTTGATTGTTTCCTGTGAGAATGAATGAATAAGAGAAATTATCCCGGTCATCCTCCTCCAGGATCAGGGAGATCTAGACCTGGCTCTGGGGCACAGCAGGATGATGAGGGACCTTCCCAGCTCGCACAAGAAATCTGCATCCAAGCTGGAAATGGAGTTTCTGTCTCCTGTGTCCTTAATTCCAGCACCACCTTTCACTCCCTGCTCAGTGTTTCCCATTCCCTCCGTATTTTTCCCTGTTCATGGCCGCAGGTGAGGACGACCCGAGATGATCCTCCCTCCACTTAGTCATCCCACACATGATATCCACGTGTTGCCCACCATCCAGAGGAGTGCTCCAGGTTCCTCTTGCACGTTTGCAAGCAGGCTTTCAAGGTCAGGCACAAGGCTTTGCAACCTCATCCCGGGGAGAACAGGATTTAAAAGGGAAATGTGATTTACACCGCTGGTCATGGGAAGTTGCCCCCCAATGTAATGGAGGTCAGAATACTCTGGGGCTTGGCAGCAGCTATTTTTAGCTGTCATTAAGGTGTTATTTTTAACCATTAGCCATTAAAAGCTTTCTAATTTAAGAAACCAGTGTTAATCAGCCCCGCTCGCTCGGCATCATGTTTTCCAGCTGCCCCCGGTGCTCAGTGCCACTCCCACAGCCTTCCACTCCTTGATGCCAAGTTGCAAAACCAGTAGCAACTTCACACATTTATCTCCAGGAGCATCAGCAGCCTTGTGAAAATGTCTCACCTTCCAGCTCTGCTCCCAATGGCTCAGACAAGGAAAGGGATCTCTGCAGTGGGATCAGGTTCGGTGTTTCTTGTGAGCTGACCTGGTCAAACACAAAAAAAACCCCAAAGAAAGCCTTTTTTTTTTTTTTTTTTTTTTTTTTTCCTGCATGGGTTCTGTTTGTTAATTTTTTTTTTTTTTAGAAATTGGGCAAATTTTCTTTCTCACTCGAGGACTGGGCTCTTTTCCCAGGGAACCAACAACAGGAGGAGAGGGAACGGCCTCCAGCTGGGCCAGGGGAGGCTCACGTTGGACAGGAGGAGGAATTTCTTGCTGGAAAGGGTGGTCAGGCCTTGGAAGGGGCTGCCCAGGGAGGTTTGGAGTGCCCAGCCCTGGAGGTGTCCAGGGAAGGCCTGGCCATGGCACTCAGTGCTCTGGGCTGGGGGACAGGGTGGGGATCAGGAACAGGCTCCATGGGCTGGGAGGGCTTTTCCAGCCTTAATGATTCCATGATTCTATGAACCAGAGCCAGTCTTTGTAGGGAAGTGAAGATGGCATCAGTCTGGGATAAAAAACAATGCAAAAAAAGAGATAGTGCCCACATGAACCCTCATGACCTTCAAAGCCCACCTGGGCACCGAGTGACTGCAAAACGATGTGACAATTTGTGAAGAGAAACTCCGAAACTCCCGAATTTCCTTGCTCTGCCAGGTCACACCAGCTTTGTTTTTACGAGCACGAGGGCTGGAAAGACAACTTTTCCATACAAACTCCAGCTTTGCCTGATGCCTGTGTGCCTTACAGGACCAGCCCTAGCTGGGATAAACCCTTGGCTGTGCTTTCCACAGCTGCGATAGCCTTGGGAGACACGGCTCCAAAGTAAGCTCCAAATAAACAGTGGAGACTGATGGCACTAATCTGGGTATTTACCCAGGATTAAATAACAGATGCATGTTTTACTCCTGTCTCTTTCATTGTTTCTCATTTTACTGTTTCCCCACCCGGATCAGTCTCATCCTTTCGCTGCCGCTCTTTCCGAGCCCTTTCTCCAGACCTCGGAATTGCTGCTTCTCCTGAGGGCTGTGACTGTGCTGCTTCTCCTCCCCTGGGCTGCAGGAGGTTCTGCCAACAGGTTTTAATCCGGTAATTTTGGTATTTTCCCTTAGCAACTTATGTTTTAACTTCAGCACCTTCTAATTCTGTACCAATTCCCTCAAAACACTCCAGAAATCCCTTTTAGCCTCTGGGCTGGGAGGGCAAAGTGTTGTGATGGGATGTCCCTTCCAGATACCCCTACCAGCTGCAGAACAATGGACCTCAGCTGAGCCAGGCCTCTAAATATACACTCATTTTACCCTTTTAATTAGTTTTATTTGATAATTCTCACACATCCTGATTAATTAATGTTTAAGTGCCGGCTGGATCAGAGCTTTAAGGTGTGCTCAGGTGGCAGCTTGGCCTGGCAGGTGAGTGAGGTTCCACACACTGGCACTGTGAGCTCAGCTGGTTCAGCTTCCCAGGCCCTCCCGTTGTTCAATCCTGCTCAGATGTTTTTAGGGGAAAAAAGAATTTGACTGGTAAGAAGAGCTCCCTCCTTGTATGTGGGCGAGGGAGGGCAGATCTGAGGGGGAATAAGGCCCTCCTGGCTCCCAGCAAAATTCTTCTCTTTATTTCCCCCCTCTTTATTTTATTTTATTTTTTTTTTTTTTTTGAAAGGGGAGATTAGGGAATCAATAAAAGCTTGAAAGGCACATTGTAACCAACCCTGATCCTACACCTACTCCCACCCCCTCCCTGTGAAACCAGAGGGGCTGACACGGATCAGAGCAGCTGCTGCTCTGCCAGATGTGCAAGAGGAGCCTTAACCCTTCTTCAGATCCAGGGAGCCTCCAGGACCTTCCCTGTGGCTCCACAGGGTTGCCACTGGCCTTGCACCACCTCATTGTTTCCTCCTACAGGCACAGGATCCTCCTGACGGGTGCTAGAGCAGCTTTTGGGGCGTCTTGTCTTGGCTGTGGGTGCTGCCCTTCATTTCAGGGCTTGTTCCTGGCTGGGCCCAATTGCTGCTGGCTTTAAAATTCTCCCTCTTTGAAATACTCTGGAGTGGACACCAAATTCTTTTCCCATCATGGAATCATGCAACTTTTCACGGTGTGTTATTTGGGGTTTTTCTTAGAGGAGGGAACCAAAAGTTTGATGTTCACCCTGAATTTATATAAAAATCAATAGATCTGGAAAATCTAGAAAGATCACAAAGAATTCCACGTAATTCCACTTAATTTCACTCCCTAAATTTTAGAGTCTTGTCACCTCAGTCCTACAGAAGACCAGTGGCTGAGGTAGAAACCTTCAGAGAGAGTTTTAGGTCACTGCTGGGATGAATTGCCCTCAAGGGCTGCTACCTGCTTTTTGGGGTCCATAGGGGCAGCCTGACCCCAGGCCTCAGGGATGAGGACTGCAACACAAAACCCCAAAACCAATTGGCATGGCATGAATGGGCAAGAGGGTTAAGGGATAAAGGGGCCCTAACCAAAAATTCTATATGCGTATTTATTTCATGATTTGTGCTTGTAGATTTTTCTGAAATTGTTCATCTGGACCACACCTTTCAAGGGCCACTAAACCAATCAATCCCAGTGATTTCAAGCAGTTTGTGTTTTGGATCCTCAGCCTGAGAAACCTTCAAATGCTCAACTCTAACCCAGCCAGATTTAAGCTCGAAGAACAGGGGAAACTCAAAATCATTTGTCACATCTGTAACTGTCTCTCAGCGTCCTCCCAGCAAGTCTGTGGTTTTAAAAAAGAGGAATGAAGGAACAAAAGATATCTGATTATTAAATGATTGAAGTGTTCAGAGGGAGGGATGTAAATGTGTGACTGGTTGGTTGGCGAGTGAACAAAAGCTCTTGCAGCTCACATGGCCTCATTTTTAAGTGAATTTAGCCAAAGTTATTAGTTTCAAATGATAATAAACATCCACAAGGATTTGATGGCTGGTACATTTATAAAGTGTTCTCTACATGGAGTGGGGCTCCTTAATTCTGCCCTTTATATTCAGCATTAATGTTTTAAAAGACCATTATAACAAATACACACTAGAAACCTTCATTTCTTTTCAGAGGGTCAATCCTTACACTGGGATTGGTTTACTGAACCCAGGAGGTGGTTGTTTGCCTGTGGGACACTGCTGGAAGAGCCAGTTTAACATTCCCAAAATAAAGGGCTTTTTTCTGACATATTGACTTTGGCTTTGGGATAAATTCTGCTGGAGTTATTAGTACCTGTCTGAGTAATCTCAATTTTGGCCTGTCTGCAAACACACAAACACGGTGAAGTTGTGTATATGTACAGATAAAACAACCTTTTTTTCCCTTTAGAGCTCATCTCTCATTTGGTCTGGAGTAATGGGTGGTAATCAGGGAAATTAATTACTCCCAGAGCTCCTGGGGAGCATTGGGCAAATCACAGGTGCCAGATTCCATTTCCAGGGGGTACCAAACATGACAGGCATAGCAATTAAGAAATTCAGAATGGCACATGGGGACGAGGTGATGTGCTGTGAAATACTCAGTGCCCTGAAAATCAGGTTCCACTGCCCAAACACTAAACACAAACACATCTGCTCAGTTTGGCTTTTTTTCTAAAAACAATTCTAACTGAGGGCGAATTATCAGTGTTTGAGACACTGATGTTTTACAGTGAAACCACAAAGCCCTTCTAAACTTCATGTAGCATTTTATTGTGAGCTGGTGCACAGGGAAAAGACAAGATGGGGATTTATCTCAGCATTCATGCCTAGGATTGAGGTGCAAAAAAAAAAAAAAAAAAAAAAAGCAGACATGGGAACCAAAAATCCAGTTGTTTGTGTAGCAGGGCCCTTTTGCTTCCTGAATAAAAGCGGCCAAAAATCAACCTCAGAAAGTCTCCCCTGCTGGAAACAACCATGTCCAGTTTGGGAACATGATCTGCTGGAACCAGGGGAAGTCTGTGCGTAGGCTGGGCTTTTATCAGAGCCTCAGATGAAAGGGGAGGGGGGATCACAAACATCTGCACGAAAGGGTTTCAGCCCCAGTGACGCAGAACTTACGGGGGGCTCGGTGCCCTGGGGGATTCCTGCCTGCGAGGGTGAGCTGGCAAATTAAGCGCTGCCCAGCCGGGTTACACAAAGCCCAGCAGCTAAATCAGAGTATTTGTTTCCTGGGAATACCGGCAGAGGATGGAGCTGGTTCAGCCCCCGAGGTCAGAAGCCCGGGGGCCGGGCTCTTTGCTCGCACAAATCCACACACCCATTTACACCGACACGGGGTTTGGCTCCTGGGAGCTTGGGAAGGCAGAGTTTGGAGCTCTGTGCCCCCAGTCACAAGTGAGCAGTTTGCTGGTTACCTGTTGCATCTGAATTATTATAATTTATTACAATTTATGACCAGAGATCATTGTGCTTGCCCGGCCTGCATGAGAGTTCCCCTCCAGATTTATTCTTGGGTGATTTTGGCCACTCGGTTTTTAAATGACTCAGTCTTGGAGTTCCTAACATTTCCTGTGGCAGGCTGCTCCACAGTCTGCTACACTTCACAGTTTAGAAATACACCCCGAGAGCCAAACCAAACCCTCAGACTCTTTCTCCCAGCCCTATTTCCTTGAATCAGCCTAAACAAATTACCTCGTTAATGTGCGTGGTCTGCAAATACCTGTGGAGGGTGATCATACCTTTTTTATTATCCGTGTCTCACCTGGGCTCACTCCTTCTTCCCCTTCTGCTCCCCACTCTCGTGTTATTTGCATTACTTAATAGTGCTTAAAATGGTTTTCAGCCCCATTTCATTTCAGCTTTGTTGTGAGTTGTGTGTTTTGTGCTTTATTCTGGCTTTGCCCCTTCAGCCATTCCATAGCCCGGGCTCAGAAGGGGATGGTGATACTCAGACTGGCTCATTGCAAAATCCTCATGTTTATAGCTCCTGCTCAGTGCTATCCTGTGGTGCAGGTGCTCTCAGAACCTTCTTCCAAATATTTCAACCATTGCTTTGTGGAAGGGTGAAAGCAAATGCACCGGGTTGCCAGCAGCAAAACATACCAGGGGTCTGCACCTTCAGTTATCCCCTCATTCCCAGGGTTGCTGGTGGCTTTCCAGAGGCCATGGCTGGCCTCCCCTCCTGACCCCCTGTCTCCAGGCTCAGTCCCAGGGGTGTTAACAGTCCCACATGGAGAGGCTGGAGCTCCTTGTGGAGAGATCTAAGGGAGGAAAATATGCACCATTGCAGAACCTGAAATCAGATCTGGGTGGCCAGAGGAGGGGGAAGGGGAAGGCCTTTTGCTGGATTCAAACTAAGCTGCCCAGAGCCAGCAGGATGTCTCCCCATGATTTCCATGTGCAGGGACTCAGGTCACCCTTCACCTCTCACTTCTGCCCCCGTCTCAGCCCAACGGGCTTTTATCCCACAGCAAGGCCATTCCCAGCCCTCTCACAACTTTTATTGTACTTCTTTGGCTATTTTGGCTCCCAGACTGAATTACAGGCGGTCTCTGAGCAGCACATCCTATATCAGAATTCCATTTAAGTTGGAAAAGCCCTCCCAGAACACCAAGTCCCCCCTGTGCCCCATCCCCACCTTGTCCCCCAGCCCAGAGCACTGAGTGCCATGGCCAGGCCTTCCTGGGACACCTCCAGGGCTGGGCACTCCAAACCTCCCTGGGCAGCCCCTGCCAAGGCCTGACCACCCTTTCCAGCCAGAAATTCCTCCTGAATTGCTATATGCCTGTACATGCTGCACAAACTGCACCAAGCCTGGCAACAGAAGGGACCGATGCCCCCTGGGCTGCCTTGGGGCTCCCCACACATACCTGGTGTTTGCCCAGGTTTGGCAAACCCCACTCATGGATGCCCCATCCCTGGACATGTCCAAGCCCAGGCTGGATGTGGCTTGGAGCAACCTGATCTAGGGAATGACATCCCTGTTCGTGGTGGGAGGTTGAAATGAGATGATCTTTAGGGCCCCTTCCAACCCAAACCATTCTATGATTTTATGATTTTTCATAAAGTTTTCGGTCCTCCCACTTGCATACCTTAATGGGAGACACATTTTATTCCCAAACTGGCTTAATTCCACTAACAAACCAGCTGAGAGCTGACTGACAGAGAGCTCGAGATGTTCTCGACTTCCTGCACAAGACCTGGGGCACTAAAAGTCACATAAAATCGGTGGAAGCGCCAAGTTCCAGGTGTCATTTTTCCTTCGAGCTGAGCGCGTGTGAGACTCCTCACTGCCACATTTTAACCCTCAGTAGCTGTGCCTTCGGTCATGTGTGAAATTTCCCCCCATTCTTTGATTTTTTCCCCTTGTCTTTCAGGCCAGACGTGAGCAGAAGTGACGCTGTCGGCCACGAACTCATTCATCTTTCCCGGAGCTCTCAGAGGGTGCCATAATTATTTAGCTTCCTGAAACTTTCACACTCTTACAGCTCTCATAAAGCAGTCCTTTAACTCTTGATATTTTCTCCCCAGCTGTGATGATTTAATCTAGCCTGGGGTTTGAAAGGCTCAGCCAGGAAAATCCCAGAGCGCGGTACAGCTCATTTATAAGGATCAGTGTTTCTGCAATACCAAGCCCGAGCTGGGCTCTACATCTGTCTTATCTAAACACTGCCATCACACTGCATTTAGGGTTTCATGGTAAGTTAAACCACGACATGTAGCTTTGAGAAAGTCCTACATCTGGCCTGGAAATATCATTCTGTGTTTTAAACATTTTGCGGGACGGCTCCGTGTTATTAATTCAGGTAGAACACGGGGGTTTTTTTGGGGGGGGGAAGGTTTGACTAAACCAGCAAGGGGGAAGCACTGTGGTCTCTTTACTTCTCAAAAAAAAAAACCCCAAAAGATGAAGTCAGTTCCCTTACCACATAAATCACAGCTTTCCCTAAGCATCACAAAGTTATTCTGCTGTGACTATAACACAGGTGAAATTCCCTTTCTTTCCCCGTGATGACTTTCACCCATAAATGAGAAAAGGGCCAAAATAACACAGCAGTGACATTTTATTTCAGAACCAAACCCTCTGAATTGCAAGGCCAGGAAATTCCTACAATTAAGATGCCTCTTACAGACATTAAATACCCAATATAGTTTATGCTGCTTATTAATGGTCAACAAGAACACTTTAAAGTTTAAATTTAACACAGAGAGCGCAGGTATAAACTTCTCACACTACATATATTTGCTATTGCTGAGCTAACATTGAAAGACACATACTAACTTTTTAAATTTCCTGACTTTTATGATTGCTCAATTTTGCAACCTTAACATTATTTTGAAAGTAGGATTGTGTAAAATTTCCCCCAGGAGACTTGAAAGAACTATGTGCCTTTGAAACGAGGCCTTTCTGTAGCTAATTTCCCTCATTTTGTTGGAGTTTGGGTTTGGTTTTTGTCCTTTTTTTTTTTTTTTTTTTTTTCCAACTGAAAACCTCACAGACAGGAGCAAAATTGCAGGACCTCAAAAACAATCAAGTTTCTAGTACCCCTGGTGCCTTAAGTTTTCTGTATTTGCTTGGTTTTCATTCCATGGTGCAGGTGCACATCTGCTCTGGATCACAGCCCTTGTCCAGGAAAGCACTTGACATCCCTGGAACCACTCACGTGCCCAAGGTGAAGCAACTTGCTTTAAGTGCTCTCCTGGATTGGGGAATATCTTTAGAGATATTTAAACTTGAAAGGAAATTGAATTTAATCATCCCATTGATGAGTGTGGGAATTTAAACAGGTGACAAATTGCACCTAAAGGCTGCCTGTGTGGATATTCCCTGAACACGAGTGGGAAATTAATCCTTTCTGTCTACATGGAATTATAAAGCAACACAAAGAGTAAGAGAAACTGTGTCAATTTGAAACAAACCCGGGTTGTTCTTGGTTTGCATCCAGAGTGTTTTGTGTGTCAAGTTAAGAATTGGTTTCTGTGCCCACCTCTGGCTGGTTTTCTGGGGGTGAGCAGGGGGTGGGAGCTCTTTTATTAGATGGTCTTTTTAGGTGAAAATTCTCCCCTCGTGAGGGGGCTTAGCAGACCCTCACAGTATTTAAACTCCAATTGGGAGGATTAAGCAGTGTCTGAAGGCCAGTGCTGGCTCTCCACAGCGGGGTGGCTTTTTGAAAAGTGACTTCTGAAAGCAAAGGAAAGGCCACATCCCTCAGCCCACAGCTGGGAGAGCCCCTGCACCTCGCACAGGGCATCATCCCCTCCCTCTGGCAGCAGGAGTCACACAATCACATCAAATCCCATGCCACACCTGTGATGATCTGTTGTATCACCAACCCTAAGTGACCCTCAGAGCAGATGTGGTCACCCAGGAAGTCACCCCTACAAACAGGACTAAGAGTTGCAGTGGGAAACCAGGATCTTTTTAATCGAGGGCAGGTCACTTGCTGATCTGCTACAAAGAGCACAAAACCTCGTGGGAGCAAAGGATGCAAAGGGCTCAGTGTCACACAGGAGAAAGTAATTCATGCTCCTGGGAGCCTGGGTTGCAAAAATCTGTATGATTATGAGGGGGGTTAATTTGGGAAGCACTGGGTGATGCAGGTTTGTTTTCTTTCAATATATCTCCCTAAACCACGTGCCAGCATCTTTCCCTCTGCTGATGAATGCACCTACTTTAGACACTGTAAGGAACAGGAGACACTTTTACTGTGATCCAAAGAATGGGAAATAGCATTTTTGAAGGTTTATTTTTCCCTCATTTCGGTGCCATCCTGTTGACTGCTGCAGGTGCCTCTGTAAATACCTGCAAAGGAGGGACCTTTGGGGAATCAGAGGCTGCTGATCCACCATGCCCAGGAGCCAGAGCCAGTGCACACAGATCCAAGGTTCTGTATCTGTTTTCCTTTCTTTTTTTTCTGTTCCAGTGCAGCTGCAGATTATTTTTCCCTGGCCCAGAGGGGAGTGGTGCCAGAGAAAGGAATGCTTTTTTCCATTTCGCCAACCTAAAAGATGTTAATTATAGAGTCATAGAATTCCAGATGGTTTGGGGTGGAAGGGACCTCAAAGATCATTTCATTCCACCTCCTGCCATGGGCAGGGACACCTTCCACTAGCCCAGGTTACTCCAAGCCCTGTCCAACCTGGCCTTGGACACTTCCAGGGATGGGGAGTCCACAGCCTCACTGTTCCAGGGCCTCACCACCCTCACAGTAAAGAATTCCTTCCCAAAATCCAATCTAAACCTACCCCTTAAGACCTTTCTTAATTTATTTTTAAAGGAAAGCACTGCAGCAGCATCCCCTCTCTCTTTCTCCTTCCCTTCTCCTTCCCTTCTCCTTCCCTTCTTTTCTTCTTCCCACAAAAGGAAGGCACTGTTTCCAAGCAGGGTATCCCACTGTGGAGCAAGTTTTCCTGTGTTAGAGATGATTTGCAGTGTCAGCTCTTACAGGAACTCAAGGATTTGACTGTTACAGCACCACTGTCTGATTAGTCTTATTATTACTGATCCAGTACTACTTCCAAGGTGTCTATATACTTTTCAGAGGCAGTCACATCTTCCAAGGGCTTTATCAGTGCCTGGAAAAAGCCACATATTAGTCTGAGTGAGACTAACACAGCAATTAAATCCATCAGTGCTTCCTTGGAGCAGCAGTTCCCGGTGATGAAAGCTCCAGACCTGCTGGCTCCGAGGAGTTACTTTTACTGTATCAACTTTTCACAAGCAATAAAAAGCAGGGCCACACGAGAAATCCAACTTATCTGTGTACCCCCAGGTCTCAGAGAGCAAGAGGCTTCTAAAACCAAGCGATGTGATTAGGGGAAATAAGGAAATGAAATCATTTAATGGGAATGTGCAGTGCGTAGAAGGAATCAATAAATAGCTCCCAGGAGTTGTCAAGGGCCATTTAATGCTTTTTTGGATGTAAACTGTCTAATCCCTACCCTTTCTGTTTTATTTGTCCTCCATCCTACCACGTATCACTGGGCTATCATGCATCCTGTGAAGATCACAGCAGCTGCTCCATCCCAGGATGAAAAGGTCAAGTTTTCCTTACATTATGTATCAGATTCTCCAGGAGAACTCCCTGGCTCTCCACAACCCCTTTAAAGCCTTATTAAGGGTATGGATATAAGCCGGTTTCCATGCACACCGGGTTACCTTCCTCTTCCTGTGGATTTAATAAAAGCTGTGGAATAACCATCCTCCAGGATTGC
This sequence comes from Pseudopipra pipra, assembly GCF_036250125.1. Taxonomy (NCBI): domain Eukaryota; kingdom Metazoa; phylum Chordata; class Aves; order Passeriformes; family Pipridae; genus Pseudopipra; species Pseudopipra pipra. The sequence goes on along the minus strand of NC_087550.1, from coordinate 117,345,655 downwards.
CCAGTAGCAGCAGCCCATCTGGATGCTGATAGATAAAGCAGTGCAGCGCTGCTGGATCACTTTAAAAAAGTGGTTATTGCAAAAAAAATAAAGGAGGCAACAAAAGCCTCCAGGCCTCTTGGTGACATCTGCGTGACCTTGCTGTGGCTTCACATCAGAAGCTGTCCCTGGATGTTTTCTGACTTAAACCTGCCTGGATTGATTTCTACTACACAGGTGGGACAAATAAACAGGGGTGGAAAACTGTCAGTCCTGAATTCAGCAGGCACTGATGTTCCCGTTCACTTGGGCGGGTCCTGGGCCAGGATTTTAACTCTGGGTGGTGTCAAATTATTCTCTTGTCGCTGTTGACAACAATAAGCTCTCAGAGGTCGTGATCATCAGCCGACCTCTGCTGGTGAAAAACTCAGAGAGGAACAAATTACGGACACAGTTTGGGCCAGCAGATGATTTTAATGCGAAATAGTGTTAAACATCAAACTTTTCCTTTGGTGACGTCCACCTGAGCTGAGGAAGGAATTCCAGCAACCAGTGGAGCTTGTCCACTCGTGTCTCTGAGCCCCTGTCATAGATCCAGAGCTCCTTCACTGCAATATCTTAGTTTTTGACTCTCATCAGCACCCTCTATTTAGCCAGGAGGATGGGCTGTGTGCTCATATTTATCCTTGCTGGGAAAAGTCAACAAGCTTTCACCAGTCAAAATGCTTCCACTTGTTCCTGTGGAAGCTGAGCCGGGGTAAGGAAAGCTGAGCAGGGCTCCAGGCTTTGCCCTGTTCTCCTGAAGATCAAGAGATATTATCTGTGGAATGGACAAAGTTTTACCAGACAACACAAACGCCCCATCCACCTGTAACCAGCCTGAATTCTGAAGTCAGGAGATCCCTACACCCAGGAATTCCGTGGGCCAGGGGATCACACCAAATCCTGTGTCTGAAGACAGCTGATGTGGGGGATTTGGGTCGTGGTTTAGACCAACTTTACAGCTTAAGTTGTGTCTCAGTGCACAGAGGTCTCTTTGGATGAGTTTTTCTCGTTCTCCACTTCAAAAAAAAGTGTTTTGCCTACGAATGTAAAAATTGTATGGGGTTAGATCAAAGATCCATCCACACCTGTAGTCTGTCCCAGCAGTGCCAATAGCTGAACTTTAGGAAATAAGTAAAACCAGGAGAAGCATTTCCATTGCTTTTCCAGAATGCTGCCCCTACAAACTGATCATCACAGACTTCTTGACCCTGAAATGTTGCCTTAATGTTTCACCTTAATGACTTTTTCTTTCATTATTTTGCCCAGTTAGTGTTTAATATCAAGTGTCTTCTTTTTTCCCTTTGTATTTTGGACCTGTTATATCCCAGTTTCATTGCATGCTCCTTTCTTCTTATATCAGGAGAGTCATTCCCTATTGAACCTCTCTGTGCTGCTCAGGACCTTGTGGCACAGATGCAACTGTGAGGAGACAGCCCAAGAACCACAAATCTGAGATCTAGAAAATAACAAGAGATATAAGACAGTTTGGCTTTTCACAGTGAAGCTGCATTTCCACCTCTTTCCATTCTCCACCATTTTCAACCTGCAGTTCTCAGCATAATAAAACATAACGAGCAAGAGCTCTTGGCAACTGGAGGTAAGTTATTTAATGCCTGTTGAGAATCCATCCCCACATGTTTAATAAATGCTTTCATTCAATAAATGTATACTCAGCTTTAAGGAACATGGAAAACTACAGGTTTTTTGCATCAAGTGCCAAGATAATAATAATCTGGCAAGTAAGTGCTTACTCAAAGTAGTAAAAGGCCAGTGAAGCCAAAACTCACTGTTACCACTATTATAATAATTATTTGCTGGTGACCACCAGTCTTCAGTGAAAGTTTCAGGTGCCTCTGGAATTTTTCAATTTTTCCTAAGTGCCAGGTGACTCAGGGCCCAGCTCTGCTGCTCTTTCTCCCAGAGTTTTATCTGATTGCAAATTAGCCTCGAAAGACTTGATTTGAAGCAAAAACCAACTCGTGCTCAGGAACAGCAGCAGAATCTGATCCTGTGTTGCTGGTCTCTAAATGGTTTTTGAGTAGCTGGCACCAGGGCTTTACATATATCTTTAAAATACTGGAGGTCTGGGGTTATTACCAAACTTTATTTAAAAAAAAAAAAAAAAGATGTATGTTATTTCTATTAGATTATGTTTGTAAAAATTACATATTGTTAGGCTGAATGGTGCAACCCCCGAAACAAAAAGCAAATGACAAATTCAGACTTCTGGAATTGTGTAAGTTCCACTGAGAAAATAACCCTGAAACCTCACCAGCCACATCTGTGTATATATCACTGTTCAATTATTACTGGTTTACCAGACTGCAAGTTATTTTGCCTTACACCCAGTGGTCCAGGGGGGGAAAGAAAAAGCCCTTATTGACAATCAGTGACATGGGGAAAAAGTTAAATGGATAAAATGAAAAATTATCTGACAATAATTACGGTTGCAAGGCTTGCTTCTGGGCACAGCATGAAAGCAAGCTGAACTTCAAACCTCTCCTATTCTACTGCTCTGGTTCAGCTGTAGAACAATCCACTTTGGTCCTGGGGGTGCCAGATGCTGAAATCACTTTTCAGGGAGGAGAAAAAAAAAATAAAATATATATATATATACTAAAAATCTGCTAAAAGCAAAATCTCAAGGAGGATGTTGCTCGAGTAGATTTTCAATACCATGGAGCTCATTCGAACTGCAGAGAGAGACACAGTTGTCAGGGAGTAAAACCAACTTTTCCTTACCCCCAGCTGCCTTCAGGATGGCAAACCCAAAGAGATTCATGCACAGAAAGCATTGCATTTGTTGCTGGCATAAATCAGAATAGATGGCACCATTTTGGACCAGCTAAACAAAAATGAATGTGCACTTGAGGGCGAAGAGAGAAAAATATAAGCCAGGATTTCCTCACAGCAGGAACCATCACTCATAAGTTGCAGAGTGGCTGCTGAAATCATTGGGAATTGGGGGCATCAAGTGCTTTCTGGGTCACGAAGGAGAGGCCACTACACTGGGCTTTTCCTTCTTTCCCTCTCTGAGGGAATGAGTAACAATTCCAGTATCCCTGGAAGTGCTCAAAATCATGTGGATATTGGCACTTGAGGACATGGTTTAATGGTGAACATGGTGGTGGTGATGGTTGGACTTGATGATCTTGAAGGTCATCCTTTGGGAGGAGTGGGAACATATTCCCACATTTCCCATTTCCTTCAGAGGAAACTTCTCCTGCCAGAGCTGAGAAACCTTCTGAGGGCACGAATTTAAGCCCAGGTCTTCCTGGCCACACCCTAACAGCAATTCTTCAGGACAGGCTCCATGATGTGATGTCAAATATCAGCCAAGGAAGGAAATCCGGGGAAAGCAAGGCTCTGTGCTGTGGCAGGGGCTGCCCGTGGCATTTTGGGACTGTGTGGCTGCATCTTTCACTGCCTGGGGAGCCTCCCAGAAGAGAATTACAGTAATTAAAATACGTGGCCAAGAGAGCAAGCTCTGCTCTTGCAGGATAACTGCGAAGTAAATAAGGGTGCCCACAGCATTTGCAAATTTTACAGACATTTAAAAAAATAAAAGAAAAAAGAGGAAAACAAAACCACTCTTATGACCTGTTCTTTCCAGCAGGAGATCAGAGTCAAAAATAGCCAAGTTAATACCAGAACTAACACTTTCAGGTTGTATTCCCTTGTAACACACACAACACAGATATGTACTAATCACCCACTTTTTTGCCTTTTCTCTGTGTTACACGACTTTTCAACATGGCAAAGTCCTCTGAGCCCAGAAAAGGGTTTCATTTGAATCTCCAGCAACAAGAGCTCAGCTGTAGGATGTGCTGAGGACAAGATAGTCCACATTTAGCATGGTCTGAGTGAAAGGCCTTACGAAGTTCCCTGAGCCTCCAGAGACAGGCCAGGTTTCAAATCCATCAGGGCTTGAAGTGACTCTCAGCTCTCTGAGTGGTGACTGTTTCCATAAGTGTCAAACCCCATGTAAGGTTCATTTCAGAGCAAAAATACCGATGGAAACCCTCAATTAACAACCTGAGAAGCTGCTGACGTGCTGTGTTATCAAGGATCCATGACATGCATCCCGTAGGAGCCGACAGGACCTCAGCAGTAGCAAGAGATCTACACTGCCTCTGGAAGGAATCCACCTGTGGGAGTGGGAGGGAGGGCTCTGCAGAGGATCAGGACAGGCTGGATGGATGGGATGAGACCAACTGTGGGAGGTTAAACCAGGCCAAGGGCCAGGTCCTGCCCTTGGGTCACATCAACCCCCTGCAGCTCCAGGCTGGGACAGAGGGGCTGGAAAGGATTGGGAAAGGCCCTGAGGGTGCTGGTGACAGAGGCTGGACACGAGCCCGGGTGTGCCCAGGGGGAAAAGAGGCCAATGGAACCTGGGCTGGATCAGAGATAGTGTGGGCACAGCCCAGGGCAGGGATTGTCCCCCTGTGCTGGCACTGCTGAGGGACCTCCAGGGCTGTGTCCAGGTCTGGAACCTCATGGAAGAGAGACCTGGAGGGGCTGGAGCGTGTGCAGGGAAGGGAACGGAGCTGGGGAAGGGGCTGGAGCAGCAGGAGGGGCTGAGGGAGCTGGGGGGGCTCAGCCTGGAGAAAAGGAGGCTCAGGGCGGACCGGGGGGGGGGTCGGGCTCTGCTGCCGGGGAACAAGGGACAGGAGGAGAGGGAACGGCCTCCAGCTGTGCCAGGGGAGGCTCAGGTGGGACAGGAGGAGGAATTTCCTGCTGGAAAGGGTGGTGAGGCCTTGGCAGGGGCTGCCCAGGGAGGTTTGGAGTCCCCCAGCCCTGGAGGTGTCCCAGGAAGGCCTGGATGTGGCACTCAGTGCTCTGGGCTGGGGGACAAGGTGGGGATGGGGCACAGGGGGGATCCATGGGCTGGGAGGGCTTTTCCAACCTCAGTGATTCTGGGATTCTCTGATTCAGGGAAACTGGTGCCTCTCCAGAACAGCACAATCTAACACCAGGGGCTGACCACAGAAGCCAATAGACTCCACCAAAGTAGCTCCTCTACCTCTTGATTTTCTCTCAGACCTTCATCTGTGAAATTCTTCAGAGTCCCATCACCCTCCTGTTTGTTGGCTGTGTCAGACCATGAGTCAGGAGCACAACACCCCAAAGAGTTATGGGCCACCACCATCCCAACAACCTTAGTCCCATCTCTCCAGTGCACTTTTCCCAGCTGATTGCAGTCTGAGGAACATTGGAAATCTGATGCAAGGAACTCTCTTTTGGGGAGTAACTGGGAGAAAGCAAAATGGGAGAAACCAACAGGGTTGTAAGAGCTGTGGCTTTACCTCTGTCAGAAGGACGGGCCCTCCTGCAGCTCAGGTGGGTGTGGACCTGAGGTTCCCATCCCTCTTTCTGTTTCAGGAAACCAAAATAACAACAGGAACACCTGATTTCACCTGAAACCAGCCAGGAAATTGTGCCCCTCACATTTAGGTGTGGAACTTGGCTGAGCAAATTATGCTTTCATCACCTTCAAGTTGGACTGCTGCAAGCAATACTTTCTGGAGCTGGAGACAACCACAAAAAGGCCCTCAGAAGCCATGGCTGGTTCATGAGACTTGTCTCCTGAGTCAGACATGCCAAAAAAAGCACTTCACACCACTACTTTGGACTCCTGGTCCAGTTAAACCACCTGCTTCAGCAGTCTTGTCTTTCAGCTGCAAAATCGTGAAATGGCCCAGGCATCCTCTGTAAGGAAGAAGGATCAGTAAGGTCAGCAGTCACCATTTTCCAAAACATCCACAGAGATTATTAGGAAAAACTCTCCTTTGTGAAGGTGGGGAGGCCCTGGCACAGGTTGCCCAGAGAAGCTGTGGCTGTCCCATCCCTGGAAATGTTCAAAACCAGGCTCTGAGCAACCTGGGCTAGTGGAAGGTGTCCCTGCCCACGGCAGGGGGTTGGAAATGGATGAGCTTTAAGGCCCCTTCCAACCCAAACCATTTCATGGTTCTATGATTTAGGAGCCTTTACCTTTTCACATTGCAGTGGCTTGATGTCCTACATCTCTTGGAAATTTTTGGAAATTTTATGTATGAGAGTAATCTGGAGGTCTAAAATGCACAGACCTCAAGTGCAGGGAAGAGGAATTCCCAACTCCTGAGCTCAACTTCAAAAAAGGATGTGTTTTAACTAAAAGCAAGACTTCAGTATCCCACCTCCCCGTGATGTACTTGGCATCAGGAACCAGGTGAAAGGCACTTTCCCTGAGAACAGATAACTTTATCTCCCCTGCCCTCCTAAAGCTCGGGCAGGGTGACAGGTTGTCAATTAGACTCTCCCTGGAGCTGACTCACAGCCCCACTGTGGAGGGTTCAGTAGTTTACTTGGCTTCTCTGCTTCGTGCTGAGAAAAAAAAAAAAAAATCCCACAAGAAGTCCTTTGTGTGTGGAAGTATCCCAGAAGACAGGAGATAACTTTTTCCAAAACAGTTAAGCACTGTAGGAGCTGCACCCTTTCCATAGTATTCATACCACAGGATTCAGGAGAAATATTCACAGTGGGCTTCTCATTGTTATTTAAGCAGCAAATACTCCATAAAAACTCCAGTACACACACCAAATTCTATTATTTTCCTTAAATTTAAGGGGTTTTTTTTATTCTTTTCAGTTATGTGGAGATTTGACGGAAGGAGTTGTGGATGAACACACGGAGTCCCACAACTCCTCGTGTTGAGAAGACACCACGAAAAGAAATCTCTTTTCCTTCAGGACTGTAGAACTTGAAGAGAACAGTGCTGGGATAAGAAATATTGGAAGTGACTGTATGGGAGTGAAGAGGGAATGTGGGAAAATTAGGATTTTAGCATCCTGCAAAACAGCAAGGAATAGTAAGGGCTGATCTCTCCTTGTGGCTGGTGGGGTAGAAAAGACCAATCCCTGCTCTATAACTGTTGTCTTATGAATTCACACTGCCTTTTTCCTCAACAAAATGTGTTCAAAAACATTCCAAGAATCTTCTAAGTAGTGGTTTGGATCTAATCAATTAATTTGGTTTGAGAGTCAAGTCTTCTTGCCTTATGAGAACAGTCGAAGTACTCACCCTGCAGTCCAAGAAAGTAGATTTTTACTCTTTAAAACCCTGTGACTGATTGGACTGACCCTGCATTTCATCCACTGAATGCTCTCCTGTTCCACATTCATCCTAAATCCATCTTTTGCAGTCCACTCCAAAAATTCTTTTTAATTCAACAGGGACTGGACAAAATTTCTCCTGCCGTATTTGTTGTTTTCTGACCAGTATTTCACCACACAAATAGCAAACTCAAACTAATGTGGTAACACAGCAAAAACTGGGACCTTCTGGATTGGTTTCCCATCATCTTCAGTTCTCAGCTGGAAATTCATGGCATCTTCCTTGCAGCTGCTCTGTGACTGCTTTAGCTTTTGGAGTGGGGGGGGTGAGATGGTGGTGAGAGGGGAACAAAGAGGGCAGCCAGTGGCACAGAACCTGAATATTTCCTTCCTACAGCTTGTTTCATGTGAACTGTAAACTTCATTTTTTGGCTAGAAATGGTTGCAAACAGGTAGTCATAGATAAAGCAGTGTATTTGTTCAGCTCAAATACCAAGATAGGTCTGTGTGGATGGGCCCAACATTTAACTCAAGAGACTAAGGCAGAAGAGATGAGCCCTTATTTTGGGGAAGTTCTCCCTCGAAGGACAAATACATCACAAAATTAATGATTACAGAGCTTTTCCTTAAAGACAGTGCAGGGTTGATACACTAAAGGAACTGGGCAATTTTCTGTGAGCCCTGCCCTTCCATCTGGTTTAATTGATAATAAAAGGATAATAATCCAGCTGAGGAATATTTAAAATCCTTCTGGATTTCGTGTGACTAATTGCTTGCTGAATGTTGCACATGAAGGCTTCTTTACAAACAGCTCACTCCAGCAGCTAATAAGGGAATAATAATAGTGCTAATAAGGGAATCTCTACAAGAGTGTGAAAACTCACAGCCTGGGCTTGAATTCACGTCCTCAAACACTGTAAGTGGATCCTTCTATATAATAAGGGCTTTTACAAATCATCTCCTTCCTCTTGGGAAAAGGAGGAATATGAGAAAACCCTGGGCTACCACCACTGCTAAGCACACACTTCAGTTTGCTTTCCAACAGGGAAGGATTTGAGGATCTGCCTTCTCTTCCACACAAATTAATTATCATCTCTTTTATCTCTGAGCAAACTTAGAATAGACCCAAGGAGAAGGACAGAAATATTGTACTGCAAAGGCAATATTGACCTAATTATTAAAGCTGTAAAAGTCAAGCCATGTGGAATGAAGGTGGAAAAAGCTGTCTTTACCTCATCAATCAGACACAGGGATTTGCAGCAGCACCTCCTGCCTGCAAAAGGAGGGGTGAGGAACAACAGCTCTCACTCAGACTCATGATGTGTTACATTTTGGGGGGGTTGGTTTTAATTCCTCTTATTTTCTGCTACAATGAAAGGTATTAAACTGTGCCTGGTTCAAGTCCTTTTTCTCTTGCACCCTTTATCCAGGTATGTAGTGACAGGCAGTTAAATCAGCAATATCTTTGTAAACAACAATAATCACATACATTTCCTACCACACACATTCATTTCATGCATGTGCATAAGCACACTGGAAGAACAAGTGTCCCACTTCTTTAAAATTAAGCTCAACCTTGAAAATTTGACACCAAACAGAAAACATCGAGTTTTGCAGCAGGTGTTTTTAGCCCACACCAAGGATTTGGGCAGTTCAGTACTTCAGGAAGATTAGGTGCAGCATGGGAGGCATCAGAAATTAAGTTCAGGTATTGTTAGGTTTGTTAGAGACCTTTTACCCTTTAAGGTTTAGGATCAAGGCCACAGGCAGGGAAACAGAGGTGCCTGACCTGTTTGGGTTGCTAAGCTGGAGAGTCCTCAGCTCTGGGAATTTAAATTGGGAATTTAAATGCAGAAGAGAATGGGGAGAAGCAGGTTGAGGCTTAGTCTTTCTGTATTTGGGGGAAGGAGGGTTAGCATGTATAATAATTATATCATTAACTTACCTCTCCTTGTAAGGGCTCTGCTCAACACAGGAATTTTAAAGTTCCCCAGTCTTCCAGCCTTAACTGAGCCAAGCCAAGCTGCTTTGTAGCTGCAATGAAAGCTCATGTGAGTATGGGTTTGGTTCTCAGGTCCCTTTATGCTGTTTTTAATGTTTGCTTTCTGTTCTTCCCAGAACCTGAAACAGAAGGGATTTTTCTCTGCTCATCTCTTTGGGGACAACAAAGCAACCTAAGCCAAGGAAATTTGGGGACAGGGGATTGTAAGCAGTAACCTGTGGTATTTTTTTTTTTCCTTAGGAAGCTGAGGGGGTTTTGAACGATTGGTGTATAGGATGAGATGCCAGTTTGACAGGATAAGGGGACACAGCCCCAAGCTGTGCCAGGGGAGGGTCAGGTTGGACAGGAGGAGGAATTTCCTCCTGGAAAGGGTGGTCAGGCCTTGGCAGGGGCTGCCCAGGGAGGTTTGGAGTCTCCAGCCCTGGAGGTGTCCCAGGAAGGCCTGGATGTGACACTCAGTGCTCTGGGCTGGGGGACAAGGTGGGGATGGGGCACAGGGGGGATCCATGGGCTGGGAGGGCTTTTCCAACCTCACTGATTATGAGATTTTAAGTAAATACATTTTACTAAGAAGTGTACTTAAAAATCCTGTTTCCTGCAGATCATCCCCGTGGTGACTCCATGTACTAAACACAGTTCTGCCGCTGCCTTTCTTACGCTGGAAGCATTCCAGGGTCAGTTTTCTCTCTGCCTGGCTGCTTATTTTCATAAAATGCTTAGAAATATCCTATCTCAGAAGCTTCTGCTCCCTCAAGTGAGGCTGAAGTTGGCTGATGAGTCCAGAATTAACCTTCAGTGTGTATTTTCAAACACAGCCCCCACTGCTCTGCTCTGCTCTGGGGGAGAAGCAACATCCAGGTCGTGGGTTTGTCCTGAGCAATGATCTAACAGGCAATGCTTGCCAGAGACAAATGCAGCTTTATTGATGACATTTGCTATTTCAATCATATAATTATGTATACGACTCAGGAACTGAGATGCCCTTGTGTCCTGATTTTCTGTAAGTACTGAGGACTTGTGAAGGAAGTTTGGTTATTGCTTAAAGAAAGAGAAATACAGCCTGAGCAGAGAAGAAAGGCACGGTGATCCCTCAGAGGCTTACTTTTGTATTGGGTTTGCCTCTATTATAAAATTGCTGACATATTCTCTCCCTCCCATGGAAGTGTAACAGCAATATTAAAGCCAGTTTTACAGTTTTCATCCTGTACCTAAATCCTCCCCCATCCTGCTCGCTTCTCAGAGCAGACTTTCTCTGCCTGACCTTTCATGGAGTATACATTACTCCTCTCTAGCTCTCCCTCACAAATAAACACCCCACACCTGCGAGTGGAATTTCATCTGGGCAGGAAAAGTGGAAACTTTCTCCTCCTGGAGGAGGGTTTGTGCTTGTCTGGCTGTGCCACCGCGGCTCTGAGTGGGCACTGCTGCAGGAGGGCAGGGAGCTGAGCACCACCAAGGTGTTAAATTGAATAAATTGAATAGCCTGCACTGGCAGAGAGCTCGGAAAATAATGCAGTGGGGTTCAGGTTACTGCACCAGCACTTCCCTCCAGCAGAAATGTAAGCCACTGGATCTTAATAAGGTGGATGTTCCCTTTCACTGGCTGCTGTAATAGGTGGAGAGAGGTTTTTTGCAGTTTTTTGTGGCTGGAGAGTGTGAACTTAATACCCTCATTTCTCCAGTTGCCTTGCTAATTACAGCTCACTTCATCACTGCATTGTAAAGGTGGGTTTTACCCCAGCACTTAAATGAGAGGGGGAAAAACTCCCACGAGGGCAGCACAACCCAAACCTGCAGAAGGAGCAGACTCACAGCACCTGCTCTCTGTGAATTAATAACTTCTTGGGCTTTATTACAGGCTGGCTCTGTTTAGGTTAGTGCTTGGCAGAGATGTGTTCAATATGTACTCAGGAGTGTGTGAACCAGCTTTCTGGATCCTTTCAAGCAGTTTCTGCTGGTCAGAACTGTCTGCACTCGCCCAAAAGCTAGGAAGGCTCCAAGAAACTTTGGCAACATGTGATGTGAACAGAACAAGAAAACGCTCTCCAAAAACCCCAAAGTCTGAGCAGAAATAAGGTAAATGCCGTGTGGCAATTACTGTAAAATGAAACTTTGCACATCTGGGCATCTTTGGCCTGATTTTTCGTTTAGATGTGGAGGACCCTGTGCTATTTTTATTATTGTTATTCTTTAAAAAACCTGAGCCTTTCACAGCTGGAACTGAAACTCAGTGTAAACTCCTGATGTTGACTTGTGCAGCCGTGGAAGGGAAGCTGTTTAGAAGCAATCAGCAAGGTACCAAAAAATGTCTTTGGCTGGTGCTATTTAGTTACAAACAACGGGAACAGGGCCAAACAGCTAAAACAGCCCTCTGTGTTCACAGCGGGCTTGAATAGACGCTGGTTTGCCTCAGGTGAAAATAAAACATCTTAAAATCGCTCCCCTCCCTCCTTCCCTGAAGTTTCATACCTTCTAAAAACACGGTGTTGCCCCAATTTTTTCCCCCCAGTTACTGGGAGGAGAGGAACCTCCATTTGAAGCAGCACTAAATAAACATCCCACTCTTGCAAACTCAAACCGGTGCGGGAGGTGGGATTTTTTTAAACCCCTGGCAGATTAAAAAAAAAGTCGAGCTTTCATATTTCATTCTGCAAATAACCAGCTTTATGTGCCTCGCTCAGGAAAACACAACAAGAAGGCTTTTTTAAAAATCCATTCTCCGTTTGTTATCCGTTCTCTCCCGCCCACGCGTTTCGTAGGAAAGACAAGAAGTGCCTGTTCTCCACTTACTCTCTCTGTGCAGCCCTCTGACATCCCAGACCTGGCCTCTGGTGCTTCAGAAGCATCAGCACAGCAGCTCGTGGTGCCAATCCCTGCTGGGTTACGGGAGCTAAGGAGTGACACCAGCACGAGACTGGTGAGAGCTGAGACTTCCCGTGTCGCCAAGGGAGACGGAAAATCCGCGGCTGCGGAGCCACGGGCAGGGAATGAGCTGCTCACCCCCAGCATAGGACTGTCCTGCTGCATGATGGGGGAAGAGCAGATCCACTCTCTGCATCAGCTGGTTTCCTACAGGACTCTCACAGCATCTGACATGGATCCCTAGGAGATGACATGGATCCCTAGGAGATGATATGGATCCCTAGGAGGCAACACAGATCAGTAGCTGATGCCACGGAAGACAAGCCCAACAGCCCCCAGAGGACAAACCCAGCAGCTCCCAGAGGACAAGCCCAGCAGCTCCCAGAGGGCAATGGTCAAGGAGACCTTGAAAGCAGGAATTAGAAATGCATCTTCCCACCTCTAAATGCTCCGGGCAGATCCTTTGCTGAGGAGGAGTCTTGTGTCAGCGACCAGCTGGTGGGACACGACCCGAGCTGCCTTAATTTGTCATGGCAGGGGAGGTGTCGGAAAGCAGAGCGTGCCTGAGGGTTTGGTGGAGGATGCAGGGATGGAAAATGGAGCATCAGGTTCAGCTGACTATTTACAGTCTCCTGGAGACGAGGAGCCTGGGAGTTTTGGAGCGATGGTCAGCGAAATGGAGACAACAGTGCAGCTGGGCATGACTGGCTAAAATGGGGTCCTTTCAGTCCAACACACATCATCAGCTCCCTTTTTATCTCCAGCATCATGCTTTACACAGAGACCTCAGCCTGCAGGGTCAGACCAGGATGAGTAATTAGTTTTCCTATCCCACTCCCCCTCAAACCCAACACCAGAGCCCCTGGTTTTTTTGTAACATGAACTTGGAGGGATGTAGCTGAACTATGGAAGAAAGTCATATCATAAGTATGTATCTGAAAGTATTTTGCCTCCATTTTTCCTTGTCCCTTTCTCTTGCTACATTCCTCTCCAGGGAGTCAATTCCTTTTGCAGGAAGATATGTTGGGATGGCTATAACCTTTGGAGTTGTCTTTTCCCTCTCAGACCCTAAAAGGGTATTTGTTGCCCGTACCTGAAAAGTAGGTGGGAACTGTGGCCAAAATAGAGATGGGACAAGGAAGAGGCTCATCTTTCCCTCTGTTAATGCCAGAGCTGTTGGAGAAACAGTCCAGCTTTGGGAAGTTTAAATATTCTTCTCCTTGAGAGCTGGATGTGGGATGGAGTGGGAGGAGGAGAAAGGCTGCAAAAGGAGGCACAGGGCAAACTTCTTCTCTTTGGGAGCTGCTTCTGTGGGAAACTGGTGAAAGTGAACTCCATTGGCACTTAGGAAAAATTATGGGTATAGGAACAAGAGATGTTGGCTTTAAGCTGGCAGAGAGTAGGGTTAGATGGGATATTGGGAAGGAATTCTTCCCTGTGAGGGTGGGGAGGCCCTGACACAGGTTGCCCAGAGAAGCTGTGGATGCCCCTGGATCTCTGGAAGTGTCCAAGGCCAGGTTGGATGGGGTTTGGAGCAACCTGGGCTAGTGCAAGGTGGTTGGAACTGGATGATCTTTCAGGCCCCTTCCAACTCAAACCATTCCATGAATTCTATGATAATGATGAGTGTCCTTGGTTTTCTTTTCTTCTAACTCCTAATGCTTAAATATGTGCTTTAAATGAAAGAAGACAAAATCACCTGTGTTGTAGGGTTGAGCTTTGGAGAACACATCAGCTCCCAACCCAGAAAGCCTTGGAGGGCTCTGAGGAGCTGTGGTTCCTTGCAGACACCATTTCATCAGGGAATCAGAGAATCAAACTTCCCTTTCCCATAGGGAATACTTTGCAACTTTTATTTGTTGGGACTTGAAAGGCAAACTGGTGGGGAGGAATGTGCTATGGGAATTTTGTCTGCACTCAAACACATGTGAGGTTAGGGGTGGATGCCCTCTTGTCAAGCATCCCAGAGTGGGAGCAGGAAAGCCAAGTGTCTCAGCAGAGCCCTCAAGAGCCCTTTTCGTTGAATCATGGAATGGTTTCAAAAAGACCTTAAAGATACCCAATTCCAACGCCCTGCCATGGGCAGGGGCACCTTCCACCAGCCCAGGATGCTCCAAGCCCCGTCCAACCTGGCCTTGGACATTTCCAGGGATGGGGCAGACACGTGTTCAGAGCTCTCCCCGATGGCTGAAAACCAGCGAGCTGCAAAGCGCTTCTGTGTCATTTTTTTTTTTGAGGGGGGATTGTGGCAAGCACGGGGGACAACCGAGCACTTTCCCAAAATCCCACTAGATGTCAGTGTGCTCTGCCGGTTCTCGTGCCCCCGATCCCGCCGCCCGCATCCCGCATCCCGCATCCCGCATCCCGCATCCCACCCGGCCCCGGGAGCGCCCCCGGGATCGGGAATGCGGCTGAGGCCGGACGGCGGGGAGATGCCCCAGGGCTGAGCTCTCCTGCCGCCGAACCTCTCCAGTTTTCCGGGAAAGAAACTTGGGCGGCTGTCGCGTTATTGCCTTCGGGAATCACGGAACCACCGAGGTTGGAAGAGCCCTCCAGGATCATCCAGTGCCACCCTCACCCTGCACCACCACAGTCACCCCTAATCCATGTCCCCAAGGGCCACATCCAGACACCTCTGGGACACTCCCAGACACAGGGACTCCACCACCTCCCTGGGACACTTATTCCAAGGCCTGACCACTCCTGCAGGGAGAAATTGTTTCTAATCTGAACCTCATCTGAACCTGCTCTGGTGCAGTTTGAGGCCATTCCCTCTCCTCCTTTCCCTTGGGACAGCAGAGCCCGACCCCCCTCCCTGCCCCCTCCTGTCAGGGAGCTGGGGAGAGCAATGAGGTCCCCTCTGAGCCTCCTCTTCTCCAGATAAACCCCCCCAGCTCAGCTGCTCCTCACAGGACATGTTCTCCAGACCCTTCAGCCCCTCAATGTCCTTTTGGAAGTGAAGGGCCCAAAACCTGACACAGGGCTGGAGGTGCAGTGTCGAGTATAGTGGGAATGGGCACTTGGGGCTGTTGGATGGATGAGGACAGATTTGGGGATGCCTTTGGCAGGCTGAGTTGTGTAGATGCCCACCCCTTCCTAAAAAAATGGGGTTGAATTGTTAGATTGCCTTGGGGACCTTGAAGACATCAATATCTGAATTAGAAACTGGTTTATTTACCACCAGGCTGCATCAACAACAAGCATTTATTAAATGACTTACCCGATATTTTTCTTGAACAAGAAGCTCTAAATTTTCACTGGGTTTTGTGAATGCTGTCACTGGCAAAGGTCCTTTAGGAAGTGCCAAGCCTGCAAAAGGCAGATCTCTGCATCAGCCTTTAAGCTCCCTCTTCCCTTACCTCTCTGGAAAGGTCATGGATGTTTCAGCCTGATGCCTTTGGTGCCAATCACTCCAAAGGGAAGAACTGGCCCAACATTGAATCCAGATGTGGTCTCAGAGTCACCCAGCCCCTCTGTCCGTGCTCACACGTGTTGGAGGTTTCCTCATCCCTGGTCTTCTGGGCCTGTCTCAATCGCACACATTTCACTCTTGATTGATTTTTTTTTTTAAATAAAAAAATCCTGCTGCCACTATATCATCAAGTCCTGACAGATCTATAAAAATCTACTTGTTATACTGTTTCAAGGGACTGTCTCCCAAATAATATTAATATTCCTGAGGTTTAGTATTTAACCAAAAAAATGTGGAACAAGCCCTTGCAGGTGATGAGGCAAGAGAGAATCTCCCCCTCAGATGTTTGATACACATCTGAACTGGAAATCTGGCAGAGCCTTCACAAAGCCTGAACAAGCAGGTCAGGTATTTGAGCATTTTTCTGTTTTATTTATTCTGTGATGGATGTACAGGGCTTTCCCCTCAGCTTTTCTCTAAGGGAAGAGTAGTGCTGTTCAATGTAAAGGGGATTGGAGGATGTAAATTAAAACTGAAATGCATTGCATCAGGGGACCCAGCAACAGCCTTTATTATGGCAAGCCAGATATCCACCCTATTGATCTCATCATTACATCAAACGTTATTAGGAAAAATTCCTTAGCTGGCCAGTCTTGCTGAACTGTGCAAGGGTCTCCCCAGGGTGATGATGATGCAGCAGGTCCCACTGCCTGACAAACCAGCAACAAATTTGGGGGACAGATCTGGGTTGGCAGAGGATGAACCAAATGATCTAATAGTCTTTTTTTTTTTTTAATGTCTCTAAATTTAGATTGGACATCTTTCTGTTTCAGCAAACAGCACATAAGTATGTGACCAATTATTTCTAGAATGGTACAATGATTGTACTCTGAAGTGAGAGAGACATTAGAAAATAATAATTATTTAACATATCTCATTAAAACCTGGTCCTTCCACAAGGCACAGAAATCTTCTTCTGTCCATCAGAAGATGGATATGTTCATTTTCTTTGAACCCTGAAACTGTTTTCCAGAATCACAGAGTCACTGAGATTGGAAAAGAGCTCCAAGACCATCCAGCCCACCCTGTGCCCAATGCCCACCCTGTCCCCCAGCCCAGAGCACTGAGTGCCACCTCCAGTCCTTCCTTGGACACCTCCAGGGGTGGTGGTTACCCACAGCAATTGCAGTTTTGTTGCTGTACAATTACTACAACACAGTAATAGTTCTTGTTCCTGGTGTTGCTGTGACAGGATTTTCCTTTGGGGGGGGGGGGATTTTCCTGCAAGGGAATCCTGTGAACTGTAGAGGCTACAGGTGCTGACTTACAGCAGATATTGAAATACTTATGAATAATTATAATTTTAATTAGAAAATCAGACTTGTGAGTAAGGTCAAGAGTGGACAAAGTCAAGCAGAAGAAGGCACAGCAGTATTTTCACTATGTGAAAGGACTGAAGCTTTTGTGACCTAAGGCAAATTGTCTGCTCTGGCTCCCTAAACCTTGGTACGTGGTCATAGCTCAGCTGACTTCTCATTAATTGCCCTGGGGTAGCTGCCAAAACAAAATGTTCTGCTTCTGAAAACAAATCCCAAGAGTGGAGGTTAAAATGGAGAAGGGAGGAATTTTGCAGCCCCATGGAGTGGCAGTCAGCCAGGGATGGGGCTGCTCAGGAAAATGCTGCTCAGGAGGATGATGGGGCTGCTGGAGAGCAGAGGCTTCTCGAGAGGCTCAGGCACAAATATGTGGATTCTGGGCCTGAAGAAACTCTCTTTGAGGCTCTTTGGCCTGAACCTCTGAGTGGATGAAGCGTTCTCCTGGAGGAGCTCGGACGTTGCACCCAGCAGGACTCTCACGTGGTACCTGCAGTTTATCTGTTTTAAATCTTAATTATAGCCTGGGAAAGTGGAAATCAGCTGAAACCAAGTGGTTTGCCTGAGGACAATGGCTGGGAGACAGCTGTTCATCCTCACCTTGAAGGCTTGTGCCTTAGCCAGGGAGCTCCAGCTGAGTGTTGTCTGCACCTGTGGAATTTGGGAAGGGAGAGAGGGAACAGCTGCCCTTAAAAATCTCTGAACTAACTATTTTTGGGAAAGACATACAACATGCTGAATGACATCAGCAGGGAAGAAGAGAGAAAGAAATGGAGCAGATCTCACCCATACAAAAGGCATGTTCTACTCATGTCCTCAGGATCCATCCAGGATTTAACCCCTGCAAGGAGCTGAGAGGTTTTAATTTCCCCCAGGCTTTTCCATGTTCCAATTTGGAGTCATTTTACTTTGAAATGGGTAGTTGAGGCATCAGGACTGACCTTCCCCTATGTTTTCCCTGAAATGCTTCTTGGATCTAGCAAGAAACTTGGGATCTGCCCATCAAGAAACTTAGAAAGGGCAAGTTTGACAAGCCTTGTTTCAATCTGCTCCTGCCAAGCACCACTGCAGGTAGTTCAAGAAGGTTTGAAAAATCCTTGCTGACATGAATCCCAGGTGAAGAGCCCCAAATTCTCACACATGTGCAGACAAAAATGGGAGAGGGGTGTGGTTTTTTTTTTTTTTTTTTTTTTTAATGCTGTATCTGGTGCTAAAGCAGGCAAGCTCAGAGAGGTTTGTAGCACAGAGGTTTGAATCTTCAGGTGATGAAGGGAGGAGTGGAAATGGCTGTATTCACTCTGAGGTGTCTCTCTTGCCTTAGAACAGCCAAACAAACTTCACAGCTGCCTCATGGTCGACTCCTTCCAAATCTTTGTGGTTTTCCTATTAGCACTACTTGCAAACAAGTTCTTAATGTCACCCCTTGCCCTCATTTGATCAAGTTATTAATGCACACCTACTTTTAGTTAGGTAAAAGAAAAGAGTCTTGTGATAGGTTCAGCAGAAGTTAAAAATGACATTTTGCTAACTGGGTGAATGAAACCCTTTTTAGTCTGTGATACCAATTCGTGTGTGTGACCTCTGTCTGCCCTTTCACATCCCTGCTTTCTGGCAGACTTGCTCATCTTCCCCACAAAAGATCCTGCTGATCTTCCCCACCTAATCCCTCACAGAACTCCTCTGGGGCGTTGCTTATGCCCCTTGTAGTCCACATTTATGTGATAAGCTCTGCACACTTTGTTACCAGATATATTTTGCTGCAAAAAGTGGATTTTTAAGATGTGCCATTAGCGGCTTGTGACCACGCCTGGCCTTGGCCATGCTGCCTTGTCACAGTCAAGTAGCTGAGCTGGAACATCCCTTTGGTCAGTTTGTGTCACCTGTCCTGGCTGTGTCCCCTCCCAACCTCCCACACCCTCCCAGCTTCCTCACCAACGTGGCAGTAAGAAAAGCAGAAAAGGCCTTGGCTCTGTCTGAGCCCTGCTCAGCAACAACAAAAACATCTCTGTATTATCAACCCTGTGCTCAGCACAAATACAAAACTCAGCCCCCTACCAGCCACTGGGAAGAAAATCGACTCTACCCCAGCCAAACCCAGCAGAGATGCTAATAATGACAGTTCCAAGTTCTGGGATCCAATGGGGGGTTACAGATTATAGTTCATATTTAGTCACCTGGTAACTATGACACAGATTTCCCCTGAGAATTGTCAGACTTGACTATTAGCCAGCTCTCAGTAAAATAGCTTTTATATCACTAAGAGTTGTCTCAGGGTATCAAACCTGTGAAGAAATCTGTAGGTGGAAATCTTATATATGTATTTTTTAAATAATTTAATCTCCTTGCAGGTTATTTGAAAAGTAAAACCAAGAGTTTCTGATTTACTTTCTGAATGGTACCTGGTCAATAAGGTTTGTTATATCACCAGTCCCAGAAGTCAATATGCCTGTTAAGGTTGGCAGTGCCTGTTAAATACACATTTGGTCAAGCTCTATCACTAAGAAACATGAGAGAATAAAGGTGGTCCTGGCCTCAATTTCAGTTCTAAGAACTGCAGCATTTATGGTCTTCTGTATTATCTTAACAGGCACCAACCTGGTTCCACGTTGGGATCAGGGTTATGCAGAAATCTCCTCAGTAAAGCAATTTCTGAGCCAAAAATTTGGTTCTTGTTCGGGTTATTCTTAAAGGTTATTGGATAATTTTGAAGTGTAGTCCCAGCTTTAACATCAGACCAATGGTCCACAAAGAGATATAGGCACATGTGAGGGTAATGAATGTAATCATTGCATCCCAGAGCCTAAAATTCATGGAATCATAGAATGGTTCGGCTTGGAAGGGACCTTAAGAATCATCTAGTTCCAACCCCCTGACATTCCACTGGAGCAGGTTTCTCCAAGCCCTGTCCAACGTGCCCATTTTCTGAGGATCTTGCACAGAAACTTGCCAGTTTGTTGTTGAGGACAGGCCTGTGCAGTCTGGCTAAAAATTACTGAGGATGGAGGCAGAAAGGGAGCAAAAGCAGCTACAGAATCAGCTCCTCTGACTGGCAGGGTCTCACTCCTGCTTTTCAGCAACCCACGTGCCAGTGGAGGAGAAGTCACAGAAAGAAAACCTCTCTCTGAGGTATAGCCAATAATCCTCACATTACATGCTGAAACTGAGGCTGGTTTATTGTGATCCTAATCTCAGTCCTCTGCTTCCACATCCAGACCCTGTCTGCAGAGTCCAACCGAGGGCCAGCACTGCAGCAGACACACTGTGAGCTTGTTTCAGCTGTTTTAACCTATTATCTTCATTTTTTCTGTCTTTTTCTTTTCGTGCTTTAGAGCTTGAGTCTCAACCTCAGCAGCTATTCAGACCTTTGGTGCAGTTTGAAGGTTCCTCAGAGGGTTCCTCCTTTACAAAGGCCGTATTACAAACATAAAATCTGTAATTATATACAAAATTAGTTGCTGGGCACAAAGCCTATCTCTAAATCAAACTGGCGTGAGGCAGGGTGGTGTTACTGGAACAGGCTCAAAATCAAGTTATGAACCATGACTTGGCTCAAATTCTCTTCCTCGTCCTCAGTCATTAGGTTTGATATATACAGGAATTTTGCAAGGACACACTGGAATTTCCAATTTATTTTTGATCAAAGCACTCATAGAATGGGACAGGAAAGTTTTGGCAATTCAGAGACAAGCTCTATTATCACCAAGATCTTCTCAGCCCCACAAACACAACTATTTCAATTAAATTTGCTAATAAATTAGGAAACACGAATTCAAACCTTCCCGGTGGATCGGGCTGACACTTAATTAGGGTGCAGCTACTTTTGTGATCTCCTGATCATTGCCACTTACCACGCTTTGGCTCAGAGCACAGAGCAGCCCCTGAGTACACAAACTGGTTTCCTTTTGGATTAAATAAAACCAGACAATGCGCCCCAGTGTTGCTCTTAATGCTCTCCAATTATTTCTACATGTTCAGTCCACGGGCCCAGACTAAAACCCGCCTGAAGTCAACTCCCTTGAACATGTATCATCTGCACATCAGATACTCAGCACCGTTTTTTCACTCCATAAATCCACCCTTATCTGCCTGATGTAGATGTAGCCTTGGATTTGCAGTTTGTTTAACAAAAATCACTTGGAGAATATTCCTGAGAGGTCCTCAGACTCCAGGGGACGAAGCTTTTGGCCACGGAACCGTCCCCCTGCCCGAGCATTTTGGGTTTAAAAGCTGCCTTTTGAAACACTCTGTGCTGTGGCATTTGTTGTTGGAACTTGCCAAAGGCTGAAGGAAGCAGGTCTGAAGTCTGAGAGTGTGAATTTGCAAGTTGTCTCCTTTTGACAATTGATAACGAATTAGCATCTAACGATTCCTGCTCTGCCGCTGGCGCCTGGGAAGCACAGCGGGATTTCAGGATGTAAACAAAGCTTAAAGGCTTGGATGGAAAAGGATAAATGTCCAAAAATAGAGGCTGTGTTGTGCAAGTGGTCACATCTGAGTGTACAGCAGTTGGATTTCTAAAACTTCTGGTGTTCTTGTAACATCAGAATTATAAAGGAAAGAGATGATTTGTCAAAATATCCAAACCTTTTGTGTTTTGATGGATGGGGAAAGACAGTAGGGGAGAGGAGCAGGGGAAGAAAGTGGGCAAAAATGAGGGAAGTAAGCACTTGCGATGAACTTGCTGAAGTGAACAGGGACAAAATAGAATCACTGAATGGCTTGGGTTGGAAGGGACCTTAAAGATCACCCAGTTCCAATCCCCTGCCATGGGCAGGGACACCTTCTGCTAGTCCAGGTTGCTCAGAGCTCCATCCAACCTGGCCTGGAACACTTCCAAGGATGGGGCAGCCACAGATTCTCTGGGCAAATAAAGACCAGAGGTAAAAACAACACTTTGCTCCTTTTTTGTGTATTTGAGAGCAAACAGCAGTAACACCCCTCGCCCTGTCCTGTTTTTGTCAGCAAACATTTGAGGGAATTAAGAGTCAAGTCTAAGCATGGCACCAGGTACAGAAGCTTTCAGACAAATCACTCAGTCAAATCTTTCTGCCTGTGTGACTAAACACCATCTTGAGCTCTTGTATGTGTCCCATTCCCTGGTTTATGAATGAAGCAAACTCAGTAAAACAGTGGGTAGTTCACACATTGAGTCTTTCACTTCATATCACCCAAAACTTTTGTGTTCTCCCCGTCTCATATTTAGCCACAGTCAAATTATTTGCCAGGGAAGTGCAAAGGGTGTTTCCTAAACACATTACTCTGGTGTTTAGATGCTCTTTGGAAATGCCAACTGCCCCCTGGGAGCTGGCTTGCCTGGTGGGATGCTCCTACATGCTCAGGGTCCATGTTCAAAGCCTTCCTGCAGTTCCTCACTCTCTTGTACATGAGTCCCTAAACAACAGCTTACATCCAACACAAACCTGGAGGAAGCTTTCTCCTGAATTGAACTATCCAAAACAGAAGCCATTCCCAAACCATCTGTATATGCAACTGGTATTTGTTCTGAGTTTAATAGAAAAATATGTCTAAAGGAATTCCAAGATTTGCTCACTTGTACATTGAGTAGTGGCTTAGTGACATTAAGGAGTGGCTTGAGAATCGTAGAATCATGAAATATCTGAGTTGGAAGGAACCCACCAGGATCATCCAGTCCAAGCCCTGGCCCTGCCCAGGACACCCCAACAATCTTCAGATTTACCACCTGATTTGCCATTCACTGGACAGTTTTTAACCTTTTCATGTTCAACTTGCTCTGAAATAAATAAAGCCCAAATGTACCTTTTCCTTCAGATGGCTCTTTTGTGAAAGGCTGTGGGGAATCACCACAAGGGGCTGCACAATGAAATTTCTTCCTCTGTGTAACAATAACAAGTCGTCTTCAATTTGGCAAAGACTGAATTTAAACCACTTGTCTGGGCAGTAAATTCAGTTCAGATTTAAAAAAAAAAAAAAAAAAATGAAAAAAGGGCCTTTGTTTTTGTACAAGTTCTTGTTAAAGTGACTCCAACAATTACTACTGTAATTGTGCAAAGCCTGGCTGTTCATCACAGATGTGATGATGTCACAGACCTGGACCACCCCATCGGCTTGTCAGCTTTAAAATATTACTCCTGGAATAATGAAAAATTGCCAGTTTCTCAGTGTGGCTTTATGATTTATGGGCAGCTCCTCAGAGGTTGATTAGTTGTTTTGTTTCGTTACCTGGAATGAATGATGAATATTTTAAAAAACACTTAATGCTGGATCTGGTGCAAATGAGATAATTGTACAGTGACTTGTTCAGTTGTTTCCAGAATAATTGGACATTATTACCTGCCCACCATGCGTGAACTATAGGTCTCTGGAGGGGTTAAATTGCTTCAGTTGGTGTTTCCTTAATATTTCCATGTAGTTCATCTGCACTGTTCATACAGGAGCTTTCCCCAGATGCTTCCCCAGCCCCGTAATGACATTTCCCATTTCCCACCTATTACCAATGGAAAATGGTGCAATTCCATTTGCTGCTCAGCGTAACTTTTGACTGGCTCACTCGTGTCCCTGCCCCAAAAAATCATGTCCAAGTGTCCCAGGGAGGTTAAATTGAAGGGGAGTTTGCTGTTACCTGGAGTGGGATCAGTACTGACGTCCACAACACTGGGGCAAAGAAGCCGCTCTCTTTTTAACCATTTAAGAACAAACTGGGGTTTCTAAGGCTTTTCCTGGCATGGTTTGGCAAATAAGGCAGTTGGGCACCTGCCCTGAGAGTAATTTTTTAAAAATTCATGAAGAATCCACTATGATTTGAAACCACTCCTGGGAGACAGCCAGGAACAGAGGTTGTCTCTTAGTGCTTTTCGTGCAGCGAGGATTCGAGGGCAATACATAATCCAAATTTTTATCTCCCCTGGGCAAGGAAATGGCCACTTTTAAGAAGATATTCAGAAAACTGCTGTTTCAAACCATAATCCTGCCTGGGTGCTGTTCAGAGGTTGCACACCTGGAGCTGGATCTGAAGACAAACAGGACTGTTCTCTGCTCCTGCTATCCTTGTTGTTCTCCTTTGAAGCAACACTCCCTTAAATTCTTCCATTTTTGAAGGGCATCATCCTGTTGGAGTGAGTCCAGAGAAGACACAAAGATGATCAGAGGGATGGAGCAGCTCTGCTATGGGAGAACTGGGATTGTTCAGCTTGGAGGAGAGAAGATTTGGGGTGACCTAACTGTGGCCTTCCAGGACTTAAAGGGAGTGACAAGAAAGATGGAGAGAGACTATTTCCAAGGGCTGGAGTGATAGAACAAGGGGGAATGGGTTCACACTGACAGAGGGCAGGGTTAGATGGGATATTGGGAAGAAATTCTTCCCTTTAGGGGCTGGGATAGAATTCCCAGAGAAGCTGTGGCTGCCCCTGGATCCCTGGAAGTGCCCAAGGCCAGGTTGGATGGGGCTTGGAGCAACCTGGAATAGTGGAAGGTGTCCCTGCCCATGGAAGGGGGGTGGAACAGATGATCTTTAAGGTCCCTTCCAACCCAAACCATTCCATAATTCTATGATTCTGTCTCAACACCATTTCCAGTTTGACCTTGTTTTTCCTCCTCTGGGCTATTCACGTTGGTTGGAGGCTCCCACTCCCCTGTTTGTTCTATACCACTCCAGGTTTGCAGACTCTTGTCTTCCCTATTTGATCTCCATCCCCTGTCAGAGTGAAGAAAAATGTCATTGCAGGAACCTGCAGCCTTTGGTCTGTTGGTAGCAGCTCTGAGGAGACCCCTGGGATCAGAGAGCCCAATCTCCTACTTGTAGGAACAAGCAGGAAACAGGTACTTGGTCTGGAGGTCCAAATAAAAAAAAAATACTCAAGCCCCAAAATATTTCTCAAGATACCTTAAAAAACTTCATATGTAAACACAAGAGACCTGGAGCAGCTTCAGCTCTTACAGCATGTCCCAAGAAGAGAACTGACTTAAGACACTGCCCTAAGAGAAAGAATTCCATAATTTGAAGAAGTGGACCATGTATTGAGCTGGAAAAGGAGGGAACAGGAGGAAGACTTCCTCACTTTCTGGAGCTTGCCCAGACTTGTTGGGGTGCCTGAAAAACTCTCCACTTTTTAGTGACCTGATTGTACAAAACCCTTTCGTTCCAGCATTTCTTCCCTGGTTAATGTCCACTTTACTGCCTGACACGTGGATTGCACTTCTCTCCAGTTTTCTTTCTTTGCTCAGGAGCTGTCTGGCCTCTTAAAATCTTCTTGACTGGAATCTTCGGGGTCTTTCTGAACTCAACTGCCCATAGGAGTCTTTCTGATAAATGTATATGCTGGGAAATCATTCTGTTCTGATGGCAGGGAAACGGGTGTGGGGTGAATGCTGCTGATTATTTGAATTGTGCTACTTTATTGGGTTGGTCTGTTTTATTTCCATCCCTGTCTTGTCCTTTTAGGCAATTTGGGGCCATGACTACCTACTTATTGTGTGTGCTTTCCCAAATGCCTCGCTGGAGTCTCTAAGTGTTGCTGAAGTCTGTTATGAAAGTTTGACATGGTAAAAATCAAAGAGAGGAGAAGATCATATTCGGAGTTGCACCATATTATTTTGATGTCGGAAAATCAAACTGAAAGACCCTTTTTCCACTTTTCTGAAAGGAAAAAAAAAAAAAGAAAAAGAAAAACTCATTTTTATTCATAAAAGAGGCTGCTTCTTTAGCTGGAAAGAATTTTTCCCCTCTCACTAGGAATATAAATAATGCAAGCAGAAGAGAACAGAGAAGCCACATTAATCATCCATGTATGGATATATTTTATTTCAAAATTATTTTCTTAAATCTAAAAAACATTCATGACTGTCTCATTCAAATACAGTAGTTTTCATAATATAGTGGACATATATAAGTATTTATTTCTTTCCTTAGAGACTTGGGGTTTTAAAACATTTTTCTTTTTAATATCCAAAATTCATGTAAGGTTTAGGATTGACTTAGGCTGAAGCCATAATTCTTAAAACGCTTGTGCATATGCCTGACTTCAGGAATGTAAGTCCCTTTCAGTTCAATAGAACAACTTTGTCTAAGTTATATGCTTAAAGAAGATCAAAGCCCCAGCCTAACTTTCCAAATACAAGTTATGAACATTAGTTATAATGATCTAAGCCATGAAAAAAAAATAAAAAAAAATAAAATAGCCTTTTTAAAAGCCACTGCAGTTTCAAACATGGCAGGATAAACTGTAGGTGAGAGGTGGAGCCTGGTCCTGTGTTATCTCTACATGAAAACCAGCTTTTTCAGGAGAACTGGGGGGCAAAACTGGGCAATGGAACTGGAGAGATGGCAGAGAATGGCAAAGGGCTGAGCATGGTGAGGGCTCAGAGAGTTTCCAGCTCTTTCTGCAGAAAGAGGCAGAGAACCACCCATAACCCTCCTGACTGGGACTTTCTTCACCAGCCCAACCTCCTCCCCACGCTTGTAAAAACTTCAGCAAAGAGCCCGTTGCACCCCCTGAGTGTTGGTAAATATTTATTTTGACTTGAGAAAGTTCCAAGGGCTGCAGAGCCACGGTTTGGACACACACAGTGCCTCGCTCTGCACCTCGACTCCGAGCAAAGCGAGACGGCCGCGGAGCCTCTGTGGTGTCTCTGTGGTGAGCAGGGAGGAGGCTTTCCAGGAGGAATCCAGCAGACAGCGAATTTCAGAGAGGCATCCTCTCCTCTTTGTGCTGGTCAGAATATTTTCCATCTGCCTTTTCCATGCTGAGGTTATCAGAGAGTTCATGTGGCTGCTAAAGGGAGTCGAGGGCTGATTTAAGGGAGGGGCGTGCTGGAAACTTTGAAAAAATATTAATTTCCTGTCGAAATATGTTTTGTGCCTTGGTGAAATACCAGGACCTGAACACACGCTTCTGCTTTTAATAAAAATGTTTAGGGCTTGGCTTTTTGTCTTTTTTTGTCGGTGGAAGAAAACCCGACCATCTCCGCTACAAAGCGTCTCCTCCGCGTGAGGGAGCAGATGGGAGGGGTTGGATTCCCAGATGGTGGGCAGGGATTTTGCAGGAGTGGACGCTCATTCCCGCTGCTCCCCCGTGGAGATCTGAGCTGTCTGTACACGAGGGAGGGAAGGAAGAGCTCCAGGAGCAGCTACTGGGCACCACGTGAGGCGATGGAAACGGGGAGGAAGGAAGAGCCGAGCGAGGCAGAGAAGGCCGGAGGAAGAGGAAGAGGGAACATCTCCAAAATCATGCAGCAGCAGGAAGAGCATCTGAAGGAGTGGAGATGAGATCACACAGCCCAACAGACCCTCTCTGGCATGCCAGTGAAACCCTGGAATGGTGGCTCTTACCCAAAAAAGCGTTCTCGTATTTGTCTCATTACTGTAACCTCTATCACTGACTTTATGCACATATATTTGTGCAGGGAGAGAGACAATTATTACAGTATCTCCTCCAAGCACACCAGGAAATATTTTCTCCACAGTCTTTATAATATGCAGAGAGCCTTGGTATAGATGAGGGTGATGTGCTCGTTTACCATTGCCTGTGATGGGCTTTTGCTCAGCCCTTCCCCCACTGCCACTAAATTGCATTTATTTGCTACTGAAACCCCTTTTTTTGTTCTTAAACATTTGCAACCTAACATGGGTGGTAAAAGATTTTTAATGCAGTGCTGTGCTTAACAGGAGGACTGGTTTCTTAGTTCTTTATTAGAAATAAACCGAATAAAATGAGGGAAAATGTATTGAGTTTATCAGCTTTCCTGGTTCCTGAACACCCCTTAGCAATTTGTAATTACTTAACACTTTCTTGTTTTAATATTTTATGGTTTTTATCTTTCTTGCAGTCTTTCTCTTGAAGTGTTTCTTGAAGAGTTTGATGTAAACTTTCAGTACTTCACATTCAAAATCTGAAGTCTAAGCTGTGACTTAGCACCTACATAAATATATATTCTCTATTACACCACTAAATAAGTGCAGTTTTTCTTCATTGGAGGAATGAAGAACTTGATGCCTCTGAAGGTTTCCCCCAAGAATTTGTTTGAGTTTTCTTTAAGAATAAGCAGCAAAAAAACCCTGAGAAAGGCAAGTGCTGACCTAGATTTAAAGATAACAAGCACAAACCATTTTGTTCTATACCTTTTAGAGGTTTAGTTACAAGGGTCACTGTAAGACTTGTCTGAAAAAACGGATTTTCAGCATATTTGCAGGAAAAGAGTGTGTGATAGGAGTATCTTGGCTATGCAAGTTATGGAGCATCATCTACAGGGTGGAAGCTCGAATGTGCAAAGCAGATTTTTCAGCTGTTTTGAACTGTTGTGGTGCCAGCAAAATAAAGTTTTGACAGTCAGAAATAGCTGTATCTGAGCTCCTGTTTTGAGGCAGAAAATTTGGGAATGCCAAAGAGCAGCAGTGAGGAAGATGAGGGAATATCTGTACAGTAACTTGTTGCATAGTTTATCTGGGCACAGAAATAGATGAGTTTTATTTTTAAATCGTGGTAGTGCCCCAAAAAACCTACAGCCAGCAGGTCAAGGGAGGGGATTGTGCCCCTCTGCTCCCTCAGGTGAGACCCCCCTGCAGAGCTGCTCCAGCCCTGGGGAACAGCCCAGCAAGGACATGGAGCTGCTGGAGAGAGGCCAGAGGAGACACCAAGAGGATCCCAGGGCTGGAGCAGCTCTGCTGGGAGGAAAGGCTGGGAGAGCTGGGATTGTTCAGCCTGGAGAAGATTTGGGGTGACCTGATTGTGCCCTTGCAGGACTTAAAAGGACCTCCAAGAAAGATGGAGAGAGACTAATTCCAAGGGCTGGAGTGACAGGACAAGGGAGAATGGGTTCACACTGCCAGAGGGCAGGGCTAGATGGGATATTGGGAAGAAATTGTTCCCTGTGAGGGTGGGGAGGGCTTGGGCTAGAATTCCCAGAGAAGCTGTGGCTGCCCCTGGATCCCTGGAAGTGTCCAAGGCCAGGTTGGACGGGGCTTGGAGCAACCTGGGCTGGTGGAAGGTGTCCCTGCTCATGGCAGGGGGTGAAACTGGGTTATCTTTAAGGTCCCTTCCAACCCAAACCATTCCATAATTCCAGCCCAAACAGGTGCCTGTCCCTACCCTGTATCTGGAGCTTCTCAAAGAGACATCCTTTGCCTCCAGGAGTCTGCGGTTTAAATATAAGACAAAAGACAAGAAAGACTCTGAGACAGAGTGAGGCACAGCAATTTCCCCCCCTTTTTTCCAGCAGATCAACATCAACACCAAAGTGGAACCTGGTCTTTAGGCTGCTGGAACACTCAGTGTCGTGCTGTGACTGAGGCTGAACTGCCCATTGGGACACAGATGCAAAAATACTCAGGTGATTATATTTTAGATTCTTCCTGTCATTAAAATGACGTTATCTGGGGACACGAGGGAGCAGAGAATCGAAATCCTTTACCTGAAGGATGGTTTTGTTTTACTTCATTGCTGCAGTGCTCAATAATTCCGAAAATACCAGTTAATGCATCGCGGACACGTCGAGATCCTGCAGTGGTAGAATTGTGTTTTAAACGCTGCAAAATGAAAGATGTATTTGGTGTTGAAATACAAATGGAAGAGAAAAATCTCTGACTTCCAGTCCTCAAAATAAGGCGGGATAACTTTACCAACTGGAGGGGTAGATCCCAAATAAATGGTTCCTGCAGGTGTTCTGCCAGGGATTCCTTTCCCCGAGGTGGAAACAGTCTGACAACACACTTGCCAAACCATTGATGCAACAACATGTATTTGTTCTTCAGGGACATTTTGGTTTTTGCTCCTCGTTTGCAAACTGAGGAAGAAATTCTTGAACACGCCCCTAAATAAATTGTAACCACCTGAATAATCCTCCTGTGGAATTTTTGTGGCAGAGCAGAGCAGTGTCCGTGCTCACCCTGAGCATGGCCACAATGGAGGAGCTGCAAAATATTCCAGCTCAAGCTGTTGGTGTAAAAACAGCTCCTAATTACTTAGGCCTTGGCTTAGTACCCTGATGTACAAGGCTTTAGACACCTTCCAAAATGCACAAGTCCTCACCAATGCACCTCTGGCTGGTTTTATTACTCATATAAATCACAAGTGACATGATGAATGGAGAAAAAAAACCCCAACAAAGTGAACTACTCTAAATGATGAGCAAGTTTAAAAGTAAAAAGAAAATGGATGAATGAACCAGGGTTGTGTAGGAACTGTTTTGTGAGCCACTGTTTTTTTTCCTGAAAGGATGAAGTGTATCATTATGAGGGGAAGAGACTGAACTGAGAATGCAGGAAAGAAAATGGGGTTTATAAAGTGTAAAGAACGGCAGTAACTGTATTTTGACACTGTTTTCTTCTAGTAGAAATTATCCTATTATGTTAGGAAAGGTCATCATTGTAACACCACTGCTCTATTTATTATGAGCAGCAAGCCAATCCATGTGTTAAACAGCTATTTTGATAATTTTCAAAAATTTTTGATTTATTGTTTTTTTTAAATCATAAAAAAAAGGGAAAGTGCTGCTGTCCTGAAAACATCCAAGATTCGCTAATGGCAAAAAATAAGATAAATGATAAAGTTACTGCATTCATCAGTCAACCACCCCAAAACATTTGCAACCGATTATATATTTCAAAACTTGGCTGGGACTCATGAGGTTCCTTGTAAGCAACTTCTTGTACTGTGCCAAATGTAGGAAAACTAGAAGGTACTTCTGAAACGTGCTGAGAAAAATACGTTCCTGTTGTTGCTGCTGTAGTAGTAATAGCAGCAACAATTATAATTACAATAGGACAGAAGCACAGGAATAGGTTTTGATTAGTAATAAGAAGACTGCAAAGTTATAAAAACTAAGACCATAATAAAAATGTCTCATGAATGTACAATTTCCTATTTTATTGTCTATGAGTTGCTATTAAACCGCGGTCAGGTTGTGTCTCTTCCTGCTTTTGCTGCAATATTTATCATGAGAATGAGGTGCCAGAACCTGAAGGATTGTCCTGGGAGAGGGAATTGTCAGTCAGGGTTTATTGCAAGAGTCTCCACAAATGGTGGTCTTCAGGTTAATCGTATTTTTCTTCCTCCTCTTTCCTCTCTGTGACTCATGTCTGGTGCATCCTGGCTTTTTAAAAAGGTTTGTTACCCCACACACTGGACATCACTCATCCCTTTCCCACTCTGTTACACCTTTTTTTTCCTCCTCCCTTCCCCTCACTGTTGCTCTTTCAGGAATGTCAGACTCCCACCCAGACTTTGTTCCATCAAGTCTTTGTTCTTTCTTCCTGACAGCTGGTTGTATTGACACCAGGGATGGAAGGAGAGAGCTGATCCCCTTGGACAACAGCCCTGTGTATGGCTCACCACAGCATTTCTTGGTCACTGGGACCTGGGATGATGCTTTTTCCTGTCCTTTTTCAATGAACGAAAAAATTTAAATTACTGGTACTTCTCAGGTTGCACCCTTCCCATCCTGTGCTGTTCCTAATTGATGCTGCCATTTCTAGTCCAGGAGGGTGGGAGGATCTTGGGACACACTTCACTATCACAGCTGCAAAGAATATTTTGAATAATATGCAGAAGATCATCCGTGTGTGGGAAATATGTGGGACCTGCACGTGCAGTGGTTTCCGAGTAATTACGACTCAACTTTTATTACCTGTGATAAAGATTTTTTTTTCCTATAATTCTCTGCATCAAATGCATCTTTTAAAACTCAAGGCAAGGCTTTGTCTATTATAACATAGACTTTGTTGCTGTCTACTGTGAACAAGTGTCATTAGATTGGTATTCTGACCCTGTGACAATTTACTGTCACTGTTTTTGCTGTTTTCTCCCCTTTGCTCAGGTCCTCCTGCTACATTAAGGGCTCTCCAAACCTCTACTTGCTGTCTGTTACCTCTGGTTCCAATCAAATTCCCATCACAGCCTACAGAAGTATTTTCAGCAATATCAGAGGGGTTGGAATTGAGCCCCAACCGAGAGCAAGGCAGACATTAGTGAGCTAAGAACTATGTCAAATATTGGCTCATGGAAGTCACAGTCCATGCAAGAACAACCCAGAAAAGAAGGGGGTTGCAGCTTTCAGCTCCTTGGTGCTTTGTGCTGAGATAGTCAGGGCACCTGTTTGGTTATGGGGTTTTTTTTAAATGTGTGTTTTATGTTTCCCTCTATATTGGGCAGCTGGTTTCACTTGAAACTTCACTGACTTGTGGTCACACCTTCATACTCCTCTCATCCTACCTGGAGGAGCAGGGAAGGCAGCAAGCTGGAGATCTGGTGGATAGTCCTTTTCCACTGTGTAGTTGCTCCCACTGCTCATCTGGAATCTATCCCTGGAGAAAAGGAGGCTCAGGGGGGACCTTCTGGCTCTGCAACCCCCTGACAGGAGGGGAGAGCCGAGTTGGGGTCGGGCTCTGCTCCAGGGAATAAGGGACAGGAGGAGAGGGAACGACCTCCAGCTGTGCCAGGGGAGGCTCAGGCTGGACAGGAGGAGGAATTTCCTGCTGGAAAGGGTGGTGAGGCCTTGGCAGGGGCTGCCCAGGGAGGTTTGGAGTGCCCAGCCCTGGAGGTGTCCAAGGAAGGCCTGGATGTGACACTCAGTGCTCTGGGCTGGGGGACAAGGTGGGGATGGGGCACAGGGTGGGCTCAATGGTCTTGGAAACCTTTTCCATCCTGATTCTATGACCCCTATTATTAAACCAAGCCACTGCCCTGGCCTCGAGGGAGGGAAGCTGCAGGGAAAAGCAATGGTTGGCACCAAGTCTGGGCAGAGCTCACCTGCTCACGGCACCTGAGTGGAACATGGGCCACGTTTTGCGTGGACGATGCAACTTGTTGCCTCACTGAGTTCATTAGCCATTAATAAAGAAAAAAATTAACAAGCCCAAGTGCTGCACTAGGCCATCATCTATATTAAAATTAAAACTTGTGGGCAGAAATAGTCTGGAAGGCAATGAAGAGGAAGCTGTTCCTGAGGGAACCTCTGCTCCTGCTCTGTTATGTCAAAGATTTCTTCAAGTCCCTTCGTGCTGACTTCTGCAGTATTCATTAAAACTGGTTTAAACTAATGGTCAAAATTACAGGGGACATCACAAGCCACATGTAAAATGAGGAGAATATATTGGCTTGTGTTACTTTTTGAAAAAAAAAAAAAGGCTATGTGAAAACCTTTCCAGTTTTCTAAAATCCACCCAAACCGAATGTAATTCCTGAGTCATGACAACTAGATACTAATCCCAAATATCTTATATCCTGTTTCTAAGAGAGTTTGGTTTAGACAATACGTAAGCTGTGCTGTCACCTATGTTGAATGGCTTCCTAGGCTTGGTTGTTGTGTCTTTAAGGCAAGTTCAGCAGCAAAAATGCAGATAAATGCAATTTAATGGCCATCATACCTATTGGCTGGAACAAAGAGCCCCAGAAACAGATGCTTCCAGCTTCCTCATATGCATTCTGGGGGATTTTTTTTCTTGCACTGCATCTTATAGGTGCTGAATTTGAGGAACAGGATATGGAACATAAGGCCATCATTCTTCTTAACGTGATCACAAAAATCTTATTGTATTAGCAGCATTCCAGCTTTACTTACAGAGTGCTTAACTGAATTAGGGAGTTTTATTCTCATGTGAGATTCTATCATTGTCTAACCCTGTAATTTGCTATGAAATCCTTATTGCTTTTGCCACAGGAGCTTTATGATCATTTTTCTTAATGATAAGAGTCGCCTTTGCACCAAGGAAGTTTGAGGTTGGGTTGTTTTGGTTGTTTGTTTTTTTTTTTTTTATTTAACCGTGGCCTTAAGAGATTTGAAACTTCAGGGATTAATAAAGCATCCCCCAAATCATAAAGCAAATCACAGCATACCAAATCATTTCTCCTTTGAGACCAGTGCCAAGCATTTTCCGTGGTGTTCCAGTGAAACTGGACACTTCCAGCCCAGTGGCCAGTAAAGTCAGCAAAGGCGGGGGGAAATAAAGAAAAGGGAGGCACTATGTGACCAAACTTTTATTTTCGGTGCATAGCTGGAATTTCAGCCTCTCTACACAAGCCCCTGCTATTACAATTTATTAGATGTTTTATGCAGCAGATTTTATTGAATGATTTAGGTAGCCCTGACTTGATCCTTTCCAAATGTGTCCGACGCTATTCTGCTACATGGAAAAAGTGTTTTTGTGTTCTCGCTTTCGTGCAACCAAACCTCTGAAATCTAAAGTTACCAGCCTGATGCATGGGTTGTTTTGCTTTCAGAATTCATTTGGAAAAGCCCCTGTATGGCCCTGGACTCTGCAGGCCTTTCGGGAATATTTAGGATTATAAATTAGATTGTCCCTCGGCGTTCCGGCCCAGAAGAAGAAGGGCACTGGAACCCACCAAGCTGACTAAGAGCTGTGAAACTCCTGGGACTAGGAAGGTCAGGATAAAAGGAAATGGAGAATATTAAAGACGCAGGGAACTACATTTTCCAGAGCATCTCTTGATTCCGCGGTGTATTGATCCGAAGTCCTGGGTTTTGTCAGAGGTAATACCTCATCTTCGAGGAGCTCATGGAAAACGCCACGGGAACGAGGGAGACAGCCCCAAGTATTTGCTCTCCACGAAACCCTGGGAATGGCTCTGCTTCTGTGCTAAGTGTGGAATACAAATGTTTTGATTTGCATTCACGCTGCAGCAGGATTTATAATCTTTGTTCCGAAGGGAAAGAAGAAGCTTTCTTCTCCTAAATCACCTTTTAACGATAATTCCTCTGGAAAAACAGTTTTTATGAGATGTAGAATCTTCTATGGCGGGCTTTATGTACTTGTTTTGAGAGTCATCAGTGGCAGATCAGAGGATATTTAAAAAAAATAAAAATAAAAAGCTTCAAGATATAGGAATGCCAATTAATGTATTTTCAGGTGTTATGAATCCCTTATCTAATGGTAACTCCCAAATAAGAGCAGAGGCAAATTTTAATCCATACTTTGAATTATTTTCTTGTCATTCACACATATAAACTAATTAACTTTATATGTACACAGTGCAAACACAGACCCCTGCACATCTTCTCTAGGTCAATTTGAAATAACATGATACTATTTGGTGAGTTAGATCTCTCTGAAAATTTAATACCCTTTTTTCTTCCTACCAAGTCTGATTTAAGCCTTAATTTTTAACTTTAACCAGAGCATCTTTCTGATTTTCAGTGTAATGAGTTAAATTGCCCAGAGAAACTGTGGATGTCCCATCCCTGGAAGTGTCCAAGGCCAGGTTGGATGGGGCTTGGAGCAACCTGGAATAGTGGAAGGTGTCCCTGCCCATGGCAGGGGGTTGGATTAGATGATCTTTAAGGTTCTTCCAACCCAAACCATTCTGTGATTCTTTATTTCTATGATTCTATGATTTTATGATTCTAATCACATTATGCTCCTGTAGCAGTTCCAGGTGGCATAAAGAATGATACTAAATACCAAAAGATTTAATTCATAAAGCCAATTCTGGTAGGAATGAGCAACTATCTGAAATAAGCTTCACTTTCCCTATTTGATTACTCTTCAGCAACAACACCTGACGAACAATAAGCAAATTAAATATCAAAATAACTTGTAAAAACCCTGGATTTTGAAGCTGTGCACGGTCACCACTGTGATTTAAAGGTGACTTGAAGCACAACAAGGTCTTGAAAGTATAGGGTCTGTAATTCCAAAACCCTTCCAGGCATTTGGAAGATTGCAAAAGACCTTTGAGGGGATGAAAATGGTCTCCCTCAGTAGCATGTCATTTGCAAATACTTTCACCAGCTATGTCTGTCCTGTTCTCACCTCCTTTATTTCACTACAAACATTTCTTATCAGTATATTTCCAAAACACTTACTAATTATTTTTGGTCGCTAGTGCCTTGTATTTTCATTTATTTCACTTACCTGACTTCTGGAAGAAAAAAAAAATCAAAATAATAAAAAAAAATCCTCCGTTTTCAGCTATTTTGGAGCTCTGCCTGAAGGGATGCAAAGTGAAAGGGGTAAATGTCAGGTTCATCAGAAACACCTCCCTTCTCAGTTGAACTGCAAGCCTTGCCAAATGTTTCCAGTATTTCTTGTCTTGCACTAAATCTACGCATCATTCACTTTTACAATTTCGTTACGTTTCAGTAAATTCCATCTTTTTTTTTTTTTAGTGTGTGTGTGTGTGTGTGTGTGTGTTTGAACCATTCCAGGTCAGGCATGGAAAGCTGAGGGCTTAATGTGGATGTGGCAGGGGGATATTTCTGGAAAAATCAGTAACATTGTCTTCTTCAGGGCCAGTTCTGCAACCTCATTTGTGGTATATTTTCTGTTAGACCCTGGATGCCAGGTCAGCTTATTTATCCTCCTATTTTATTTTATTTTGTGATGGAAGGGATGAAAGAGAGAGAGAAAGAGCAGTTTAGAGGCTTCATTATTGCTGTTATTGTAATGAGGTGTTTAAATGAAGTGCTGGCCCTTTTAAGGTCCCATTTTCAGCCACATAAACTCAAATGATCCTTGTGCTGGGTTGTAACCGTCACAAAGAGCGCTCTCAAGCGATCATTTAAAATAAATGTGTAATCTTTTAATCACTCTGAGGTTTATACACAAGAGTAATTGCTCTGGCATGAATCCAAGTCGTCCCTATCAAGGCACGTAATTAATACACTAATTGGAGTAGCTGGAACACCCCCGTGGATTGGTAGGACTCCATGGGCTAAGCCCAGGAGAAATGTGGGCTCTGTGCCATGGAATTCTTTCCCAGTCTGGAATAAGACATTGCATTCAGGTCTAACACACAAAGTTAGATTTCTCAGAAGCAAGGCAATAGTCTGAACTCTTCATACCAGCAGTAAACTTAATTCTGAGACAACCTGATGATCCTCCCCACACTCCACTGTCAGACTGGCACACAGGTCTTCTCTTTCATTGCAATTAGTGATTTCTTTGGCCTGTGGAAACTATTAAGAGCAAAGACTGTTTCAGACTCCCTAAAAATATCATTACAGCGTGTATTTTTAATTTCTGAATTATTTCACACCGGGCTGTCTCGCTGAGGTGTTTGTGTTGGAAAGCAGAGCATCTTCTGCATGACTGAAAAACAGAGATCACTTAGATCAGAGATCTGTCTTCTCTCCTGGAAATGGCTTCAAACTGAAAGAGAACAGGTTTAGATGGGATATTGGGAAGAAATTGGGGGTGGTGAGGGCGTGGCACAGGTTCCAGAGAAGCTGTGGCTGCCCCTGGATCCCTGGAAGTGTCCAAGGCCAGGTTGGACGGGGTTGGAGCAACCTGGGCTAGTGGAAGGTGTCCCTGCCCATGGCAGGGGGTGGAACTGGATGATCTTTAAGATTCCAACCCAAACCATTCTATAACTCTACATGAAACAGAAGAAGATCTCTTGTGTTTCCAGCCCTGCCTGTATCAAACTATCCAGATTTATTCCTGCAGATTTCATCAAGTTCCTCCTTATGGGATTGAAATGGCCCCAGTTCTAATAGGATTCAGAAAGATCCTAAATGTGCTAAACCACCTGGATCACTAAGCTTTGTCCTCATCTGATGAAATGTTACAGCTTGGAAGCACAGATTTAACGGAGAGAGGACCCTCCTGAGCACTGGGTCTCCCTTCAACCCACAACTGCAGCAGATCCTTCTCGTATGATCTGGAGACTCTGTTCAGCTTTGCTGCTTAGATGGAGGAGAATCTGTTTCAGCAGCTGCACACTGCCTTTCCAAAGTACAGAATCCCAGAATCCCAAGGTCACTGAGGTTGGAAAAGACTTCCAAGATCATGGAGCCCACCCTGTGCTTGATGCCCACCTTGTCCCCCAGCCCAGAGCACTGAGTGCCACGGCCAGGCCTTCCTGGGACACCTCCAGGGCTGGGCACTCCAAACCTCCCCGGGCACCCTTCCCAATGCTTGACAAAGCATGCACCTTAAAACAAAATAAAATTAAAGAAAAAGTCTCTTTTGCTCTCAGACAGCCCCAGTTCCCCACTGGAGTGACAGTGATGGACAATTATTTGGCTGTGAGTAGATCGAAAATCCGAAGCACCAGTCAAGTCCATGTCACACCAGGGGCACCAACAGGCCTTGGGTGTTTGCAGTGGTAAAACCTGCACTTGCTGAACATCCCTCAGGTGCTGCTGGGGAAGTTGGGAATATTTTCCTTGGCTCAGGAGTGATGTGAGACCAAATATGTCAAAGCTTCCCCAGCAACTTGCCTGTTTCTTCGAAGATAATTTAAACATCCGACGTGCCATGAGTTTAACTTTGTTTTAAGGCTCTGTCATTTGGCTGATAATAAAAGATTTTCTCTCTCTGATGCTCAATATCTTCTCTTTACCCGTCAGTTTTCAATAAAAAGAATCTTTGGCACTTACTCCTCCCAAAATACAGGATATTTTGCTCTGTGGTACCAACCCAGTTTAAAGCTCCACTTCTGGAATGTTCTGTCCCTCCTATGTGTTGACAATGCCCACTGACATTTTGGTGTAGTTCCTACTTTCTGTGAGATAATTACTTGTATGAATAAAGAACTCTTTAAAGAATTATCCTGGTAGTTTCCTTCTGGCCTGATGCTTGTTTTCATTGCAATGTGGTTTTGTCTCTCTGGCAGATAATTCTTTACTTCATTTCCATATTTGAATTCATCCCCCTCTTTTCTACTTCCTAAAGGTCACCCATTTATCAGCGTGTTTTATACCTTTCCAAGGCCAGCCAGAGCAGATATAATAGACTTGCTTTATCTAAAAAATCAGTTATCAGAGTTTAAAAGTCTGACATCATCTATAAAATAAACCCTTTTCACGTATTTTTATGTCCTGTTGTACTTATTTCTTATTGAGATGAGGCCACTGGACTCAAAGATGCCCCTGCTCTGCCATCTCTTATAAAATATAGATGCCACTTGATACAACCCCATGGTTTTGTGGTCCCACTCCTTCATTTGATCAATTTGATAAAATTTCTTCACTGAAATTCCAATTTAATTTTCAAGGCCATTTCCATTTTTATAGACACCTTCCCATCTGGCCTCTCATTATCAACAACAGCATATTTCTCAGAAGATGAGGAAAGATATTAAAGTTCATTTGAATCTCAAATGGATGATCTTTAGTGCTTGACTTATTCCCACTGGCTGTGGGTTTTTTTTTTTCTTTTATGGATATTCTGGATGAATCTTTTGCTACTTGTTTGGGGTTTTTTTCCCCCAAAAAAATTTTTCCTCAGCTTGACTCTTGGAAAAATCTCACTTTATAATTAGACTTTCCTACTCAGAACAGAATTCCCAACCTTTTTTCCCCCTTACTCTTTGCAATCCATCCTTGCATCCATTTCCATCTACTCTCCTTTTGTAAATAAATTTTATTTATTTATCCATTTGGTCTGAAGACCTTCCTTAAGAAAATTTTCTCTTTCACTAGGATAGCCTTGGGCCACTTTTTTTTGTACCTTTGCTTTAAGGAAATTTAAAGCCTCCTCATCCTGAAGTTCCAGAGATCTCCAGCTGAAATGCCTTCACTGAATACTCTCAGATCAGTCACTTTGAATAATTGATCCTTTAAGTAGCCAAGATCTCCATTATTTTCCTGAGGGTTTCTATTCCATATTTCAGCTTTCCCTCCCTATGGAACAAGAAGCAAATGGAATTGTTTCCACATCTCAGTGTGTCACCATCCCATTTCAGAACTGGGTGTGTTTATCTCCTTTTTTTTTTTTATGTAATTCAACTACAGACATTTTGATTTTTGTTCCTAACTAGTCCTTGAAGCACTGATTCTGCAGGAATCACAGTAATTTAATTTTTTTAACTGGTTTTCTCAGAGTGCTCATCTCACCCCAGCCTGCCTGGGGTTAGATTAGTGCAGAGCACTTTTAAATCTTCTGGTTTTAGCTTTTTATATAACAGAGTCAAGGCTTTTAGCTTTATATATAACAGAGTCAATGCTTTAACCTGGAAAGCACTGGAGTACAACCCCCAAAAGATGGAAATATTGATGGAACACAAATAAAGATGCTTTACAGCTCCCAGGTATCCTCAGTGCTGATAGGAAACATGTGCAAGTTCTGTGTGTTGCACAATATGCGACTTTTAATGACTGTTTTATGTGCATGGGGAGAAGGGAAGGTTTGAATTGCACTTTGTTTCATTTATTCATTTATCAGCAGATTCGTTTCCATGTGCACATAAGCAATGGGTACTATATATACACACATATATCTATATTCATGATGGAAACCCCCCAAAGAGGCAGGTTTAGAGCATCATCCCCTTTCCACACAAAGGGGAAAATCTGCAGTTTAGAAACAAACCCCTGTCATAACAAAGTGGTTTAATTTTAGTTACAGCCCCAGCTCAAAACAGACCCAATCCAGGGCAAAGCCCAGCTCTGAAGTGCACAGCCTGAGGCAAATTGATACATTCATTCCCAGACTTCTCTGACACTGATTACTGGTCTCTACTAACAGTGTTTGCAGGAGGGCTTATCTATTCTCCTCTTCTATAAGAGACACTGTTCAAAGAGCTTGAAACACAGCTGCCTCTTTACAGGCTTTACCTAGTGCTGAAAAGCAGGGGCATCACGTGGCTGGGGGGTGGATGCCACAGCAATAGAAAATCTAAATTAATCTGCCTAGAAAGTGGGGAGCCTTGTTTGGATCCATCAGAAAAGGAAAGCACTTGTAGGTGAAATCTTCTTAAGACCAAAGTGAAAACTTTTGGAGGGAACCCTGTGAAAAAGGCTGGGCTGGGAGGCTTCCTGGGCATTTCGGACAAAGGAAATTAGCTCTGGGGATAAAAGGTGCCCTGGGTGAAATGGGAAAAGGGAAATTTTCACCATGAAGAGGCAGTGCAGCGCTGAAAGTCTGAGTGAGCTGGGAGTTTAATGTCGAGCCTCTGTGCTGGCAAAAAAACCCTCCTCTTCCTCTCCCTTTCCTTCAGAGTAGGAGCTGTGACATCAAACACGCATTCTCTTCATCCTGCCCAGGAAACAAGTGGTGGGTTTAAGCATATCCTGACCTCTGTGGGTGATATTTCAATAACTTCCAGCTTTTGAACGATGATTTTTGTCAGCTGGGCAAGCACAAGGCTGGAAAATATGTCACAGGGACACCTTTTCCAGTGTTTCTGTCTTGGTCCTATTTCTTGCCAGTGTGAGAAGGCTGTGCTGTGGCAGGAGGGA
Organism: Pseudopipra pipra; assembly: GCF_036250125.1. Classification (NCBI taxonomy): domain Eukaryota; kingdom Metazoa; phylum Chordata; class Aves; order Passeriformes; family Pipridae; genus Pseudopipra; species Pseudopipra pipra. The sequence goes on along the minus strand of NC_087550.1, from coordinate 117,304,780 downwards.
GGGTCTGGTGCTGTCTGACACGTTTAGGATGTCTGACATGTTTAGGATCTTGCAGACCACCCTTGGTCTGGGAAGCACAGCACTCATCCCTCTCACCCTGGCCAGTGCTTCCCTGTACTCCAAGAAAAGGAGCAGCAACAGATTGGAGTGGGATGACCAAAGTCTGGGGAAAGAAACATCCAACAACAGGAGAAGGTGAGGAAGAGGGTCTTGCAAAAAGGAACAGCATCTTCATATTAACACATAACCCAAAGGGGTGGTTTAGTGAAGACCAACAGCTTTTGCCTTCCATTATAATGGACTTCCATGGGATCAAATAATACTTTTCTTTGTGCAAGACTTGGGAGAGCACAGAGCTCTTCCCACACGCTGCTGTTGTTTGCAGTCTGACCTTCCCTGTTGCTCAAGTATATGTAAGAGAAGAGAAATTTTTCTTTTTCTTCTTTATAGAGCTCTGCTAACTGAGCATTTTTGGTATCTGAGGTGCTCGCAAGATGTAAAATCCCACTGAACCAAAATCACCACAGGATTTTAGTGCAAAACATACCATAAATTTTCTAATAATGTAAGTCACCTTTGATTTACCATCACTTGTTTTTCCTCAGCCTGTTGGAGAAACAAACTTACTGATTGATGAACCAACCTCTGGCCCGGGCAGCACTGGATGTAAAATCCATTGGCTTTTCCAAACTGACCAACACTTGTTCTTCCCATTCTTGGGAAGTGTAATATCCCACTGGAAAAGGTCATGTAGCTGTTTCTTGTTCTAAAATGTTAATTCACTCGAACTTGGAGATCTGGAGTGTAAAAGTGGGTGAAAAGGAGGTGATGTACCCATAACCCTGAGATAAATCTGTTACAACAAGGCTGTGGCTCGTCCTGCTTTTTAAAAAAAAAGCAACTGTTTTGCAATATCTGGAATTAAGTGTACTACAGACATAACTATCTGCATTTCTAATAAGCGAAGAGAGTCTTAAATATTCTTATTTTCCACCAAAACACTTTGTGTGTGCGTGTGTTTGTAGCAGCAGAGTTGCTCCCAAAATATGAGGTTTCCGTGTGCAAAGCTCAACACCTGAGAGAGTGAGGTTTGCTTTCTTTTTTCGTGCTGGTTTTCATTTCAAAAGCAGGTCTCTGGTGAGAAGGAAAACAGCAGCACTTGTGATATGAGTGGGGCCCACAGATTAGTGTGCAAGTTCCCCCGGGGTTTTCCGTGTTCCAGTTTTGCACCTCAACAGGCCTCAGGCAGCAGAAGTTGTCAGAATCTGGTTTTTCTTCAGTGATGTGCAAGATGTGCAGCCCAACCTTCCTGTAAAAGGCACCCAACACCCAAGCTCACGTGGTTCCCCCATCCCAGGGAATTTGCTTTTATGGAGACTGGCCTAATGTGTGAAATCAGGACATTAATGTCCCTTTGCCCCGGGCACAGTTTAAGACCCAAAACTCCCAAGTGCTGGTCTCGAGTATTCCTAAAGTCCAGTGGATGTGGCTGCAAGCAAAGCAACTTCCCACCTCCAGGTATAATCCATTTCCCCAACATTATTACAGCAAAATCTCACTGTGTTTTTGGAAGCAAGACCACCCAGGTCCACCTCTGAAATTATTCAGGGTGAATGTGATTTGAGTAGTTAAATACAAGGTCAATTATTCTGACTTCTTTAATTATTTCGTTTTCCCTATTTATTGCATCTCTTCTTCCTTCCTCCCATTTCCCAGTCGTGGAAAAAAAACCCAATTTGACTTCAAACTGCAATCCCACCCAGTATTCTTCTTTGCACAAGGCAAAAGAAGAAATGGTTCACTCAGGGAATGAAAATGCTTATGAGTAGCAGTTTTATGTGGTCTTTGACTTGTTTTAAGTACCTGATATTTTAAAATGTGCCATCTTCACTCTGTTTCTGGTCTTTGCAGAGGGAGCAGCATTTTTGGCCAGGGTCTCTGCCAGTAGATGCTTTTTCTCACTGGACTCAATAGAAATCTTTCTTATGGTTGTAAAGGCAACCTGACTGAATATAAATTATCAGGCATGGGGGATTAGCTGCTGCAATAAATGGAAGAAATGATCACAGGTAAAAGAAATATTTTTGTAAGTAAATTCTTTTCTGGAAAGATTTAAAAAAAAAAAAAACAAACCCAAGCAATTAAGATAAATGAATGATTAATTCAAATACTTCTTCAAAAGATGAAAGGGATTAATACTTTCTCCTGCACAGAAATTCATTGAATGGGCAATTATCAAATGCAGCATTTAGTGCATGGAGCCCAGACAAATTACTGAATTCAGTGGCAGCCTTTTTAACTTTCATTTCCTACACAAGAGGAGAACCAGCCTGTGGGACTGGAGAAAGAGAAGATTAATAAACGGTAGAATGAAAGAAGAAAAGGAATAATTGTATTATTTTGACTGCAAGACATTCCTCAGCTGCTTGGTCCCACTGCTGATTCTCACAAGGAACATTTTAAGAGACTTTTGCCACGTTCAACACTCGGCTTGGATCTGTCCCTGCAGCCACGTGGAGCACAAGGATTCACAGGGAAATCCATCCCAAACCCCACAGCCCTCAAATCCATCCCTCAGAGGGTGTGTTCTGTAAGGCTGCTCTTCCAGGACCCTATTTTCCTTCTTGCTGCAATCTCCCTTTAAAAATCACAATATCCTTGGCTTCCCCAAAGGCTGTGGGGTGTTGGAAATTCCGGGCTGATCCCGATGGTATTTTCTGCTGGAAAAAATCCTACACTGTGCAGCTCCTGGGCCATGGTGCCACACAGAGAGACCAGTTTCTTCTTGGCCAAAGAAGACACTTGTCAGGACACTTGATGGTCCTTCTGAGTCCCTTCCAAGCCGGGATATTCTATGATTCTATGATTAGGGGGCAAATCCCAGGATGTACTAAAATCCACACGGATTTTGTTGGTTTTCCCCCCGAAGTCTCTTTAAATTAGAAGGTATAAATGTTATTTAAAAACAGCTTCAAGCTTCAAAATAGCTTTAAATGCTATTTTCTTTTATAAAAAAAATATCTCCATCTTCTTCTATTGCAATGACAGTATTTTGCCTTTATTTTTTGCAGAGCTCACCTGCTTTTTGTTTCCACTGAATAGCCCTAGTGGAGCACTTGGCAGCTATTGAGCATGAAGATATCCTGCTACTTTTGTGTTTCCATCCATCACCTTCCTCCTCTCCCTCTCCCATCCAAATGTTTTGTCTCCATCACCTGTCCCAACACTTTGGGGCCACGAGTCCTTTGTCGCAGCCCGTCTGTCAGCCCGTGTTTGCACAGGAACACCCAGCCCTGGGCGAGGCCCCTCACATGGAATAAATTGTGATCCACACAGGAGAAATCTGTTTTTACAGAGAGTTAATCCTCTCACATCCTCCTTTGGGGTGGGCACAGCTCTGGCCTTGCAGGAAGAAGGATTGTCTGAGCTCAGAGGTGCTGGTCCTAAAACCAGGGTGCCGGGTGGAATCACTGCCCCGGGACAGAATCCATCATGTTTGGTGTTGGCATTTGCAACTTCACCCCCCCAAAATTTCCCTCCAGGGTCTGCGTTGGGATCAGTGTTATGTAAAGTCTTCACTAATGGCCCAGATGAAGGGACTGAGTGCACCCTCAGCACATTTGCAGGTGACACCAAGCTGGGGGTGCAGGGACACTCCTGAAGGTCGGGGCCATCCAGAGGGACCTGGGCAAGCTCCAGGAGTGGCCCTTGGGAGTCTCATGAGGTTTAACAAGGCCAAGTGCTGGTGCTGCACTTGGGCTGGGACATCCCTGAGATCAGTCCAGGCTGGGGATGAGCAGATGGAGCAGCCCTGGGAGAAGGCCCTGGGGGTGCTGGTGGGGGAGAGGCTGGACATGGCCCAGCCCAGACCCCCCCGTGCCCTGGGCTGATCCCCCAGCGTGGGCAGCAGGGCAGGGGGGGATTGTGCCCCTCTGCCCCTCAGGGGAGACCCCCCTGCAGAGCTGCTCCAGCCCTGGGGAAAAGCCCAGCAAGGACATGGAGCTGCTGGAGAGAGGCCAGAGGAGGCACCAAGAGGATGCCAGGGCTGGAGCAGCTCTGCTGGGAGGAAAGGCTGGGAGAGCTGGGATTGTTCAGCCTGGAGAGGAGAAGCTTTGGGGTGACCTGATTGTGGCCTTGCAGGACCTGAAGGAGCTCCAAGAAAGCTGGAGAGAGACTATTTCCAAGGGCTGGAGTGACAGGACAAGGGGGAATGGCTTCAAACTGAAAGCCAGTCGGGTTAGATGGGATATTGGGAAGAAATTCTTCCCTGTGGGGGTGGTGAGACCCTGGCCCAGGTTGCCCAGAGAAGCTGTGGCTGCCCCTGGATCCCTGGAAGTGTCCAAGGCCAGGTTGGATGGGGCTTGGAACAACCTGGTCTAGTGGAAGGTGTCCCTGCCCGTGGCAGGGTTTGGAATGAGAAGATCTTTGAGGTCCCTTCCAGCCCAAACCATTCCATGATTCTAAGATTGAAGATGATGCACAAAAATCTTGCCCATCATCTGTAGAAGAAAAATTATGGTTTCAGATTTTAATTAAGAAATTATTTCCAGTGAATATTTGTCCAGCAAACTCAAGTTTCATCCAGTCATTTGCATGGGTATCCAAAGAAATTTCATAAAAATAAAATGAAAATATGCTGGTTTAATTCAACCATGTGCTTTAGCACATACTTAAACTCATCCATTAACACATTTGAGTGTGAAATAAATCCCCTGTGGTATTTAAAGCTTGGAGTATTTTTGTGGTCCTCAGCAGTAAGAGGAAAAAATATTCCATATATTAGATAACAACACTTTAATTTTCTTAAAAAAAAATTAAAGAGTATTGATGACCATGATATAGAGAATTTTTTTGGGGGTGGGCAGGCACCAACAAGGAACTTGCTTTATTGTTATTAAGCAGGACTCAAGTTCCCCCTCCTGCAGGAACAGTCAAGTATTTTGGATATCCTATTGATGCCAACGTATTTTCCCCTCCTATTTTAACTTCAGCTCTGATGATAAAAAAAAGGGAGCACATTTTGGCATGGTAATTGAAAATGAAACAGTCTCTGCCTTTACAGCAAACTGGAGACAACCTTGGACCCTTGGTTGCATCTCTTTGAAGAAATGCTCTTTCAGCTCAGCTTTCGTACAAATAAACCATGAAAGTTCGATGAGAGACGTAAAGACAACACTTTAAAATTTCAGTGCTGGCTGAGAAGGGTGGAGAATTGTTTTTTCTTAGACAAAAGCCACATTGAACAAAATCAGAGTGTGGCATAACTCAGTTTCTCTTTTGGCCTCTACCTAAGTCCTGAAAGAGCTCAGGCATTAACCGGATAAGCCACTGAATATGACTCAGCTCATTCACACAAACTACCAAGAAATCTTTATTTATTTAAAGAAAACTCTCTAACAATAGCCCTACCTGCTTCAGCAGGCCAGCCTGGCTGTTAGGTAATGCTGGGCTGTAGAAAGTATTATTTTTAATGCAGGATTTCCCCTCTTGCTGATGTTTGAACAGATGGTTTTGTGGCAACACCTCTACACCTCTTTATGTTATTATTATTTTGTTTTAATACTAAACTTGTTTGAACCATAGGAGGCAAGCTAATAAAAACAGCAGAGTACCAGGCCTCAAAGTATCATCTCAGTGTGACACTCAAAAGGATCTAATAAAATTCTGAGGGAATGATCATCAGCCATCCCAGTATTCTCTCTGCCTATGCCAGCACTGGAAATGCCAGGAGCAGATGTAAAACCGGGATACTGGCCTGAGAAAAATTATACAGCTGTGTACACAGGTGGAGCTGGATTGCCTTGAATTTGAGGGGAGGAGATGGAGAGGGAAGGAAAGTGCAGGTAGAGAGGAAGCTGTTGGAGTGAGTTGGTGACAAGTGGACTGTTCAAATATACAGGGGGAGGAGGTGAAGAGGGTTGTTTTCCACGTAAATAAGCACAAGTGGTTGTCACAGTCCCAAAACACCAAACCTGAAGAATCCCACAACCTTTTCTATAGGGACAGCAGCAGCCAGTGTTCCCTTAGGAGGGACACTGTCCATTTTGGGAGGTCCTTTGGTCCTCCCATAGCGATTACTTTGAGTAACATCACTGCAATCATAGAGCTTCATGTTTTGGATTCAGCCACATCCAGCTTTGCTCCTCCTCCTCCTCGCCTGTGTTGGACTCACTGCTTTAGCTCTGCTCCTCAGGGATGCTGCTCCAAGGCTGGGCTCTGCAACATTCCCCCATCCCTGGCTCCTGCAGCTCCCAGTCACCCGGCTCAGATCCAGGTATCACCCCTGCATGATTTGAGGAATTTACTCACTGTGCAGTCACCATGGAGAATTGGATCATCAGGACAGGGCTTTCAGGCACTGCCATATATTTTGGAGGAGCTTAGGTTTGCCTTCTTGCCCGTTGAGTCACCCTCTGCAGCTTTTGGAAGGTCCCCAAGCCGTTGGGAGCCCTGTCGCTCCGAGTGAAGGTGGGAAGGAGGTTGGGAAAGTAGCCCTGATCTATGAATGACCCATTCTTTGGTAGCAAAGGTTATTCATGTGCTTTCTATAAGAAAAAGAGGTGGGTTAACTGGCCCAGATTCAACATGGATATAAAGTGAAATAAATCTGGTAGGCTGGGGGGAAGATATTGAAGCAGGAGCAGACACAGCATTTAAAATCCTGCTCCAGTTGTAGCCAAATTCCCATTGGTTTTTGCAGCTCCCAGTTTGTATTGTCTGCAGCCACTATCTGGATTTAAATCACCACGAATTTTGAGAAAAATACATGCTTAAATCCCTCAAACACTTGTTTTACATCAAATTTAACTCTTTTAGGATTTTTCATAATCTGACTAGAGCTCTACTAAATCTGAAAAACTGTATTTCTGCTTACGATGATTAACAAAGAAGATAAACCCAATTTAACTTCAAGGCTGTGTCTTCAGGCCTAGAAATTGTGCAAACAGTGGTGGCTATAACATAGAAAACAGAAATGAATTCCCAATAGCACCTCTCCTTACAACATCATTGTGGGCTTTGTTGACTTTAGACTGGCTTTTTTTTTTTTTTTTTCAGTGGATGCCGTGGAATTTGAGATGACTTGAAACACTCAAACGAACACATTTAAATGTGTGTGTTTATGGGCGAGGGAGGGGGATTCACACTTTAAACCCTAAGTGCTGGAATTAGCTCCAACAAAGCCCGAGTGTGTTGACTTTCAAATGTATTCAGCTGATGGAGCAGAAATTTGTGGGCTGGCTTCAAGGGCTATCTACTAATTCCACCCCCTCTGGAGAACAACTTTGCCAGTTATCTTGGAATAACAAAGTGCAATATGTTTAAACATGGAATTTTGGCTACAGAGTGGTGGGGCCTTGGAGTTCCACTGCTGGCCTTCAGGTTCCTTTTCTCAGTGTAATTTGGTGAGTCTTGGACTGCTCTTGCTTTGCAGATGCAGAGCTCTCCATCCACCCTCAGTCCTAAATCCTGCACTCAGGGGAGCTGGGACAGGGAGGCTTTGGCAAATCCTGCCACAGAAAACGAAGATATTAAGCAGGGTGTCCCCATGTGGTGTCAGATCAGTGTAAGCAAAACAGCAAAGCCATTTCCCTCCTTCCCTTTTGCAGAACATGATTACCTGGGATGGAATTCTGTGACCCTGTGATTCTGTGAAATGGGGATGCACTGGGGATGTCACCCGGAGCTAAAGTCTGAAAGTTCATCCGTTGGAACCAGAACTAAACTGAATATTACAGGGGGCAGCTCACGTGTTGTTGAAGGTCTCTTTAGACCATTTGTGTCAGTTGGAGGAGTTGTTTAAATTGCTGCAGATTGAATCTGAAAAAAACTCAGCAAGGTAGGTTTGTGTGGTGTAAGAGAATAAATCTCTTCAACCACCTGGCCAAGCCTCTGCATCACCTGTTACAATTATTTTTGCAGAATTGTGTCAGCCCTGGCTCTCCTCTTTCCTATGGATGGTGGAAATACTGGTATTGCAGCTGGATCCTGTGGAAGGGCAAGGATTGAGCTTGTGGGAAGAATCCAGTTGATCCTTGTAATTCAGTAGGAGAACTGAGCTGCCTTGAGGGGCTCAGGGAAGGGCTTCTAAGGAGGCTTCTCCATCACACACTGACATTTTAGTCACCAGAATATGAAAGAAAGACAATTCTGCAAAGATCAATATTCCTTGCATCACCCCTGGCAGAATTCCTGCAGCCCCTGGCACTTGCTGGGGAAAAATAAAATCACAGCTGCACTTCCCCCTTCCTTCATGAAGATCAAACATACAGCCTGTGCCTAGTTTTTGTTTTATGGATACAGTGTGTGATCTGTTTATTTATTTATCCATCTGCATGATGGAGGCAACTGTACTTTAATTTAACCCACTGTCTACCACACCACAAAACCACTGAAACAGGATGATTCACAGCAGTTTGAAACACGGTGCACACACACACATACAGAGTTCAGGATGGATCACAGGGGTTCGGTGCAGAATTCTCTTTCTGCGACAGAAAAAAAAAAAAAAAAGGAACATATAATGCAAACATTGTGTGCCTGACATATTTTTATAACAGAGTACTAAGAAAATACTTGCTACCTGAAATATTTCTGTAAGTCAGTGGAGCGAGCAATCCAACATGTGGGTTACATTACACTCAGAGCTGATCTTAGTTCTGTAACACACACTAAACAGCAGTATGTAGGAGGCTCAGGTTTAATAAAACTAAAACTTTCGGTGCTGCATACAGCCAATAAAGATTTAAGCATGCTGGGCATGATCAGCATACTAATTGCTGCATTAATAAATCCTGAAGCCTGGTTTGTTTTGAAAGGCAAATAAAAATATTGTAGAAACCTGGAAGAGCATTTACTTAGGAAAGTTAGCGTGTGTGTGTGTATGAGATGTGTGTGAATGCAGAATATTGGGGATAACACTGATCAGATGGTTTTTTCTCCCTCTGCTCTGTACAACCAGGACTTCACATCTCATGTTAAGTTGCTCTGCCCCTGTGGTTGCTGACAGAACATCACCAAACCCATTCATGTTCAATATAACAATAATTATATATAATATATTGTCATTGCTATGCAGTTTAATAATAATGCAGTTATATGTAATGTATAACTGTAAGTTATCTATTATATATAATATAATATTTGAAATAATAATGCAGTCTATCTTTCATTTTCACTACTGCATTGAACTAGTCATGGTGTACCAACAAAGGGATCCCAAAGAACAGGGCTGGACAGAGTTATGTCTTCCATTCCAGCACTTCAGACCACAATAACAAGCAGGAGGCAACAGGAAGGCCATAAAAAATTATCTCAGGGTTCTGTTTCACGAAGTGCAGCGTTTCCTGGGAGGGCAGGGAAACCCTGAGGTCTCTTCTTGTGTGGAGACACAACTACAAGTGGGTCTGAACTGCTGTGAAGTGCTGTGGGCCAGCACCCAAAGCCTTGTCCAGCTGTCAGCAAGAAGTTCTCTCCTCTCATTTCTGCTCCCCAGGATCCCCCCAAGCTCTTCCCCAGAGAGAAAAACGCTGCCCACCTCATGCAGAAATGTCTGCATGACAGCAAGGGCTTTTCAGCATAGAGAGAGGACAAGCTTGCAAAGGTGAAAAGAAAGAGTAAAAAATTAGCCCTGAGAGTTTACAGGAGTGGAAAGCACTGGGTGCATTTCCAGAGCTGGGGATGGAAGAAAGATGGCTTTACAGGCCAAAAAAAAAAAAGGCAAATAACTGTTTTATTTTCAGACGGGAGCTCCCTTGCCTGGGCCGTTCTCTTTACTTCTCAAATAAAAATTGTTTATTAAAAAGTTTGGGATTTCTTTTTTTTTTCTTAACGAACGCCAAGATTAATGAGCCGTGCTCAGGCAGCAATGATTCCTGCCAGCTTGTGCATTAGTCAGCTATTAACATACTTCTTGGGTAATTTGAAGGCATTTTTTTCATAGTGCATTGGAAATCACAAAAGACTCGTTGAGCTCAACGAGGGATCCTTGCTCCCAGTTGGTTTTGCCTGGTGGCTGTGGCTGTCCTGATGCATCTTGGCATTTTTCTCAGTGGCATCAGTACATTTGGTGGGTAAAATCAGCAACTGTTTTGGGGTGAAAGGGGGTTTCTTTTGAAGACACCTCATTTTTAGTACAACAGTAGTCCCAAGCCTCTCTCTTTCTCCTTTTCCTGCTGCTATCACACAGATTTTAAGAACGGGGGATCTGGAGGCGGAGAAGATGAAATAAAAATAAAGATTTAAAAACAAAGATTGCATCTTTTTCCCCGTAAACTTTTGTTTGACACAGATAAGAAATGGGTGTTGGAGCTCTGAGTGCTGGATCTTGAGCAGAGTGTTTCCAACACGAAGCGTTTCCAAGCACGGTGCACGATACTCCCAGTGGGAGAAAGGGATGAGCAAAACGTGGTTTGTTGTTGCAGTGTCAAAAAGAAGAGCCAGGCTGGAGAAGCTGTGGTTTCTACTGAAAATCAGGGCTGAAATATGAATAAATAAATAAAAAAAAATACATGTTGAGGCAGCCGTTTTGGCAGCGGAACCTCAGACTTCCACCAAGAAGTTTCGGTGGAGGAGGAAACAAGGAAGTGGGATTATATTTAAGGATCTGGACCCGGATTTCAGATACCAGACACAGTTTTCAAGTCTGCAGCAGATTCTGTAGAAGATATGGATTGAACTAATCCTCCTCTGCCTTAATTTTTCTATTGGAAAGTGGGGACATCAGGAACACTTTGGTTTTTTGTCTTGTTTTTTTTTCTGGTATCTTTTGTCTACTTTGGTGGCTCCCCTTGGAAGAGAATGAACATCTTCTTCTGACCATTTCTACTGTGACCAGCAGGGTTTGGCCCCAGCTAGGTCTGGTGGCTGCTAATCTCATGGAATCACAGAATATCCTAAGTTGGAAGAGGCCCACAAGGATCACACAAGTCCAGCTCCTGGCCCCAGACTAGACAATCTTTGATTTTGGATTGCACACAAATCAAACTCTATGTTTGCAGTGTCTTGGGTCCTGAGTCAATGGCAGAAGTTCTCAGGGTGCTGTTTCCTGACACTTTACATACCTAAGTCCCTTTTTCCCCTGGATTGCCTCCTTTTGGAACAGCTGCTCTAACAGGCAGAGGTTTATTGGCCTCCAGCTCAGAACTCAGGCTTCCAATCTTAAATTCCAGGAGAAATCTGCAGCCCCTCAAGGTACCTTTCCCTCCTTTCTTCTGCCTGAGAATCTAATAAATGCTCCTGAGGACATCACAGCAAAGGCTGAATGGGATTCATGAAGAAACAGCAGACCTGTTTCAATCCAGCCTTCTAAGGATAGTGGTATCCTCCCAAAAACCCTGCCTGGGGACCAGATTTTGCTGCACTGTGGATAAATGCCCCTTTCTCTGCTGGGAATCTCAAAGACCTAGAGCAAGAACTACTATTCCCATAAGGAATGTGGGAATACTTGGCCTGTCACTGCACTGCCTGCACAGCAGCTGCTGGAGATCCTTTAATGCATCAGCTCTCCACGTCCCAGTGCAGAAATGCCCTCACTGTTACAAGCCTTTCCTTTTTGATGCTTTCACAGAGCATATTTAAATAGATCTTTCCAAAATCTGGATGCCAGATCTGGAGGAAAGCGTTCCACACGTGTTTCCAAAGCATGCTCCCATTGTCTTAGAAAATATCACATAATCAGAGGATCACTGAGGTTTGAAAAGCCCTCCAAGACCATCAAGTCCAACGTGCCCCATCCCCACCTTGTCCCCCAGCCCAGAGCACTCAGTGCCATGTCCAGGCCTTCCTGGGACACCTCCAGGGCTGGGCACTCCAAATCTCCCTGTGCAGCCCCTTCCAATGCTTTACAACCCTTTCCATGGAGGAATTCCTCATGATGCCCCACATAAACCTCCCCTGGCAAGCAGAATTCACTCCTCCTCCCGTTGCAACCGTGTGTCATCGTAATAAAAGAAGCTTAGGAGTTATTTTTTACTTCTTCAAATAGGAATTGTTCAGTTTATGGTGCTTCTCACCCTGCTGCTGCACCCTGACCCTCGTTGCCACCACGTTTGAGCTCAGTTTGGCAAATTTTTGGCAAGCAAAAGCTAAGATTCAGGCAAGCACGAGTTAAATCATTGCCTGAGGTAGAAACTGGAACAAAACAAGGTCATAGCTGAGCTCCTGGTTTTCGAGTTTTGGTTTCATTCGAACTTCAGACTCAAAACTGAAGATTGCAAGATGGTTTGGAAGCCACGCCTGCATTTGCAACACAAGCCCTGGGTCAGGCTCAGCCCAAGTGATGAGTGAATCTTAATAAATTAATTCTCTTTATTCAGACCTCAAGCCACTAGAGGTGAACTGGAAATCTCGTTGCCCAGAGTGATTTACTGGAAATACCACGAAAACAGTCTCTTTTACTGTACCTGTTTTATCACTCGTGACCTTTCTCAAACCCAGAAATCCAAAATTGCTGGGCTGAAATGACAGACAACATTTTTAAAGCTTGCTAATCTCAAGTTTTATTGTTTGGCATAAGTTTCTAGGTTCATTTTTATTCCATTAAAGCTAGTTAAAAGAAAAAAAAAAAAGAGGGGAGCATGGAAATTACTCCAGACCAGAAGTCCCATCGTGGGGGAAGATTCCAAAATATAAACCCACCCTGTACTATGACTCTGGCAGAAGTTGAAACACACTTACCAGGGGATTTAACTGCTTGCCAGCTTCATTAGGCATTACATGTATAATTAGAAAATATAATAAATGCTGATCAGTTAAAAAACTGCACTGATTTAAAAAAAAATGATGTCCAGTCCTCTCAGTTTACACTCTACAACAACAAAATATTGCCAGTAACTTCCTTTAAATAAATTCTTTTAAAATATCAATGTTCATGTGATTTACCAAATGTAATACAGAATATAAACATTTTGCTTTTATGTTTTTGCTGTTCTGTAAATGAGGCATCTAAAAGTAACTATTCACCATAAATCTGTACTTTTTGACTGGTGATAACCAGCTTCTGTTGGGCTGTTTGATGCTGCAGCTCCTCCCATATTTATCTGGGTGCTCTGTCCCCCACAAGAATACATTCTTAAGGTATGAAAAGTAGAAATTTTAAAAAAATACATATATTGTGGAGTGATTGTAGAAAAACTAAGGAAACGTGCCCTTATTATAACCCAGTAGTAAAGAGTAAATTAGAAGCCATGAGGACTTTTGAAACAAAATATGGATTTAAAATGTCCCAAACCAGTGCATTTCCACATCTGCAGGGGCTGATTTTCTGCTGTTTGTGCTTAAGTGACAAGGTAGCACAGTTGCTCTGCAGCGATGCCAACCCGGGCTGCACAAAGTAAGAAATTCTAAATAATCACCAGGGAGAAAAAGAGCATTAGTAATCCCTCAGGTTGGATCCAAGATATTGAATCTGTGCCCCCTGCAGCCCTCCCTGTCTAAACAGGGAGTCTCTGTATCCGATGTGCTCTTTTCTTGGGGAGGAAGATGAATTACGTGGCTCAGCCCCGTTGGCAAGAAAACATACAGCCCCCACATGTCAGCAGAAGTATCCTCGTCACCACTCATGTAAAATCTAATCCCTGCCTGTCATGACAGTCTCCAAAACAAGGAGTATTCTCTGAACCACGGCCAATTTTTCGGTCATTCGGTGCGTCAGGAGCAGCAGTCACTGTTCTCTCTCTGTGTGTGTGTGTGTGTGTGTATTATGCCTTAACATATAAACACACATTTTTAACGCAGTTATTTTAAAATTGAGACGGGGTGGAAATGGGTGGAAATGCCCAAGTGATTTCTTTTTTTGAGGGCTGATACCTGAAACCCCGAAGTTTCATTCATAACAATACGGAAAGACCTCGACGCGCCTCTCTTCGGGGAATTCCTCGCCGATGAACGTTTTCCCCGGTCCTGTTTCATAAAGTGTGAGTGAAATACAGTACACAATAGATTGATAGGGGCCGTTTTAAAGAAGCCTTTGTCAAAAAAAAAAAAATAAATTCCTGCCTGCCTGACCTGTTCCTTCGGTAGTAAGTCCTACCAGAAATGCAATCTGGCTGCGCGGTGAGCGGGACAAATGTGGCTTGGCATAAGCAGCTGCAGGTCTGCAGACGTGTGCCATGACGGGAGGTGAGTGCTGGCTGAGTTGCTGCTCTGCTGAAAAGGCACCTGTTGAAATAAAATACAGTTAAAGAGCAGGAGAGGCTGTGCTGCAGTGGCAAACCTTGGTAGCAACGGGGAGGTAAGACCACATACTGCGTGAAGGAAAACGGGAGCAGTTGGGTCCCCACCAGGGTTGGGGGAGCAAAGAGTCCAAGGCAAGACGTTGATTCTCTTCAGGATGAAAGGATAAAGCCCTCCAAGCTGCTCCAGAGGAGGTGCAGGTTGGACATGAGGAGGAATTTCTCCCTGGAAAGGGTGGTCAGGCCTTGGAAGGGGCTGCCCAGGGAGGTTTAGAGTCCCCATCCCTGGAGGTGTCCAAGGAAGGACTGGCTGTGGCACTCAGTGTTCTGGGCTGGGGGATGAGGTGGGGATGAGGCACAGGTTGATGATCTTGAAGGTCTTTTCCAGCCTCAGTGATTCTGTGACAGAACCTGGCTTATCCAAACGCTTCTGGACAAACGTGTGGACTGGTGTGCACTACAGGGCAGTGTTTTGTCACCTTGATCGAGTTTCAAATTAGACTCAAAAAAGACTTTTTGTGAGGTATTTGGAAACCTGATGGAAACCTCAACGTGGTCATTTTGGCATCTCCTCTTCCACTCATGGCTGGAAAATTTGCAGAGCCCGTGAAAAACCTGTGCACGTTGGTGCACTTACAGAGTGGAAGGATCAATGGTTTTATTCTTTGCCCAACAGGTAGAGGGCAGATTTCTGAGGGTGATTCAGCACTGCTTAAAAAGAAGATTGTCCCATCAGTGATTTGCACTGAACATGACTTTCATGGCTCTCTCATCATTGAGGACTCTTGTTTTGCACCAGAGCCACCTTCCCTTCCTCCCCCATTGACAGTGCATTAACACATAAACTCACCAAAAGCTTCAGGAAAACAGATTATCTGGTATTAAGCAGGTATCACTTAGCAAGAGGCTAAATCAGAATGAAAAAGAAGTGAACACCAAGCTGTGATACAAGTTTTTACTTCTTAGTGTTAATCTTCCTCTTGAAGGAAAACTGAGGTTGGAAAACCACACACAGCCCTTGGATCTTGCTCAGCAGGGCAGAGAGCAGAGGCAAAAAATATTGACTAAAGTGTGATTTGTGGGCAATATTTTTTGTGTAGAGTGTCAGAGGCAAAAAATATTGACTAAAGTGTGATTTGTGGGCAATATTTTTTGTGTAGAGTGTCAGAGATTTAAGACTGCCATGCCATTGCATTTCTCTTTGTTATTATCTTAATTGCTATTATTATTATCTTAATGGCTGCTGCTACTGATAATAATAATAAAAACAATATTACCTTAGTTTCTAAAATCAGAGAACCACCCAGAAAAGCAAATCTTGACAATAGTTTGTTGTCCCACAATTTTACAATTTCTTTATGGAAAAACTTTTTAAGAGCTGATGATCACAGACACCATCTGTAACTCAAAGCAACTTGCTGTTTTTATCCACATATTTAGATCCATATTTACAATACACATTTACCATGCATTTAAAATATTTTGTTCCATAAATCAAACACTACTTCACTTAGATAAATAAAGCATCACTAGAGTCACAGTGAGACTACAAATACAGCAATTGTTGGTGTCAACCAAGCTGATCCCACAAATGCTGTGTCAGAAGTTCTGCCTTGCCTAGTCCAAACCCATTTCAAGCCAACAACACCCACACCAGAGGGGAAAATTTTCTGACTGCTGTTGCATTGTTCTTCAAGGAAAAGGAGAAGGAAATAGGCCCAAAACTATATTGTAACTGCTTCAGCAGACAACAAGTCAGATCTTGCAAATAGGAAACAATTACTTGTGTGGGTAATTATTGGTTTAGTCTGAATGTCTGTTAGCTAATATTTACTTTTCAACCAGGAGATTTTGCTGCTTGCAAGAGGACAAGAGAAATTTACTGTGGGCTCCTACATTTATAAATAACCTGCATTTTTATAACTCTTAATGTGGTCGTGAAGCTGAATTTATTTTGTACATTAATATTGGGTTTGCATCTCAGCATATCTTACAGTGGGTTTTTTTTCCCAAATGGAAAATACAGAATTTTTAGCATTTAGGTCAGGTTGGAAGGGGCTTGGAGCAACCTGGGATAGTGGGAGGTGTCCCTGCCCATGGCAGGGGGTTGGAAATTATCTTTAAGGTCCCTTCCAACCCAAATCATTCTATGATTCCATTATTCCAACCCTTGTGAGTCTGGCTGGACAATCTCCAGGCAGCACCAAACCTTCTGAAGGAATCTCCTTGGGTGAGGCCACTGAAATGTCACAGCTTGAGAGGAGTTTTGAGGAGATTTATCAATGGGGTTTGAAGCTCTCCATTAGAGGAAAATGATCCAGCCTCACAGAACGCTTGGGAATGACAAAGAAATACATTTATCCTTGAAAACAAAAAAATCACTCTGCAATCAGGGAGGTCCGCAGGTGGGTGAGACAATGGGTTTGGGTCAGGCTTTTGCAAGACCAGGCAACTTTTAAGATTAACAGGGGAGTTTTTAAGCACAAAGAGATGACACAGTGTGTGATTCATACAGGTAAGGACAGAAGAGGCAAACAAGCTGCTGTAAAGACTAGAAATACATAACATTATTATGAACTGCCAGAGGTCTGGTGGCGTTTGTTAGTCAGTGAGAAGGAACAGTTCCAAAGCAGGGTCATAATGCACACATAGCCGTGAATCAGACTTTTTCCAATAGTAAAAAACCCATATAATCACTATTTGTGTTTTATATACATTCAGTTCTTGGTTTTTTTCATTATTATTTTTTAAAATATCACAGGACAAACAGGGCATTTAATCCATCCTAGAAAACCCCTGTATCTAATCTCAGCCTGGCTGCTGCCATGAGGGCTGTGCAAACAGTAAAAAAAAAAAAAAGAAAACAGTAATTTTAGGATAAGCAAAACAGGAAATTGGAGGTTGCTGATGATGAAACCGATATCCAGCCGGTAATCCGAGCAACGGAGTCACTAAACCCTTCCTGCACTATAAATTTGATTTCCTGGGACGTTATTTAATGTTTTTGTTAGATTCCTCGGATAGTACACACCAGGTATTTTTAGCTGAGAGTCATCACCATCCTTTTGTCCAGCTGCCTCAACATAAGTGGGGTGTTAAAAGCGTAATATGGGAGCAGAAAACTCGTGTGATGGTGTCAGCATTTCCCTACGATGGGGGGCCTGTTGTGCTGGTGGCATCCAAGTGCCAAAAGGGGGAGGGGGTTTGAGCAGTGCACGATCTTTACAAAGGCTGCTTAGTAACCAGCGTTGCATTGCTGCACTGGAAGCTTCGTGTTTGTTCAGGCTGTTCCATTAAAAAGCAGCAAAGAGCCCTCCAGGAGGGTGGAGAGGAGGGAGACTCGGAGAGCAGCGGCCAGAGTAGGAGAAGTGTAATTACAGCCCACTGAAGCTTTGCCTCAAAATGGAGACAGCAGAAGGTTCAGGTGTTTTGTGAGCTGCTGTTAATCCTTGAGGCTGTGGTGGCAAAGCCTCTGGGTGCAGATCATTTATTTATTGTTTATTATGTGCTAAAATTCAGTGGTTTCTCAGAGACGGATCATCTCATCAGTCAAGGCAGCTATGAAGTCCTGGTGGCTTTAATGAACTTATTCACAGTATCTTGCCCAAATCACAGAATCCCAGAATCACTGAGGCTGGAAAACACCTCCCAGACCATGGAGTCCAAGCTGTGCCCCATCCCCACCTTGTCCCCCAGCCCAGAGCACTGAGTGCCACGGCCAGGCCTTCCTTGGACACCTCCAGGGCTGGGGACTCCAAACCTCCCTGGGCAGCCCCTGCCAAGGCCTCACCACCCTTTCCAGCAAGAAATTCCTCCTGATGTCCAGTCTTCACAAACACTACTGGGCCCCTCTGTAGACATTGGTTTGGTGATCACATGTTGTTTGGTTCCCTTACAAATGATGTCTTTAATCCCTTCAGACTAAGGAGAGAACTATATTCTGAAAGTCTTGTTCTCCTGCATCTCTGAGAGGCAGAGTCAGGACCCAGACGGTGGGCTGGGATTTTCCAAATTCACTGCAGTGAGGAGGGAATGCAGGCTGGGAATGACACCTGGCACAGGGGATGCTTACTAGGGGAATGTCACTGGAGAAAAATTAGAGAGCAGCAGGAGGAAGGAGTAGGATGAAAATTAATTACAACATGAGAGCATTAACAGCACATTGTAGAAGTTTGTATACCAAAGGAAGTGAGTGATGTCTTCAATGGCATCAGCAAAGAACAGTAATTTCATAACAGAATTTATGTGTGTATTATATAATTGTATAATTAATATGAATTAGTCAACCTCAAAGGATTGGATGTGAGTGTCCCCTGGATGTGGAGGTTATTCTTTCATTCCAATAGCAGACAAACCAGTTAGGGGACAGTGCAGTGGAAAAGAAAAAGTCACAGAATCATAGAATGGTTTGGGTTGGAAGGTACAGCACAAGTTGCTCAGAGAAGCTGTGGCTCCCTCATCCCTGGAAGTGTCCAAGGCCAGGTTGGACAGAGCTTGGAGCAACCTGGGCTAGTGGAAGGTGTCCCTGGCCATGGCAGGAGGTGGAACTGGATGATCTTTAAGGCCCCTACCTACCCAAACCATTCTATGATTCTGTGATTTCAGTGGTCAGAGACTTTACAGGACCAATATCCCAGAAAACTGGATCGAGGCAGTGGGAAGGTTCATTAAGGAAATGTTATTACAAACCAAAGGAATGGAAAAATGGCATAGAGGAGACCCACAAGGCTAAACTGTGAGTTCTTTTCACGGGTCTGAAACACAAGGAGAGAGTGTACAGAAGTTAGAAACTAAATCAGGTACTCCCAGATGAGCACAAAAGCACAGCATGACTATGCAGTGAGGAAGTCCGAGATTCCAAGGCATGAAATGAAGGCAGTTTACATGAGACAGCAAGAATATTGGATGCAGAAAAACATGGACAGGGAAGAATCACTTGGATCCCTGTCCTGAGGCAGATGTCCAGTCTGAAAGAGCACATGGAGTATTGGTTTGCTGCACCAACCTTAAGACACTAAATTATAGCCAAAACTCTGTAAAACAACCCAGATCCTCTTGCCAAAACCTCTCAGTGCCACAGGAAGAGGGCAGAAGAGGATCAAACATGCTGCCTCTGCCCCAGGGCCCTGCCAGAGCACAAAACACCTCAGAACTCCCAGAACATCATCCAAAAATGCCTCATGTTGAGAGCAGAGGAGAGATGGTCCTGGGTGGCCTCATGTCTTCCCACCCAAAACTGGCAGTGAGGGTGGGAGCAGGGAGTGGGAGGCAGCAAAGGTGCTGCTTGAGTAGCAAAGAGAAGGTCCTGGAACATAATGGGAAAGCTTTTGACAGAAGACTTTGGGGAAGACCATTGGTGTCCCAGAAGACTGGAAAAGGAAAAAGTAAAGGTGTTTGGGGCACTGCTCCTGGGCAGTAGTTGTCAGTGGTCACTAATGGCATGGGATGCTCTGGTGAGCAGGGTTTTGCAGCAGTTTGTCCTGGATCTGCTACTGGTCAATATTTTCATTACTGACTTGAATAAGCAACCAGCTCATCATGTTTGCAGATGACTCCAGTTTGGGAAGACATGTAAATAGTGAAAGAATTAAATTTAATTCTACAGTATGGTTACAGAACTGAGAAACAGCATTTTGTAGTCATAGAAGCACAGAATGGTTTGGGTTGGAAGGGTCTTTAAAGATCATCCAGTGCCACCCCCTGACATGGGCAGGGACATCTTCCACTAGACCAGGTTGTTCCAAACCCCATCCAACCTGGCCTTGGACACTTCCAGGGATCCAGGGGCAGCCACAGCTTCTCTGGGCAACCTGGGCCAGGGCCTCCCCACCCTCACAGCCAACAATACCTTCCCAATATCCCATCTAACCCTACTGGCTTTCAGTTTGAAGCCATTCCCCCTTGTCCTGTCACTCCAGCCCTTGGAAATAGTCTCTCTCCATCTTTCTTGGAGCTCCTTCAAGTCCTGGAAGGCCACAGTCAGGTCACCCCAAAGCTTCTCTTCTCCAGGCTGAACAATCCCAGCTCTCCCAGCCTTTCCTCCCAGCAGAGCTGCTCCAGCCCTGGGATCCTCTTGATTCCTGCTCTGGCCTCTCTCCAGCAGCTCCATGTCCTTGCTGGGCTGTTCCCCAGGGCTGGAGCAGCTCTGCAGGGGGGTCTCACCTGAGGGGACAGAGGGACACAATTTCCCCCTGCCCTACTGCCTACGCTGTGTGTGATGCAGCCCAGGACACAGCTGGATTTATTTATATACTATAAAATCAGTATTTACATACGTACAATTTTTCTTACATTTTATTTTCAGTCAGAATGAGGGCAAATTGCTGTGTAGGGAATTCCATAGACACAGGACAGGGAACAATCTGAGAGATGGTAACTCTGTAAGAAGAGACCTCCTTGTCATAGCAGGTCATTAGATGAGCCACAGTCCACCCTGCCAAGGTTGAATGACATCCAGGGGTTGGGCAGGAGCAGAGCCTGGAGGTGTCAACTGGAGTCAATTGGAGGGAATTCAGAAAAAAATAAAGAATGTCAATAACCAGACGTACAAAAAGCAGGGTGTGTGAAGAAAATTTTGAATGAATGGGAGAATAAAGCCTGGAAATAAAATCTAGGGTGGGAAATAGAAATAAACAGAATAATCTGTTAAATATTTCAGGGGTTTAAGTCCTTTATGCCAGGCCTGTTAACACTAATAGGAATTGGGGGTTTATTTCCAATTAATTTTGTTTTTTAAACTTGTAGCAGCTGCATTTGACCTATCTGATTGAGGGAGCTTTAAAAAAAATTGAGAGGAGGACTTTGGTCCATCTCCTCTGAAAGTTCCTTGAAAGAGAACGAGTTGTTTTTGAAAAACATGCCTTTCACAAGAACCTGTAAAGCTGTGAGGGGACATGAGATCTTATTCCTGTCTGTCCTTCTGCAGTGAAGTCACCGGAATGCATTTGCACCAAAACTGAGCCTAACTGGGGTATCAAACAACACCTGAGCTGGGCTTTGGGTGCACAGAGGGGTGGAAATGCTGTTGTGTGTCCTGCCTTGGGGCTCAGGCTGACACTTGGCTCCCCTGTTCACCGTCTGGGACCTGCTGAGTGGGAGTGAAAAACACTTTAAAGAGCAGCCTGCCTTGCATTTGTCTCCTTCTGGAGGTTTAGGC
The DNA here is from genome assembly GCF_036250125.1 of Pseudopipra pipra. NCBI lineage: Eukaryota > Metazoa > Chordata > Aves > Passeriformes > Pipridae > Pseudopipra > Pseudopipra pipra. Next base: position 117,283,453 of record NC_087550.1, on the reverse strand, counting down.
TCTTAACCCAGCCCGTTGTTCCTTTCGAGAGGTCACTCCCCTCCTTTATCACCCGGGCTCAAAAAAAGAGCAAGAGGTTTCGGTGGCCACAATGACCTTTTGTCCCCCAGTTCAGCAGCTGAAGCACTTCTCAGGACACAGGTTGTCCGAGGCTCTCACGAGACGGTGCCCTGGTGACAGAGCTGCTGGTGGGGCTGGGCACTGCTCTGTTTGCTGGGTCACACACACACAAAGAGCCCTCGAGGGTCATTGTGTGCAGAAGGACAGTGATGTTCTAATCAGGTGCTCCTTGCACAGGAAGGCAGGGACAGGGACTGAGGCCGGCCCTTAGGCTTTGCTCATCCATTATACATGATGTCTGCAGTGGAGAAGATTATTCAGTGGCTCCCAGGAAGGGCCTGGACCTGCACAGCTCTTGGGGGGGGGGGGTTGCAGCCACTCTGGGCCGTTTGCAGATGAAGGGATTTGAGGACCTGAAAAACTTCACGCGCCTAAAAATTGATGTGAAGGAGAACCTGATGTTATCCAGTCTCTGCACGAGCTTGTTCCTCGCCTTTGGATGATGTGGGTGATCCTGTTCAGTGCAAGAACTTCTGTAGAAAAAAGGAGCAAGCAGTCTCCACAGTCTCCAAAACACATTCTCTGCTTCCCCAAGCAAATCTCCAGCATTGTCCATGGATAGACTGCAAGACAATCCTTCCAATCAAAACAGTAATTACAAGAAATAATCTGTTTATGAACTTATTACTGATTGTTCTTATTTATGAGCACAGAGTGCCCGACCAAACTTTGAAAAAATAAAGAAAAAAATAAGATTGTATGAACAGGTTTGGGTGCCATCCACCCCTTTGCCACCTGCCCAACGTGCTGAAGTGGCATTCAGGACTCTCCTGAGGGTTTTGTTTTCAGGGCTTAGTCCCATAAATGCTGGTTTATGTCGTGAGGCACCGAGGCTGTCAGAGAGGTAAATAAATGTCATGTCTACTAGTGAGTGCCAACAGCAACTCGATTGCAACAAAGCCCCAGTTGTTGAATTATTTATGAATACCAAAGTTATTCATTTTGCTCCTGGAATCCTGGCATCTCTTCTGTTTTGTTTATGCACATGCACACACGTCATATATGTAATACAGAGGGAAAGCACCAAGAGGAGAAAGCTGGGATATTTCCCTCTGCAGTGGGATGGAGTTCAACTCACTCAACAGCTGCAGGACCTGCTGCTTGTGAAGCCCTCGGGCTCCTCATTTCCCAGCAGGATGCCTGGGAGAAGTCACCAAGAGATGATTGATTGGAGCATTTTCACGTGGCAGCATTTTAAACCCTTAAATGTGGGCAATTGCAAAAGAGAGAACTTTGTGTAAATTACATTTTTTCTTCCTTTTTAAACATTTGTATCCCTTTTCTTTGTTTCCTTTTACAGGAAATCTTCTTCATTGTAAAGCACCAGAGTGTTCCACAGTGGATGAGGCAGTTCTGAGCCTTCATTTAAATTTGTGTTTTAGGAACTGTCAGTATTCTGGTCATGGAACTCCAGAGCTTCAATTCCATATTTTGGGCACCCTCTGCAGGTGCAGAAAGAGCGTCTTGGATTTTTTCTGCAGTCAGTTCTTGATCATGAGTGAATATTTCCTACATTATGACTGTAAGCTCAGGTGTTAGAACACCACGAGCCATCTTCAAGGAGCTTGCCATCCATGACACAAAATATCTGAGGGCATTTTGCTGCCATTTCTGTGCTTTCAGCCCTTTTTCCTTTGTGTTTGATGAGAGTTTCATGTCCTGTTTGGAGCAACACCTCCCACTGGAGTCAATGAATGCCTTCATTGTGAGCCAGGCAGGCCCATGGAGGAGCTGTTCCATGATTCATGTTTCCATATGTTCATACTCACAGGGAAGACTTGCTAATGTGATTTTATGTGACCTGCCCAGCTTTCCCCAGCTCCTGATGGAGAGCCCCTCCAGCCCTTTGGCTGTGCAGTGCTTTGGACTCTCTTGGAATGCCTCCCTTGGAAAAGTCACGCCTGACTTTGTGCTCAAAGACTCCCATTTGTTTATTAAAATGCTGCTCTCCAGTCAATATTCTGTAAGCATGGAAAACCCAGCCAGGATTTTCCTGTAACCTATTGGCATTATGTTCAATAGCATGATCCTCACAACAGATTTATTGCAACGTTTAACACCATGTCAGCATCTCTCCTTTAGGTCAAATCCTGATTTTAGTGCAATTAAAGGGCAAAATTCACCCTTGGACAAGAATATTTCACCCTTTTTGGCCCCTTGTTCCTCTTTCTTGAGGCTCAGCACAGTTTGCACAGACACTTTCCATCCAGTTCACCTGGTTTGCTGCCTGTGTTTGCTTTTCCATTCAGGCATGTCCACCTGCTCCCAAAAATTGTGGGGTTTCTGTACGTTGGGGAAGGAAGACACCCCTTCAGTTGTGTGACAGCCAAACACACAGCCCCACAACTAATATTTGCCTCTGTTGGGTTAAGACAAATGGCATCTTGAAAAGTTCCATCCTGTACAGTAATCATTATAATCATGTGGGCAGCCCCTTCCTCAGTTTCTTTAGTCATGACTTTTGCCCTTTTTTCTTGATTGATAGGTGACAGCTTTGCATTGTGGACCTTGAAATATATATTTACAGTAGTCTAAGAAATTTGTCCTTAATCAAAGGAGGCTTGACTTGCCAGCACATCTTTAGAATATTATTGAGTAACTCATTAAAATGTTAATAGCTTCTGTCAGGATTTATTGATCCTGATGTCAGCTTTTCTCAGAATAAGAAATAAAGCTGATTTTTATCTTATCTCCAGGCCATGCTGAGTGATCAGTACTTAAATAGAATAATGAGAAGTGCTTGAGCAGAATAATCAGCATCTATCTAGTACATGTACCAGTGCTGAATACAGACAGAGCCCTCCAGACATATGAGTGGATTTTATGTGTGAAATACTGTGTAATATAAGGAAAATGAAGATGACACTTTATCTGGGTGATTTTGACAAATAATTTCTTCTGCTGAAGCAAATAGAGGGGATACAACCACATCAAATATTTTCCCTTGGGAGAAAACAGATTTTTTTTTAAGCAGCTTAGTAAAATAAAAGCATGAGCGACCCTGTTGTTTGATACACCTTCGGTTATGCAAGTTAAATAATGACAAAACTCTGTTCAGCTGAATTTCCAGAAGGCAAACATTTGATACAGAATGTTTTCTGCTATTGTCAACACTGTTTGGGTTATTTGTGGAACTGAACAAAAGACTGACAGACCCCCTGAAGGAGAGGGAGGGAAAGGTATTTGTTTTCCAAAGGCAGCTGCTAATCTCAGAATCTTTCCCACCAGGAGCAATGTTGTCCAACAAGAGTAAAACAGCAAATCCCATGCTGACCCCAGCAGAGGCAGGATTGTCAAGTGTCAAGATGAATGAAAGAAATAAGAGAGAAGAATCTGTCTTTTATATCTTGCTTTAAAATTATGAAGTCGACCTCAGCCAGGACACTCCTTTGAAGAACATCAGCGAGTATTTCACAGTGTGATCAGGAGTTTTTTGGTGGGTACAATGCTGGGAGACTTTGCTAATTCAAAAGGGCACAGCATATAAAAATCTGTGCCTTAAAGATTTATTGAAATATCTGCCTACAAGGCAATTCCCCCCGAGCCTGGCACGTAAAAATCACTGTTTCCTTTGTAAATAACACTGTCACCTTGTACCTGGCTAAAGGATTTGGGCATTGAAATGGGATAAAAACTTACCTGGCTGCATTTACACTGCACTGTGGTCAGGCTGTGGAAAGGCTCCAAAATGCAAAGGTCTGCAACAAAAAAGGCTCAGCCTTCTTATGCAAGAGATGCTTTTAAATCCTGTGCTCTTGCAGCTTAGAGTTAGGGGAAAAAGGGTGGGTTGTTTAGTAGTTTATGTATAAAATAAGGGCAGCAGCCAGAAGGGTGATGAATGCTGTAAAACTTTAAATAATAATAATAATTTTAGGGCGTCCTGTTTCCTAAATCAGAATGCCTTGTCTGGGTATTGAGTCGAGTCTGCAGCCAGGGAGAATTTATAGGAGTTATAGTTATGAGTGATATTCTTATGGACTTGGTCAACTCACCTTTTCAGCAGATTAGTCAACATAATAGGACTGTGAAATCTGGCAAAGCAGCCAGATGTCATCACATGCTTAGTGGATTTTAATCTGGCACTTACAGTATTCGAGAATAAAATGTGAAAAACCCTAAATGATGCCTACTTTATGTGACTTGCAGTTCTGATTTTCATTAACACTTCCCTTGTGACAGTTGCCAATAAATCCTGGAATTACTTGCATTCCTTAGGAAAGGATGGAGGCAACAGCTGTGAGGATGCAGACAAGAAAAATTATTTAGTATATGATAAATAGCATGAAAGCAGGATGAATCCTTAATTTAGCATGTTAATTGTTTGTGTATGAAGTCCAGACTTAATAATATTTGTCCAGAGTGACACTTGCAGATTAAGATCTTTAATATACCTATGGGTAATCACACATTTATGTGTAATCCTGTTGGATATGCAATATAAAGTTGCTCATATTTGTAAGTGACTTTAGGATCAAGGTCAGGGTTTATAGAGTGATTTGAGATTCCTCAGGATAAAAATGCCATCTAAATGTAAAGATACTGTTTGTTAGGCATTAGTGCTTTACAGACAGTTTAATTTAATGGGCCTGATTTTCATTCACCTTTACAGTCAGATGAGGGATCTATTTTGGAAAAGTCACCACTGTGGGGAAAGAAAAACAATAGCCAGGAAATTGCTAATGTTAATGTGATGTAAAGTCAAGCAACCATTTCGAATCTCGTTTAAACTTTGATTCAGGAAGGGACTGAAACCTGTGCTTAATTTTAATCATGTCAGCAGTCCCAGCAGCCAGGGAGACCACTTAAAATTAGGAGTGTTCTGCCTGCACAGAGACCTCAGTCAACAGACTACAAAATACATTAGCATTTCTGGTCCCAACTGCCTGTGCCCAGCCCTTAATGGATGGATGGTCTTCTCCCAAAACACGGTGACAGAATAGATATTTAATGGAGCAGGAAACCTCCTCTGCTGAAGAGAAGTGAGGAGAGAAAGGGTTTTATCCCTGGGAGAGGTCTGGGACAGAAGCTCAAGCAAAATCTGGGTGCTCTGAGGAGTCACGATGTGCCCTGGATGGCACACGCTGGGTACCCACACTCCAGCTTTAACTGTCTGAGCTAAACATCCAAAAAAAAAGAGGCCACAAATGTTTTCCAGAGAGGTTTATCTGTCTCCTGCTACCCCCAGGGCGATGTCCCATGTCGTATCACTCATCTGTGTCAGCAATAAATTAATTTTATCAAAGAATTCCCCACCACTGTGCAAAGCCAAAGTCCCCTCCGGAGCTGCCTCCCTCTCAATGGTGCTATTCAAATTATCTGTATTATTCTTCCTTTTAAGAGTTAATCTTTCAAGAGAGCTCCTTTGAGTGTCTGCTTAAAACAATGTCCCCTTGTGCCTCGAATTTAAAAATAAAGTGCACATTCTGGCTTTTTGAAGCACATATTTATAAATAAGACACGGTCACAGTCCATATTTTGCACTTTCATTTTTAAGCGCTGCGTGATCTAGAATTTGATGGGGTTTGGGTTTTTTCCCAAACACAGGGATCAGAAAGAGCCATTTATGCTGTTTCTGAAGTAATGATGTGCAACTCGGGTGTTCTGCATGACCACTCCTGGGTGTATTTCAACATATGCACGTGTAGAGATATTTTTATACGTTGTGAATGTGTGTTTATCCTTCAATCTTTAAAAGCTTGCTCACAACAGGAAATATTTGCACCATTCTTCAGGCATCTTTTGAGGAAATCATTAAAATAAATTTTCCTCTGGCACTCAGGGACTTCCAGAACTGTTAGTGTGTTTTGGAGTCTTTTTTAAACTTTTTTATTGCTTAAAATTGGCAAAATGTATTTAATTATCCCATATATGTTTAATTACCCTGTGTATATACATTTTTCTTCAGGGTCAAAAGGTATTGCATGTGCAAATAAGAATAAATACATATTATAAGTAAATAATATTTATAAAAAGAATAAACATATAAGACATAAGAAACACACCTTGGAGCTTTTGGATCCACATGCTATGGATCTACACATCCAAGTTCACTTTAAAGTAGCTGGAAAATTATCATATTCCTTAGGTTCACTGTCTTTTCACTGTCTTAATTCACAGTTTTCATCACTGTCTTTTCAGTGTCTTAATCCACAGCTTAAAACAACTTTTGGAATACCTGGTTAGAAGCAGTGACAGTGTTTCTTCAGGATATTGTTGATGTAGGAGGTTGCTCCAGTGTCCTCACCACCACTGCAGAAATTTCCACCCTTGCCAACTGCCAAGGTCAGGAATGTCCACGAAAACAGAATTAAAGAAGCTCCTCAGTTGAAATTTTAAAACCAACCTCTATTTTCATTTAGCAATGTACTTATCTTGATCCTCCTGAGGATCTATATATGAATCTTACCCACAAAAGGCTTGAGCAACCACACAAGCAACAAAAATGCTGCTGATAAATATTCAGCTGACCATGGCATGGCCCATGTGGCTTGGCAATCATTCACTCCTCAAACTCAACTTCACAGCCAACAAATAATCCTGAAAGGGAATTTAAAAATAGTTTACCAGTGAAGACCACGAGTGCTGGAATTTCACGGAACGTAATTAGAGAAGTGAAAATATTCCATGACAAAAATATTCCATGACAAAAATATTGCAAGGAACCTTTTTTTATTATTCCATCTCTTTTAGCTTTAATTTCCCTCAAAAGTTTCCACTTTCCCTCTAATCCAAAAGGTTGGGTTTTAAAGTGATTTCCCAACAACAATATCATGTTTAAAGGGGAAGGGGAAAGAGACCTTCTTGGGGAGAACAAAATCCTTGACAAAAGCAGGCATTTCTCTTTGGAGGGGGACATTTCCCAGCGTCTGTGGGGTGAGAGCTTATCCTGGAAAGATTCCTGGAAAAGCTTGTGGAACACAACTGGATCCATTCTGGGAAAGATGTCGATGACTTGGACAGAGGGCAGAGCGTCAAGTGCTTTGTGTCCTTGAAAACACTTGAGATGATGTGCCCATGACCTTGAGTATCTCAGACCAAACCACTGAGACAGATCATTCCTAACAGGATGCCCCATCCCTGGAAACACTCAGGTCGGGCTGGATGGGGCTCTGAGCCACCTGGTCTGGTTGAAGATGTCCTTGCTCATTGCAGTGACCTTCAAAGGTCATTTCCAACCCAAACTATTCCACGATTCCATGATGTGTCACTAATAACACCCCCAAGTGATCCATCCAAGCCACTTGTTCATGCACAGGTCATTTAATAACCTGTTCCTCTGTCTCTTCCCGTTGCACGGACAAGGTGGGACTCAAAGCCAGCCACGCTTCTTGCAGCACCCAAGCAGAGAAAAACCAATGCTGGGGTGGGGGGGGAATAAAAAAACTGATGGGTTTATTTTCCCCTCTGTGCTGTAAAAAGTGGGAACTGACACTTTTAATGCATGACATGTTGCATTCCTTCATAACGCCGCCGTAATTGAACCCACGTGAAGCTGCGGCGCTCGGGGGTGACCCCGGAGTGTGCCACACACCTGGAAGCAGTGAAGTCCAATTAATATGTCATTGCTACTAATACCAGCTACCAGTGAGAACCTCCAGCCAGTTGCTGCACTGGAGGAAACAGCAATCCTTGTCTTTGGGCAGATAAAATACAGTAAACATCAAGGAGCCGTTGCTTTGCATCAGCGCTTCAAATCTTGCTCTCCCAGCAACTTGATTTTTCGACCAATTCCTCCTTTTAATTTCCCCCTGCCCTGCATTTGTGGGCAAAAAAAAAATTTGCAGCTACTAAAATAAAATCAGCTGAGAGCCATTAGTAGGCTGAACCAAACAGTACCGAGACAAAGGGTTCGTGCAATAAAAAGAAGGCATAAATCACGCGCTCGCACAGGAATAAAAGAAACGACAGCAAAATGGCCTTAAGGATTTGATTTAATCTGTCAAAACCCTGGAAATTTAGAGCTGAGAGTTGAGATTCCTTCAGTTACTTGCTTCATTGTTAAATTCAAGTTATCAGAAGTCCTACATGAAGTATGTGCATAAATAGATGGACCTACACAACAGTCTGAATATTCTCTACAAATAAATGTTCATACACAAACAGTCTGGATATTCTCTTAATTTAATTTATAAACATAGAGGACTGAACTGAGTGTAAATCTGTGGTGGCCCAGGAAAGAGGTTGAAGTTCTCCTCTTCATTATTTTAGCATCAGGTCTGATTTCACTAAACATCAGGCTCTTGAGACAATCCATGTGTCCTAAGTGCTGAACCTGGGAAATTATTTAACCATTTAACCAAAAGCTCAAAGGGAATCAAAGACTGACGAGGATCTGAACAACCTGGTCGAGTGGAAAGTGTCCCTGTTGTGGCAGGGGAGTCAGAGCTGGATGATCTTTGAGTTCCCTTCCAACCCAAACCATTCCACAAGTCTGTGATTGCTCCAGCACAGCCTGAACCCACAACATCTCTGTCCTCCCTGGGATTACTGGGTGGGATATGGACTTGCAAACATGACATCATCTGAAAAAGCCTCCTGTGACTGAAATCCATGTTGATCCTGAAGACCACGATGGTGATCCAGGAGGAGTTTGGCCTCTTCACAGAAACCCCGTTTGCGGTATCAGACCTGTGCGTTTTCACTGGTGTTGAGACAAACCCCAGAGGAGCTGTAGCTTCTGGCTGAGTGATCCCTGGAGACAAAGCTTCTTATTGAAAATGGGTTTGAGTTCTTGCAGAGCTTCACTCCTCCTCCAGCAGCTATCACCACCACATCTATTTTACTCCCCCAGTCGTGCTGCTCCCTCATCTCGGATTTGACTAAGATTTATCCCTCAGATTTATCTCCCCCTAAATTCGTTTCAGCTCCCTGGCTGATTCTCCCAGGCACTCATGATAAATAATATTCTCTGTGTTCTTCGTGCCCCTGTTTCCCCTCACTTTGCTTTTATGTGTCTCAGTTTAAAGTCCATTCTTTTTACCTGACTGAAATCCCACGAGTTTCTGGATTGAGAGCATGAACTTCCTCAGCAATGGGTCTGTGATAGGCAGTAAAACACCAGCTAGGCAACAGAGACAATAATTAATTAATATTAATTGCACAAATTCAGCTCAGTTTAAGATCCCCTCTGATTTTTTTTGGACTATCTGGTCCATTCTGCACATCCAGAGGGTCAGAGGCATCGCTGTAATCAATCCCACTGTGGGTATTTGCACTGCCCTACACTTGCAATCTGTTCAGGGTAAACACTTGTCTGCCAATCCCCACTGCAGGAAGCTTTCCCAAGATATGCTAATAGTGCTGGAGAAACCCCACAGCAGAGAAATCTTGGAAGGGGGGGTGTGGAAATAAATGCAGAGAAGGCTCTGAGTTCAAAAGGAAGGAAAGAGGAGAAAAGCACATTTGGAATTTGTCTTTTACCAGGAGATGAAGAAATAAAAGCTTTTCTGAAACCACTCAAGTGACAAAAGGAGGGTTTGGAGACAACAATACTTACCAGTTTTTGTTAATGCTGTTTTCTCCTCTCAGAAAATAACTGCATGGCTGGAAATTCAAGAAAATTCTATACAGGTTTGAGGGGAGGAAGAGGTGGAGGGTGGGTGTCTATTTTTTCCATTGCTGCCTGGTAGCCACCTTTTGGGAGACTTAAAGCCAAGAATTTTGTTTGGCTGAAGCTGATTCTATGTTCTATATATGAGAACAAATGATTTCAGGAATGTTCAGAAAGTCCTTATAAGTATAATTACATATATTTCTCCATAGCAACGTAGAAGTTTTCTTTTTCTTTCTTTCTTTCTTTCTTTCTTTCTTTCTTTCTTTCTTTCTTTCTTTCTTTCTTTCTTTCTTTCTTTCTTTCTTTCTTTCTTTCTTTCTTTCTTTCTTTCTTTCTTTCTTTCTTCTTTCTCTTCCTTCCTTCCTTCCTTCCTTCCTTCCTTCCTTCCTTCCTTCCTTCCTTCCTTCCTTCCTTCCTTCCTTCCTTCCTTCCTTCCTTCCTTCCTTCCTTCCTTCCTTCCTTCCTTCCTTCCTTCTTTTGGGTTGGATTTTTGGAGGGTTGGTTTGTTTGTTTATTTGTTTGGGGGATTCTGTTGGTTTTTTCTTTTTTGGTGTTTGTTTGTTTTTTTTAAGATAGGAAAATATAAAAAAATTATTTTTGAGACATAAAGCAAGGTTTTGCAGTTCCTCATAAATAATCCAAATAACAACATCATTTCCAAACTCATAAACTGCTCTGGGATTGGGTTTTTCCAAGGAGAATGCATAAAAAAGCTGGGCAGTGAAATAGGTAAGCAGTTCCCTGACTAGAATTTTCTTCTAACCTTTCCATTTTGCTTTTGTTGAAGTTTGGATTTTAGGGGGCTTTTTTCCCTTTCTTTGGTTAGATTTGAGATTTTAAGAGGAAAAAGCAAAAGAAAACCCTGTTTAAGCCCAAAATCTGGAGGTAAAACATCATTTTTCCTCATCTTCCTGCCATTCCACAGAGTGGCCCCGAATTGATGAAATAAGGGGAAAGTTCAATTACCTTTGAGGAAGTTCAACCTTTAATCTCCATCTTTTCAACAAGAAAGGGATGCAAACGGGGCTGAGACTTGCAGTCCCTGCTGTTCAAACTGGGCTGCTCTGCCTAGAAAAACTAAAGGAAAGGGAAGGAAAAAGAATGGGATCTTGGCCTGCCTGGAGGACAGAAGAGAGTCCTGCACCTCATCCTGTTCCAAAGCCTTTCAATGCATTTGTGTGCAATGGTTGTTCCCAAAAAATACACATTTAAAAAAAACACACACCCCAAAAAAAACTTAGAAAAGACATCAAAGCTTTATCTCTTCCCCACAAAACTTGATTTTTCCATGTATAATAAAGTCAATTCAGTAGGAAAGGACTCCCCTCACACAAAGTGGGATGGACAATGATGGGATACCTTGAACAGGGTCTTCATAGGGAAGTGATTTGGGTTTGTGTGGAAAGAGTGGGGGCTGCAGGGGTGGGTTCTGGAAGCTCCCCCCAAGCCCAGCAGGGCAGTGCCAGCCGGGTCCAGGACGGAGCAAGGCCGAGCCCAGCAGAGACGGCAGTGACGCCTCCGGAGAACGGGCTGGAGAGGGGAAAATAAAGTCCTGGCAGAGATGGAATTGCGCTCTGAGAAGTGAGGAGTGAGAGCAGGGGAGAGGAAGAGCCCTGCAGAGCCCAGGGCAGGGCAGAAGGAGGGGCAGCAGGGGCTCCAGGCACCGGGGCTGAGCTTCCCCTGCAGCCCGTGGGCAGCCCGTGGTGGGGCAGCCGTGTCCCTGCAGCCCCTGGAGGGTCACGGGGAGCAGAGACCCACCTGCAGCCCCCAGAGGAGCCCCCTGGAGCAGGGGGATGTCCAAAGGAGGCTGTGACCCTCTGGGAAGCCCATCCTGGAGCAGGGGCCTGGCAGGAGCTGTGGATCCGTGGAGAGAGGAGCCCACGCTGGAGCAGGTTTGGTGGCAGGACTTGTGACTCTGCAGGGGACCCACAGGGAGCAGTTCCTGAAGGACTGACCCCATGGAAGGGACCCACATTAGAGCAGTTCCTGAAGGACTGACCCCATGGAAGGGCCCACATTAGAGCAGTTCTTGAAGGACTGACCCCATGGAAGGGACCCGAGCTGCAGCAGCTCCTGAAGAAGTGCAGCCCATGGGAAGAGCTCAGGTTGGAAAAGTTCCTGGAGGATTGTCTCCCCCGTGGGAGGGACACCACACTGGAGCATGGGAAGAGGGTGAGGAGTCCTCCCTCTGAGGAGGAAGGAGCAGCAGAAGCAATGTGGGATGGACTGACCACAGCCCCCATTCCCATCCCCCTGCACCACTGGAAGGAAGGAAGAAGAGAAAATTGAGAGCAAAGTTGAGCCCAGGAAGAAGGGAGGGGCTGAAATGTGACTGAGCAGGTATTTGGGGAGCTGAAATGGTGAAAATTGGGCTTTAGATATATCCATAATTATCTGTAAATAAGTGGAAGTGCTCAGCATTCCCATTTTAGACTTCAACATCTGCACTCTTCCCAAGTCTCTTTCTGGATCTGGCCTTGAGCTTCGAAACTGGGAGCACATTCAAGTGGCTGATGGCTGAACCATCTAATTCTTTATTATTGGAGGGTCTTGGGGATCAAATTTCCCCAAGGATCAGTGTCCAAGGGTCAAATAGATCATTTTAGAGGGCAGTATTTTCTGGGTGTCTTTCCTAAGACCGAACTTAGGTCATCCTTGTTCAGTTAAGATCAGGCACATCCCAAGTTCCCACAATAAAGGATGGAAACCCAGATATTATGAACCCTGAGGAGAGGAAGAAGGCGTGCAAAGTTGCAGGCAAAGCTGGAAATAATAATGAAGGTGAGGAACACCTCTTGATTTCTGCCCTGGGTGAAATCAAGAGGTGTTCTCCTTACACATTTCCATGTGTGGGCTCCTTACACATTTCCATGGCCTTGACTTTGCAAAGGTGAAGGTTGAGAGACCTGCAACCCATTTCAAACAAGACACTGTGCATGGAGTGAGGCTGTTCTCTGAGCTGCCTTTGGAACCAGGTTGGACAGGGCTTGGAGCAACAGGGCTTGGGATAGTGGAAGGTGTCCCTGCCCATGGAAGGGGAGTGGAACTGGATGATCTTTAAGGTCCCTTCCAACCCAAACAATTCTGTGATTCTATAAACCAAAAGGGATCACATCCATTGAATCCACACCAACAGGTCCCCAAGAGCTGAGCTGGTGAATCCTCGCTTTTCTCATGCCCATGCCAGGCCTTCCCAACCAGCCTGATGACACCAGCAAGGAGACAGACCCTCCCTTCCCACTTTGTGTTTTTCCATGCCTTGCTGCAGCTCCACAGCTGTGGGTATTCCAATCCCTGGCCCTGCCCAAGACACCCCAACATTCCCCCTGTCCCTCAGAGCGTTGTCCAAACCCTCCTGGAGCTCTGGCAGCCTTGGGGCCGTGCCCACTGCCCTGAGGAGCCTGGGCAGTGCCCACCACCCTCTGGGGGAAGAACCTTGTCCTGAGATCCACCCTGAGCCTGCCCTGTCCCAGCTCCAGCCCTTCCCTGGGTCCTGTCCCTGCTCACACCGAGCCGAAATCGGAGCTGTCCCTCCGCTGCCCCTCCTGTTCCAGCCCCATGTGAACACATCATTCTTCACTTAAATTTCTCTGTCTGTACACGGTAAAATACCTATTTATAAATCAAAGGCACAGTGGATAATGAGGGCACATACATTTGCTTATGAATGTGCTTAGAACATAGTAAAACATCACATAATTATGTATAAATAGCGTTTTCCATTCATCATTTCTAAATCATGACTAAAGTATTTATAAACTTCACTACCAAAGTTCTTCTGACAGCCATTATATAATATATTGAATGCCAAGAAGCATAAAATACCACCAAAAAAAAAAGGAGAGAGATGGTTTTGAATCAGAATTCCTCTATTCCTCACAGATCCATTATTCATCTCCACTCGATTAGTCACACTATTCATACAAGCCAAGGACCACTGAGAAAACAAGTCACTGAACATAACTTTAAAAAAAGTAAATAAAAATACTTAAACTGACTTTCATAACGTTCAAAGGATTTCAGACAGATAGAGTAAAAATGATCCACTGTGTGCTTTTCCTATTAGGTTTTTCCAATTTCTACAGCCTGGAAGCTTCCTCTCTCTGACTGATACACTCCCTCTCCTATTCCCAAGGACAGCTTTTGCCTTTTAAACTACTGTAGCTAAAAGAAATATGGTTTGCAGCTTGTATTAGCAGAAGCAAATGTTTGGACATGAAAGTTTGGGTATCATAATTAATATCAATTATCTGATTTTTATGAAAATACTTTCAGAAAATTCATCAAATTCCATGTCCAGTTGGGTGGGTGGGGTGGGGGGAAACCCGAAGTTGACCTTAACAAAACAACTTTATTCTCCTTAGAAAACTGAAATTGAAAACCTGACCCGAACATGAGCACTCAGAGTATTTAACTTAGACATATTTTTTGCAAATATCATCCATTTGGATCAGTCCATCAACTCTGACAACTCCTGCAGTGTTGCACGCCTATATTATCGCTTTACATTTCGTACATTGCTCACACCACGTACCCTATTCTACACCGTGTACAGAAAACCAACAAACAAACCAATTTACAAGTTCTAAGGGGGGGTAAAAAAATCACCCAAACAACCTTTATTTCACTTTTAAACAGCCGTATTTTTTCTGGATAGTTAACTCAGGGCGCTTTTGACAAACTCCCTGAGTAACAAGCAAGAGCACTGAGATTTCCTCCCCTCCGCTCTGATTAGAAATGGGATCCATGCCCCAGCTGGATATTTCCAGTTCATGCCCAGTAGAAATAATTTTCTGTCCTATTGCCAAGCGCGGTCCCATGTGGGCAGCAAAGGTTTGGACAATGGCAGCGATACAGCTCCCAGTAAAGAGCTGAAAACGATCCCCTGCAACCGGAGGCCTCGATTCTGCATAGTTCAATAATTATAGCACCAAGATTTAACTTCCTTTTTTCCCCTTTCAAGTGTTCAGTGCGAATTAATCGCGTTGCCAGTGCTTGCGGTTTCCTACCTTGCTTGTTTTGTAGGGACATGTCCGAGTGGCACCCTAGAAGGTTGATCCCGTGGTCCTACACACTTCACCAGTAATCCTCGTGCACACCAGTAACTCCACCGAATATCAACAGGAGATGGTGGTGCCAGGGAAAGTTAAACAAATCCCGAGGAATCTGTTTTATTAGCATTTATGGGATTTGTGTGTGTGTGTACATCCACGCTTGGGAACAGTAGTAACAGGGGAAAACAAAATACAGGGGATTCCTCCGGGGACGATAAGCACCGCTGGCTCTTGAGCTCGTAGCAGCGCTGCTGATGTTGCAGGCTGCGAATGTTAAAATATCTGATGATGTTTTCTTTCCTGTGGAGCTCGGTGGTATTTCTCACAGTTAATACTTCAGCTAAGCACATCAGACTAAAGTTAAGACCGGCGCTGCGCTTTGGCCCCGCAGCCCCGATTCCCCGAGCCTCGACCCATCCACCACCGCGGGTGTTTTATGGTACGAGATCAGCAGAGCGAGAAAAGCAGGAAAACTCCGGGAACGCCAAAGCCGCGGCCCTGCAAAGGTGTTTGTGCCAAGAGTTGGAAGCGTGGCACTCCGGGACAACTTCCACGGACACGAGTGGACGGCAACCCCCGTCCTGCCGCCTGCCCCTGCCTGGGCCCTTCCTCCCCACCGAAACGCGCCGAGTCCTGCAAAGCTCGGCGGGAGCGCCCCTGGGATTCCTCCCGGTTCCCGGCAGGGCAGGAGAAGGGAGGGGAGCGCTGGCGGGGCTGTCCACCCCGCTGTCCACCCCGCTGTCCACCCCGCTGTCCACCCCGCTGCCCACGGGACGGGAGTCCCGCGTGTTCCCCCCATCCCGCAAGGTGCTGTTGGCAGCATTGCCAAAAAAACCAAGGCGTTGTACCCCCTCTCTTTGAGCCTTTCCTTAGGGATTCCCCTCCGCGCACCGGCGCAGAATAAGCCCCTCGGGCTTGTGCCCAGCGTGGGGTGCCGGGCGGTACTCGAGGAGTTTGTTTTGGGGGTGCTGGGGAGTTATTCTCACGCCTCGTTTTCCTCTCTATTTCCCTCCCTGGGAAGGGAAAGGAAGGATAAATATTCCCCTGCAACGCAGCTCACCTGGGGCAGAAACGCTTTCCCTTTATCTCCCACCCGGTGAAGTTTTCCCCTCCGACCCAGGGGGAAATGCTGTTAAATGACAGCGGGGTTTGCTCGCGCCCGATTTATCATTCCACAATAACGCACCAGCGAAAACATGGTCCGAATATTAAAACAATTTATTGTTTTATTTATTCTCCTTATTTATTTTCGTCCCTGGCGTGGAGTTTTTTATTCAAACGGTCGGGGGGGAAGCCCTTGCCGGAAGGTCCCTGCAGCCACCTCCGACTCACCGAGTTCCACACCGCGAATCCACCTCCATAGGTTCGGGCCACCCTTGTAGCAACGTGATTTTTCTTTTTTTTCTGCCGGGATTATGTTGAAAACATTCCCAAACCTGCCCTTTCTCCAAACCACCGTAATTTGTTAGAAACGGAACATGCTCCCCTCACGCTTTCTTTTGCCACCCAGTCGCTCGTTCCTATATTTTGTTTACAGGACGCAGAAATGTCCCATATAGTTTCCTTCTCGGGGTCAGCGATCGCAGAGCTCGTTGTATCGGACCCCTCAGGACCTGCCTTGATATACAGCTAATTTTCCACACACACACACACACACACATATATATATAATATATATATAATATATTTCCCCCGTATATATTTTTTTACCTCTGTTAACGCGTCCAGTTTCGGCGGTGGGCGGAGGTTACATTGAATTTTGAGAATTTCCCCGTAAGACTGAAGTTTCTTTTCGACGGGTGTTTTGCTTTTGGTTTTGGGGGTATTTTTTTCCCCCTAGATTAATTTAGGTTTGTTTTGCTCGGCGAAAAGTCTCAGCCGGAACACGCTTCCGTAAAAAGAAAAATACAGCGGCGGGTTTAATCGCCGGCTACATCTGCCGTCGCCAAACCTGCTCCAAGAGTGCCCAGGAGAGAGGTTACCCCCGAGAGAGGGGTAGGGGGCTGTTCCTATTTTGCGGGTGAAAAGGGCAGTGCAGGAGGGTAGAACGGGTCACATCGCCCCGTGCTCGCCGGTGCAAGGCTTTCGCTCAGGTTTCCTTGACCTGGAACCAGCTCGAGCCTAAATCCCAGCCAGGACGGCGGGGCACGGAGCCCGTTCCCGGTGCCCGCGGTCCTCCCTACAAAAGCCGCGTCAGCCGGGGGACGAAACCGGGTACCTGAGCCAGGAGGGGACGGGTTTGGGACGGGGCAAGAGGCCGGACGGGCAGGGCCTGTCGGGGAGCCGCTCACCCTCTCCTTGCCCCACATTTCAAGCCGGGAAGGCAGAAGGTGACCGAATCTCCCTACTCGCCATCCCCCGGGGAGCGGTGGCCCAGACGGGGAGAGCCGGGGCAGGGGTGCCGGCGGCGGGGAGGTTAAAGAGCGTGGCCTTTCCCTCGGCACCGCCGGGCCGGGCTCTTTCTGGTGTAATAGGATAATTACGGAGGGGCGGGCGAGCTTAAGCAAACACACTCGCCCGCCGGCCAGGCCTCTCCCGGGGATTAATATTAAGGACGGGTGCATTGTGTTTTGCAAACGGGAGATCCCATCCCCCTGGGCGCCCTCCCTGTGTCCGAGGTTGTGGAGCCGCGTCTCGCCCGACGCTCTGCTGGTCCCTCCTTCTCTCCTTTCCTCCCCGCTTTAATCCCCGGCCTCATCCCTGCTCCCCCCGCACGGTGGATGCTGGAGCCACGCGTGTCTCAGGGTGTTGCGAGGGGCGCGGGGAGGGTCTGTTCCCCCCGGGATGAGTGTGTGTGCCCCGTGGAGTGGGACAGGGACACGCAAGTGCGGGTGTGTGTCCCCCTCAGCAGCTCCGAGGTGCCCCCGGAGCGCGAAGGGCTCCCATCGGGTCGGGGCCGTGTCAAAGCCCGGCTCAGTCCTGCCCAGGCTGGGGTTAATTCCGCCACTCAGGACATGACTCTGGCGGCGAGGGGACACCGGGCATCGCTCTGTGACAATCCCTGCCAAGGTGGCCCCGAGCCCTGCGGTTACAGCCCCGGGAGCTCCGCGGGGCCGTCTGGACGGAGGGGGCTCGGGGGGCCCCGGCAAAGCCTGGGCTCTCCGGGATTTGCTTCACCGTCCCCCCGAGAGCTGTTTCGGCAGCTCCGGGGTTAAGCCCCGGTCACCGGCGGCCCGCCGGGCAGCGCGGAGTCACGTCGGGGGCTGAGGAGCAGCGGTTGTCGGCGGGGAGGGCACGGGGCGGCCCCTCGGCTGCGCCCACCGCCTCCCCCGGAGCTCGACCCCCCTTCCACCGCATGTCCGAGGGGCCACGTGTAAATATATAAATAAAAAATACGTGTGTGTGTGTAAATATATATGTGTATGTGCAAATATATATGCGTGTGTTTAAGTATAAATGCATGTGTATGCGCGTCTGTGCATGTTCTCCTGTGCATATATTTATGTACATTTATATATATCCATACTTACGCACGCGTATAATGTATATGCAAAATGTGCATATATAGTATAAATGAGTGCTGGATATACGTGTATGTGAACAGACGAGCCACGCATACCTGTGGGTGCGCAGGTACGTTTTAACCAGAGCCAAAAGAACGAGGGAAAGGGCTTGGGGTGACTTCATGGCGCTGCCGTGGGTCTGGGAAGGGGGTCCCACACACACCCGGGGAGGGTTCGAGGGGCCCCCTCGGCGCCGCGGGGTCACGGCCAAGCACCAAGCGAGGGCAGGGTACGGGGCAAGGGGGTCCTGGGGCTCCGCCGGCCGCTCACGGAGGTCGGGGGGAGCGGGCTCGGGCTGCCACAGCAAAGGGCCTCCGCCCCCGGCTCCCCCCGGCCCGGCCCCCCGTCCCATCGCAAGTGCTAATTGCGGCTCTTTTCTGGCTCCTCTGCATTTGGGTCCCTCGGAGGGCGCTGCGCGGGAGGACACGTCACGGATGCATTATCCCCTCCCCTCTTGAGGCTCTCCTGGCTTTCCGCAGCCTTTGCTAAAGAATTAACCGAGAGGTCCACTTCAGAGCTGCTTCTGCCCCTGGAAAATAAATAAATAAATAAAAAAAGGCAAAGAAAGAAAAGAGGGGGGGAAAAAAAAAGCGGAGATATCGGTGCTTTCAGGCGAGGAGCGTGGCAGCTATGATTTCCGAGAGGAGGGGAATTTTACCTTCGATCCTTGCCGTACGGTGAGGATCTTTGCTCCTTGCGGGAGGTGAATGTAGCAAACCCTCCCCTTGCCTTTGAAAGGCATGTCTATGCCAAAGAGCCACCGCTTTGCTCTTTAAATAAGTGACGAATAAAAAAAAAAAAAAAGGAAAAAAAACAAAGAAAAGAGAAACTATTCCTGATTTTGCAAATTCTTTTTCTTTAAAAGGAGGAAAAAGGAGGAAAAAAAAAAAAGGCAACAATAAATAAAAGCAACAAAATCAATCCCGCGCCTTTGCCAGCGCTCGGACTTGTTTGGAAAGAGACAACGCTGAAGTGGCACTGGTCCCGAGGAAAACGGATCCTTTAATTTGACTCCGCATGAGAACCACATTTGGAGCTGGGCGCAGCGGCCGGAGCGGCAGGAGCAGCCCCGCAGCCCCCCGTGCCCGCAGCCCCGCCGCCCGCCCGGCCCCGCCACCCGCGGGGCTCGGAGCCCCCCGAGCCCCGGCGCTGGAGGAGCCCCTCGGGCCCGGGGGAAGCGCCCTTCGGCCGCAGGACCAGCCCGCCGAGAGGGAAGCGTCCGAGGGGAATGCGAGCTCGTGATTTCGGAGCGCTCCAGCCATCGGCTCCCTCCGCACCGCCTTTGACTTTCGCTTAGCGAGGGGCTCGTCGTCTCCTCGGCATCTCGGGCTCCGGGACCAGATCATTTTGCACTTCGTTCAACGAGCAGCGCGGTCCTTCCGTTTTCTTTCTTTCTTTTTTTTTCTTTTTTTTTTTAAGAGACAAAATGTCCAAAAAAAGTTCAGCCTGCTTAGCTCAATGATTTCTTGCATGGACGCTCTACTTTTAATATATATAATTTTTTTAATTATTATTTTTGGACGGGGAAGGATTGAGTAGAAGAAATCCTTCAGTGAACGGAACCCAGTGATTTGCTCCCCGTTGAGGAGAAGATCCGATTCCCAGCTGCAGGCAGAGGACGGAGATTCGCGTGGGTCTTTCTGTCTGGGTTTCGAAGCTCTCGCTATTGCAGGGCCAGAGCAGAACTGCCTTCTCCGAGCGGCTTTCCTATCCTGGTTGTGGCTCAGAGATCGCCTCCCCCCTCCTCGCACCATTTCTGTTGGTGTTGTTTTTGTTTGGTTGGTTTGGCTTTTTTTTTTTTTTCCCTCCCCTTTTTGTCTTTTTATTCCCCCTCTCCCTTTATTATTATTACTATTATTATAATTATTTGATTTGATTTGATTTGGGTGAGCTCTTTCCCTTCCTCAAACGAAAACACTAACTCTGACGCCGAAATCCATGCCCCCTGCAACTCGGAGGAATCGGGTCTAATATGCCAGTGACATCCTCGCCTTGCAGTAGTCGCGATGAAGGAAAAATCCAAGAACGCGGCAAAGACTAGACGGGAAAAAGAAAATGGAGAATTCTACGAACTGGCCAAACTCCTGCCCTTGCCCTCGGCCATCACCTCCCAGCTGGACAAGGCGTCCATCATCCGCCTCACCACCAGCTACCTGAAAATGCGAGCCGTCTTCCCCGAAGGTAAAACCCCGCCGGGGCTCTCACGGGGGGGACGGGGGACAGCGAGGACCGAAAAAGAGCGGGGAGGGGGTGGTGGAGTGGGCACACACCCCGAGACGAGCCCGCATCGCCTCAGAGTCCTGGGAGGAGGGGGAGATGCCTGCAGGGGTCCCAGAACCGGGTGGCAAGCGAGGGGTGATCGAGGGAAAAGCCGCCCTGGGTGGAAAGGAGCCCGCCTGCCTCGGGAGAGGAGGCAGAGCTGCGCTGCCCAAAAACCGGCTGTGGCGGGGGCCAGACCCGCCCGGTTAATCCCCCTCCCTTCTCCCCCTCCTCTTTTGCTGCCGGTTCAGCTCCGTTTGCTCGGGGGGACTGTCCCGAGGGGAGCGGGCTCGGCTCGGCTCGGCCCCATCGGCGCCTGCAGCCCCGGGAGGAGCCCGGGCGGCCCCCGGGGATGGCCCCTCGGCTCGGCGTCCAGGCACGGCCTCGGGGGAAAAAAACTAGTGTGGCTGTTATTATTATTTTGTTTTGGTTGGAGTTTTCTGGAGGTAGGGAAGCAGGCTGGGAAATAAGGCGCGGCGGCTTCTCAGCGAGGCCCTCCGCCTTCTCCCGGGGCCGAGGAGAGAAGGGAAGGAGGGTCCGAGCCCAGCCTGGCCCCGAGCGGGGCCGGGACCCCGCTGCTCCCCGGCCGTGAGCCCGCGGCTCCGGTGGCTCTTCTCGGAGACACCCAGCACGGCTCTCTCCTTCCCCGGGGGTTTGGCGAAAACCAGCCTCGCACCGTCCCCCCGAGTGCCTTCGGGGCCGCCTTTGGGGCGAGGGGAGGCAGCGGGCCGGCACCCGTGGGGAGCCGTCGGCCGCCCGTCCTGTCCGTGCCTCCGCCGAGCTGATGGGAGACGTGAAATGAAAGGCCGGTTAAGTGGCTGCGGGTGGCTAAATAAAGCCCGGCTCCCCGCCTTTGTCATTTGTTTGCGCCTCTCCGGACTAGGAGGAGGGTGAAGGAATTAGCGAATTCCGGAGTGGAAGGTCTGCTCTCCGTCGCGGTTTGGAAGGAGCTTTATTAAAAGGTTGAGGGGGGAAAAAAGAAAAAGGGGGGGAAGGGAGGGGGGGAGGAATAAAACCCCCCTCCCAACCCGAGCAAAGCTTACCGTTATGGCCATCTAATTCAGAAATTTCGGGAGCAAGGACTAGCCGTGCTAGGGAAAGCCAGGGCTCCTTCAGCGTGCGCTCCCGAGGCACGCCGAGCTAGCGGAGCAAAGGGAAGCGAGGCGCTGCTCCGCTGCATTTTCCAGCCATTATCCCCCATCGGGAAATTTCCCGATGAGAAACAGAGCGTCGTAATTTCGGGGGGTCGCTCGCCGGCCCTGCCCCGGGGAACGTGCCCCCGAATGCCTTTGATTTAAGAGGGAAGAAAAGTGGCACGTTTCGAGACGCTGCTGGATGTGTCCCGGCTTTTCCAGCCCTACTGATCCTCAAGAGCAACGAGACGACCCCGAGAGCAGGTTTATACCCACGGCTCGGGTGTGTTTTATGTGTCTGTCTTCCTTAAACAGGCCGGGCGTGCGCTTCCGCACACTCTGCTTATTAAGGGCAACGTTTAAATGCATACAGCGAATTCCTGATCTTTCATCGTCTTAACTACGGGTGGAAATACATTTAAAACCAAAGCTTTGCATCCAGGGATGACAGGCCGGGGGAATAAGCGCCTCCGGTCCCCGAGACGAGCGTTTAGTGCCTGGGAGGGTGGAGGGGAGAAGGGGGAGGCGGGGAAAGGCGGCTGCGGGCAGTGCCCGCACCCCAAGGGCTGGAGTAGGGCGTTTTTTGGGGGGGAGTTGCTCGATGGCAGAGTCCCGCGTCACCCCAACTTCCCTCTCCCTCGGGATTTGCCCGTGCAAGGAGGGGAGAGGGGTCACCATTCGTCCGTCCATCCGTCGTCCCTCCCCTCCTCATACGCGGCTACTGGTTTCCAGTTGGCTTTACTGGGACGTGGAACGGGGAGTCCGACAGCCCGGAAAGGCTTCTCGGTACAACGTCTTAAATCCTGGGGCATCGAGACCTGGGGAAAGAGCCCCTTTGAGAGCGCTGGACCCCATGGGTGGGGGGCACCGAGGTTCTGGGGCTTGAAATAAAGGTGGGCACGTAACAGGCTCCCTCTGGGCCTCTGCTCCCGGGGCAGTGGAGCCGCGGTGCCCGCGCTCCCACAGGAATTGCCCCCAAGAGTGGGGGCACCCCGGCCCTCTCCATGACATCACCCCTGTAAGGCTTAAGGGGGTGTCAGGTTGGGGGGGACAGGCCTGAGAGGCCACCAGCTTGTGTGCTAGGCCCGGATTAGCTGAGGTCAGAGCCATCAGAAACGTTGTCCAGCTACAAACCCGGTTTCCAGCTCTGTCTAGACTGGAGGGAAAGAGAGAGAGAGAGAGAGAGAGAGTGCTGTGCTGTGCTTTTAAAAACCTCGATGGCTTCCCCCCTTATTTCCAGAGCGAGCTGAACCATAATTTAGGAAAAGTTTGAGCCCCTCAGCGAGGTGATAGATCCCAGCGCTTCGACAGGGCTTGTAAAATGGTTCAGGCAGGTCTCCTGCTCACCCCGGCCAGGCTTTTCCAGAAGATGCACGTTATGGACTGAACTCTCAGATCCTCCGCAGAGGCGTCCGGTCGGACTCCAAGGAGCCAGAGAGAAAGGGGATTTCTACCCCAGCTCCTTTCACCCCTCAGAGTGCGAGACTGGCAAGGCACAATTTCGTGCTCTGATATCACAGTATGTGCCCTGCGGTATCGCTCCGACCTTGAGATTGAGGAGTTAAAGTCAGGAGACACAACCTACAACCTCCACCCGCGCTCCCGCTCTGCGACACCGTCTTCTCTCGGGTTTTGGTTTTTTTCTATTTTTTTTTTCCTAAGGCATTTGTTGCTGTAGAACAAAAATACACCACGGAATTTCTTCTGTCTTGACTGTCAGCGTTTTTTATTTTTATTGTTTTTCCCCTGAAAATGAGTTAATGAAAGAAAGAGGCGAGAATAACTCGCGTTTAAAATCTGCGATTCTCTCCCCTCCGGTTATGGCAGACTGGTTAAATAGTCACCCTCTCCCTCCCCCACCCTCGACGCAGTATCCAAAACTGATTATAAAATCGGACATTATGGTTGTTTAAACCGGACGAGAGAGAGCTAATTAATATGTGACCCAAAAGATAATTTGCGCTATACAAAATAATCTGAATAAAGTGACTGAGTGGTAGATCTTAGACTTTTCGTATTCCGAGACGCAGACAATAGAAATTATTAGGAACATACAGAGTTTTCTGTTCTCATTTAACTCATGAATGTATGTTTTAAGAAAATCGAGGCGAATCGCAGCTGTTTCGTCTGATTTTCATACCCACTATGAAGAGGTTCGTTAATGAATTAAATAAATAAATAAAGCCCGAGGAGTGAGCAATCCCTTTTCGAAAGCGAGCGTCTATTGCACTAACGGCTAATAGTGACATTAAAGGTCTTACTAAAACAAAAGTGCTTTTTTAGGGCTTCTCCGGAGCTGCGCGGCCGTTCCCGGGCGGCAGGAACCGGCGGCCCTGCGGGAACGGGCGGCGGGGTCGGTCCGGCCTCTCCCTCAAGGAGGGAGGACAGGAGGGAGGGAAGGAGGGAGGGCGGGGGTCACTGCCGTGGGACCTGCAGGTCCGCCCGGGACGTCGCTGCCTGTAGTACCCCTACTTTGGGGCCTGTTATCACGATCTGGCGTTTTTGGTTCGGCGGGAAGAGCCGGGTTTGGGATTGTCCCGGCGTCCTGGAGAGCAGTTTTGTTGTGTCTGGGGTTTTTTTTGTTTGTTTTTCTCCTTTCTTTTTTTTTTTTTAATTTATTTTTTTTTTTACCTTGGACTTGACCTTTTTTTTTGTTCCTTAAAAAAAAAAAATAAAATTAAAGTCCCGATCTTGACGTCCGCCGTTCCCACCGTCCCAACCCTCGGGTGCTTTCCCAGCCGGTGACACTGATGCCCGCAGAGCGCCCGGCACATCCCTGTCGAGCTTAGACTAAACCAGCCCTGCTCCTTCCCAAAGCCACCCCGACCTGGGAGCTTCCCCTCTGCGAGCAGAGGTTATTCCCGCCGGAATTCCAGCCGATTCCTGTCGGCTCCAGAGCCGTCCCGGCCCCTCGGGTCCGGCGGTGCGACCCTCAGTGCCGTCGGGGCTGAGATACCTCGCACCCCGCTGCTTAAAGCAAAGTGTCATCTGCGTCCCCCGCCCCGCTGCCTCCCCCACACCACGGGATGACACGAGAGCCCAATCCAACCTTGGACCTCGACTAAAAGAGGGAGACAAAGCTCGATATAAACTAAGGGCCGCCCCC
This sequence comes from Pseudopipra pipra, assembly GCF_036250125.1. Classification (NCBI taxonomy): domain Eukaryota; kingdom Metazoa; phylum Chordata; class Aves; order Passeriformes; family Pipridae; genus Pseudopipra; species Pseudopipra pipra. Next base: position 117,258,725 of record NC_087550.1, on the reverse strand, counting down.
GCCTTGATTCTTCTTTCCCGGTCCAGCGAGGCACAACCGCGCTGGGGAAAAAATAAAACCCCAAAACCCAGGAGAGGCGGCGAACCCCCGGAGCTTGTAGTTGACCCAAGGCTCCCTGTGAAGGATGGCGATTGAATAAGGCGGGGGGAGCCGGGGAACAGCCCAGCAGACACAAAGGAAATACTCCAAGTTACAGGGCAACCCGATACTTAACATAATACATCGAGAAGTAATTCTTTTAGCAGAATCCCGAGCAGGAAAGCTACCGGGCTTTCAAATGTGTGCGCGCACGAATTTATGTATGCGGAGAGCAAAGGTGGGAGTTGTTCCCAAGTATTTCTAGCTCTTATTACGGTTAAACTCACGCTCCCTCCTTCCCTGGAAACTGGGAAATGGTACAAAGTGAATGTTGAGGTATTTTGAAAAAGAGCCAGAGGTGGCAAAAGACGGAGGGGGTGGAGGGGGGATCGTGCCCGGGTTTGCCAAAGGGAGGGGGACGCGTTCGTGTGAGAACCCTCGTCTTTCGGCGGCAAAAGCAGCACGAACTTTGGGGTGTTGGGGCAAAACCCACTCTCTGTGTCCGGGGCGGCGTTGTCGGAGCCCAACCTGCCGCCTGGAGGGGGCTGACGGGCACAATTGCGTTTAGGGCCGGTTATTTCCCCTGCCAGGCATCCCACTGTGCCCGTCCTGCCCTCCCGGCACGGCCCTGGTCCCGGCGGGGACAGACACCAGTACAGACACCAGTAAAAGCAGGGTAAAGAGGGAGAGAGGCTCCTCTCATCCATGTTTGCCGCCGGCGGGATGCCAGGAAAGAGAAGGCTGAGACTGGAACTGGCGAGTCACCCTCCCCCGGCCGTGCCAACCCCGCGGCTCTGCCGCTGAGCCCGGCTTAGGCTTTCCGGGCTTTTCTCTACCGGCAGCGCCCGGAATCGCCCCAAACCGCTGGATTTAGGCGATCCCTTACCCTTCTAGCACCGTAAAGGGGTTGCACCCTGGGGCCAAGCCACCCCCGCGCGTGTTCCCAGCGTTCGCAGGAAGGATGCTCCAGCCGCTCGCTTGCAGGGAAATCGCTTTCTGGGCCGGGGCAGCGCTTAATTCGGGCATTTTTAAACATTTCCTCCGAAACGAATGCGCGGCGCGGGTTGCAAAGCAGTGTCGGACCCCCGGCAGCCCGCCCCGACGGGGGTCCCCTCCCGGCCGGGGCCAGCCCAGCAAAGTCCCCCCGAGATGGAGCGATGTGGGAAAGGCTCGCTGTGTATCGGCAGCAATTTTGGCCTCGCTCCAGGCCAGTGAGCGAAAATGTGCGTTATTTACTGGCTGGGCAGGGGTCTATTGCATCCATATGTTTACAGGACGTAACGCGGCGCGTTTGCAAATCTCTCGGAAGACGAGTCAATGGGCGTCAGTCCTTTATTTGAACGTCAGGTTTTATTCGTTTCGTTTCCACCTTTAAAGAGGTCTGCTGGGTGGATTAAATGATAAAATCGTCGGCTCTAAAATAAGCTTAGACGAATGCCAGGCTGACCCACCAAACGTGTTTACGTTTGATGCGAGTTCGTGATCGCAACTCCAATTTAAAATACCGAAGTGACTCTTTTTTTTTTGTTTGTTTTTAGTCCGGGCTAGGAAAGAACCTCAAAACTAGCGCAGGTTTGGGGGGATGCTATGAAATGGTACCTGTCCTGCCGTGACGGACAGGACGCAGGGAATTGCCACGCACGTGTGAGGCAGAAACACGGCTCGTTCTCGGTGAGCTTCGTGAGTGGCCAAAGGAATAAATCTGCTTCGTCCATGGGAAAGGGAGAGCTCGTCTCCGGACAGTTTTTATTTCATCAGGTGTGACCCCCTTTTTCAGTATTGCAACCCCGTGCTTTGTGATTGGTAATTAGTAAATCGAAATAAGGGCACCTGGACAGGCTCTGCCGTTTGTATTTGTTACAGTCTCGGGAAAGAAACCGCAGGATGACTCTGCCATCCCCAAACTTTCCTCTCCAGAGGAAGCAGCTTTTCAGCACAAAGAACGTTTTGACGCGTCTCTGGAAATTCGGGAGCCTTCTCCTGAAGGAAAATTGGGAAGCGCCGTAGAAAAGCACGAGTTTTCGTTTGGCTCTTCCAAGCAAATTTCCCAGTGCAGAGGGAAGGTGTCCTTCCCCTGCCCACAGGGAAGTGCAGCCACACACTGAGAACTCCGGGGGTTTGGAGAGATCCGCCGACACGGGATGGGGATGCAGACGCCACTTCTTGGGAATGACCCTGGGTGCTGCTACTGCCTTGAGACGGCGGAGCGGAGGTGTCAGGGCCGGCCAAGGTCCCCTGGGGTTCCCTGCGTCGCTTCAGAGGCTCCTTTGTGCTTGCCCAGGGGGAGCGGGACACGGGGCCAGGCTCGGCTGACACAGGGAAGGGCGGCAAAACTCGGGGGGAAGCACAGCTTTGCGGCGCATCCTCCCCATGTTCCTCCAGCGGGACATCCTGTCCATCCCAAGGGACGCCCCGAGAGCGGAGAGAAAGCCTCCCATCATTTCTAGACCAGGTCTAAATGGCCAAAGCACACGCGGGGCCGTGAGGGCTTCAGGAGGCGCGTTCAGAATCACGCAGGGATTTCTGCCCGGGTGCCAAATTCTGCTGAGATCCCGCCGCAGCCGCCTCTGCCCCCGCCAGTGTCTGAGGGGAGGTTTCTTTGGAAACCCCTGGGCGGCGAGAGGGCACGGGAGGAAAACACGGCACTCCGTTTCGCGGCGACACATGGGTTTGAAGCGACCCTGAAGGCTGAGGGGCGCAGGGCCGAGGGGCGCAGGGCTGCGCATCCATCGCACGCGTGTGCGCTCCAGACGGGACCCCCCGGGCGATCGTGGAATTCACGGTCCCGCAGGGCTGGCAGCACCGAATCTCTCTCTCTCACCCTCTTCCGCAGCGCCCTGAGGGCTCCGTGGCCTCGCAGCAGCCGTGCTGTTCTTTCTCCCCAAAAAAGGAGGCTCTAAAAGGATGCGGTCGCGTCCCTCCCTTCCCCTCCATCTGTGCGCCTTTTGCGGGCAGTGGCACGTCTGCCATCAGGTGCCAACGTGAGTGCCCAGTTCTTCGGCTGGCACGCTGTGAACCTCCTAAACTAGTTAATTCATTTCACTGGATGGTGGTCTCAGCTCCAGCGGGGAGCTGGTGTAAGCCTTCTTTGCACGGAGGAAATGAAAAACAAACAAAAACCCGGCCAACCAACAAAAAAACCCAACCCCGTCCCAGCCCCTCTCCTCGCCCCAAGCGCTCCCAAACCAGCTCCATCAATGACTTTTCGCTGTCACCGAGGCTGTGCCGGGCGCCGGGCTCCCCCTAATCGGGTCGGGCTGTGGGGTCAGAGGGGCCGGGGCTCGACGGGGCCGTGGGGGCGAAGTTGTGCCGATGGGTCGGTCCCGTCCGTGCGCAGGTGAAGGGCCCGTCGGGGCAGTTTCTCTCCGACCCCTTTGATCTCCTCAGCCCCTTCCCCAGCCGGGACTCGCCTTGGCCAGCGTGGGGGTCGCCGGTCATAACGCCGCGGGGAGGGGGGACGGGCACGGTGCTGCTGGAAGGACGATGGGAAGCGGTGGGGGGGGCCGTCGCCTCCCTGGGGACCGAGGGCTCTCCGGGGAGGGAGAAAGGGCGTCCGAAGGGGTGCCCTTGCCCGGAAAAAGAGCAATTCCCTTCCCACGTGTGCGTGGAGAAGGGATTCAGCCCTACCAACCTTCTTAATCCCCCCCGTCGCGGCCTGGACGGCGGGGGAATGGGGGGAACGGGCGGACTGGGGGCAGCGCAGTCCCGACGGGGCTGAGGGACGGGCTTCTCGCTCTAACCAGCTCCTTGCTTCCCTTGCAGGTCTGGGCGACGCCTGGGGACAGCCGAGCAGGATAGGGCCCTTGGATAACGTGGCCATGGAGCTCGGATCCCACTTGCTTCAGGTAGTGGACGCCTCCCTCCCCCCGTACGCGCCGCGCAACGGGAACCTGGTGTGGTGGTGGGATCTTCCTCCCGCCCCTCCTCCTCCTCCTCCTCCTCCGCTTATTCCTCACCCCCGCACCGCCACAGGAGCCTGGGTGAAGCCTTCATCTTATTCCCGAGCTTTACTGGGCTGGGGGGAGAGGAAAACCGAGACACCGACCACTTCTGTTATTATAATTATTATTATTACTATTATTATTATTATTATTACTACTACTACTACTACTACTACTTTTGATGTTAGCAGAACCCACTCCTCCGTGAACGCAAAGTGTCTCCCAGCCCTAAAAGCGTTAATCAGGCACCTCAAATCTGCTGGGAATGTCTCCAGGCAGGTCCCGGCCAGCGCCGACGGGGTTTGTCTGGAGAGGCGCCGGACACCGGGAATTTCGGGAGGGGAAACCTGGAAGGGAGCGCAGGGCTCCAGAGGGAGGGAAACACCTGGATCGGATCTCCCGTGGACGTTAGCACCTGAAAATACCGTTGTTCACAATCCCGTTGATCTGCTCTGGAATTCCTCTGAACTCCAGGAGAGTTTAGGAAGTCGTAGCTGGGGCGAGCGTTCCAGCAGGAGGGGGAAGGAAAAAAAAATAAATTGCGTTTAACTCCATATTTTTTATTTATTTATTTATTTTAATATATGTGAATTTAATGCAGCGAGGGTTTGTTTTTTTTTTTTTTTTTTTTTTTTTTTTCTGCCCCGATTTTAAAGAGCCGGCAAACTGTAATCATTTAACGGCCGGTTTTATTGTGGGAGGTTAATTCCTGGTCACAGAGCTGGAGCTGTTTTAGCTTTTCGCTCGGCTGGGGGATAAAAAAACCTCAACAGAAAAACTCTGTTCGGGCTCCCTGGGTCTGCCCACCCCGTTGTGTCCTTGTCCCCAGGCTCGAGCTGTGGCAGGGTGGGAGAGCTGGGAACGCTGCGCCAGGTCCCCCGACCCTGGAAATGACTCTCGCAGTTCTTTATTTGCCACCCCAGCCCCTGCAAAACATCCCTCCTGCGGGGAAGAGGGAGAGCGTTTTGGGGAGGCTGATTGGAAGGGTGAGGTGCTGGCCACGTACAGGGAATGGGGATGGATAGAGCTCGGAATGATCTCCTGGGGAGGCATTTCTAGCCTTGGAAATTTTGTTCTAAGTAGGTGATACCCTCCCAGGTGTTCCTGCATCACCAGTACACCTAGGAAATAGATATCTAGTTATGTATATTATTATATATGCATAATATAACATATAGATTAAAATACATATCTAGTCATACAAACCATTGTTACACTTGGTCCTCCTCCCTGCTGGCTATTCCACGTTTTGTCTGGCACTAATTGAACTTATAATTAATTATGTGCTGTTCACCTGTGATACCCATTTTACAGTTCAGTTATTGCTGGGTGACGTATTCTTCACATTTCAATAAACCCCCATTTACTGTAAACCTTTTTATTTTATTTCCTAACCTTTTCATTTCGTTCTTAGAATGAAACTTTCCATGTGAAGTCTCAGCTTCAGTGTGCTTTTCTGCACAGGAAATTTTGGGACCTGCTGCACCACATGGTGCAATGACAGCAGCACTGACACTGGTTTAGTTGTGACACTGGGTAGAGCCATTGCAAAGATGACAGTGTTTAAAAACAAAGTTATAGCTAAGGGTGCAGTAATTTGTTTCCCATTATGATGCTTCAACAAAATTTAATTTATGTTCAAAAAAAAAAAAGGGGGGAAAAATAAAGGCAGAGTAATCTGGTTTCAATTACATGCTGTAGAATCGTTAGTAGGCCAGGGAATAATTTGGGATATTTTTTTATTGGGGTGGCACTATAAGAGCAAGAAGCATACAGGATTTTATTGCTTCTCTTCTGGTTCAGTAACTTCAAATGAATTAAAATAAGTGGTTCTTTTATCTGCGAGCTGTAAAAATGATTTTTCTCTTCCAAATGTGTTTTCCTGTGACGTTCATAGGTATGTGCTGATCCAAGCTTTCTACACCAGTGGAGACTGTTTGGCTGAGAATATCAGATACTTTTGAAAAAATGTCTCAAATCGGGCACTAAAAAAATCAAAGTCTCCCCAAACTGAGAGTTAATGTGTCCAAATCATGGTCATTTTGGCTGAGCTGCACCACTTGCCATCACTTTCCTTTTTCTTATATGACTGATACACAGCTAAATTAAACCTCACTTTTTGCTCACACAAGTAATATTTACCTTCCAGCCAATATCCCGTCAATAAGAACTTGTAGGATTGGGTTGGATTAATTGAATATTCCATTGGTCAACGTGCCCAGACTGCAAGGATGCAACTTCATCAGCACAAATACCTCTCTTCAAGTGTGATAAAGTTTTGAAAGCTGATTTACTCTGCTTCCTTTTTGGAAGTTCACGTAGTCAGGGAGCAGACAGCTCTTGTTCAGAAACACACCTTGGAAAATACAGTCAGACTTAAAGCTTTGCTTGCAGCACCACGAAATATGTTGCAAACAGCAGCGGGCTGTGTCTGCCAATTATGCCATAAAAAATGGCTCACGTAGTGTTGGACTTCCCCCTAAGCACCACATAGCTCAGGATTTGTGCTAAGCACTAAAATAGCCTGAATCAACAGGAGAATGTTCACTGAAAGTGCAGCAGTAAAGTTGCATCTGGGGGGAATGAGTTGGGTCTCACAACCAATGTTTGAAGGAGCAGCATCAGGGAAAGGTTTCCATTCCTTTAATTTTGCTGCTTTTGATGGAAATCTTCCTTTGTTTTCTTTTATTTTGGCTGTAAATGCTTTAACCAGGGTGCTTGTCTCTTACCCTCCATCTTTCCCTTTATTTCAGACTTTGGATGGCTTTGTTTTCGTGGTAGCATCAGATGGCAAAATAATGTACATCTCTGAAACAGCATCTGTGCATCTTGGCTTGTCTCAGGTATGAGTGATGTGTTAAATCAGCTGTTAAATAAAAATTTTGAACCTAACACTGGTATCCTGCCATTATATAATATCATTTTTTTTAGGGGTATTTCAAGGTTTGGCTTTTTTCCTCTGAAAGTGCCCTCAGTAAAATATCCAAGTTCCCTTTGCTCACAGCCACATCATGACTGTCTTTATATCTTTTCTTGTTCATTGTATTTTACTCCTCATTACCTTTTAAGGAGGGCAATAAATAATATGATATTGCAAATTGCAGATCTATACAGGGCTTGAAACCCAACCCTCCTGCCTGCCGTGGTAACTCAATCACTCTGAAATAAAGCTCAGAACTCGGGTCTGTAAGTTTTTAGATTGTGTAAGATATTGAGGCTCGCTATGAAATGGAGAGGAAATCTGATGTGGAACACGAGTTTTATGGTAAATGTGCTTTAGGAAAAAGAAAAAAAAAGAAAAAAAAAAAAGGAAAGAAAAGGGGGGCAGATTTATGAGTGCTCACATGGAATTCAGGGTAGTTTTGCCTGAGTTTTTCCAGCTCAGTGGTCTTTTCAGTAAAGCGTTTTATATGGTCGTGATAGAACTCATAAAACTCGGTTTACTACTGTTCTGCACAAGGAGCATAAGGGTTTTTTATTGTTTTTTTTTCTTAGATGGACATTTCTAATTTTTTCTTTTTTTTTTTTTTTTTGGCCTTCTTGGGATAGGCACAAGGGCAACCAGCCCGAATTTATTGCAGAAGGCAAGTTTCCATGCCTTTGTCTGTAAATGTATTACAGAAATTCCTTGGTAGCACCTGACCCAAAGCTTGCTGAAAGCCAGCAGAAAAATTCCCAATTAATTTCACCGGGCCCTGGATGAGACTTGCAAGAAACAGAAGTGTTTTATCACAAATTCAGTGTGATCACAAATTCAAACACTTATCAGAGTTAAGCAGAGTGAAACAAAGGCTAAATAGAAGAGGGAAGAAGAATGAGGAGATGAAGGTGAGGGGAGAGCAGGATGTTCTGAAAATACCTGGGGAATATGCCCTGTGGTTATTTCAATAAACAGGGAGGGGGCTTGACTGGTGGGGATTACATGTGTGCTTAACCTTGGTAGGAACTAATATTTTTAATTGAAAAAATGTGGAGCTCTTTGAATGTGTGTTTACAACCGTGATATTTGAATTAGTAGCCGGGAGAGAAAATAGAACTCTGAAGGGCGAGAAAAAGCAAATATATAAACTCATAAAAACCATTTCCAAGCCCCCATTTCTCTAACATCTTTAGAAAAACTAGTTTTGAAAATAAATAGTCAGTGTAGGTATTTTTTTTTTTTATGCCAGCTTTAAAAATGTGAGGAGGAAACTTTCTCAGTTCTTTCTTTTGGAGGGATATCAAGTCATCAGATCTCCCAGGTCTCAGTATTATCCCATTTAAAGAACTATGGCATCAGTGGGACACTAAAGAGACTTTGCCACACTCAAGGAGAGGGGACTGAGAGCATCACACAGGCTTTGGTCCTGTTTATCCCTCCTGGCCATCTGCACTGACTGAATTCCACGTGCATGGAAATATCTGTAACCCCTCAGTTTTCCAAGAGGAAAACTGGAGGATTTGGTCACGTTGCTCTTGGAAGTTCAAGTTTCACGAGCAAAATCCCAAACCTTTCCCTTCAGTAGACACTTACAAACGAGCTGTATCCTTGAAAGTTTGGTATTTATAAATAAATGAGCTGCCTCCTGGAAAGGATCGAGAGATGTGAAATTTAAGGGCATGTTTTAGACTCTCAAAACACACAATTTCACAGGGCACAGGGTTTTATTTATATAAATAAGACCCCCCCCTCAGCTAAATAAGGCAGTGATTCCCCCTCCCTCCTCTTTCCTCATACTGATTTATCATCTAATCTGTTCTTGCTGTGTGTCAATATTCTGTTTTTGAGGGGATAATTTTGCTCTCAGTAACATTAACATCAATATTAACTCACTAGGATATTAATACATTAACACTGGGATATTCCTGCAAGCTTCCCAGGGCTCTAAATGAGTTCTTGTTCCTGCTCCTCTGGAAATCACTGGGAATTTTGCCACTGACATCAACAAGAATGAGATTGGACAGGGAGAAGTAAATTCTGCGAGTTATAATCCCACACTGTATTTTCAACAAGTGCTCTCACAGAGCTCCAGCCAATACAAGCTGAGAGCAGAGTGATGGTGATTGTAGAAAATCTTTTAGAGTGGGCACAGAAAGGCCTTTTTATTGAATAATTCGACAATTAACTAGTCCACACGTCTAATTTCCAGTTAAATTGCAATTTGTTTAAAATATATGTATATTTAAACCAAATAAAAAAAGGCCATTTCAAAATATTTTTGCAGGATATTTTTGGAGGCCCGTGACAGCCGCCTTTATCTTCTGGTTGATCTTGAATTTTTTTTTCTCCAGCAGAGAGAAATTAGAGTTTCTGAAAAATTAGAGCTTCACTGGCTGGTGTGGTGAAACTGGTTATACCTTTGAAAACAACACCGAGGGTTGTTTTACAGCAGGGCCTTGCTCAGTTCTCTGCCTGCAGATGATCAGAAACAGGATTTCTGAAGAATCCACATCTTCATTTTGGGGGGCCTGCCACTTAGCTTGTGGCTTTGGGTTTTGATTTGCCCTCAAGTGTAACAGTAAATATTGTAAATACTGATGATTAGGACCCCCCTCCTCCCTCTAATTCCAGCTGGCCTCAGACCAGTGATGAACTGACTTTGTGCTGGTTGAGGCAGCCAATTCCTTGCCTCTTTTTTTTCCATGGATAACAAATAGGTTTCAAATTCCCCAAATATTTTTTCCCCTTAGAGTCCAAAGACACAAAATGGAGAGAAAAATCCTCTTAGGAAACAATGGTGAACGATGTATTTTTATTTTATTTTATTTTGAAGGTCTGGAGTTTATTCCACCCATTTTCTGGACCCATGAGGGAGCCAAGCTTATCTTTGCCTTTTGATAAATCTTGAAATATTTAACCACAGAAATCTGAACTTTTCCAGGGGTTTGTTTTACCTCCATCAAATCAGTATCTGAAAGGCAAAACATGTAATTATTTGCTCTAGAATCCACCCACTTAGTCCTCTGTGTTTATTATGGATCATTCCTGCGCAGGAAAAAAAAATATACAGCTGAGTTACACATAAAAACCCTCTTAGTAGGAAATGGTGATATTTGGTAGTAAGCAGGTATTTACAGACATTAAAAAGCTGCATCAAGATTTAATAAGCCCAAGGCATGGGATTTTAGAAGGTTTATGAATCGAACTATATAATTTGTGTATTTATTTCCCTTTTTTTTTTGGGTAAAGTTTTCAGCGTTTCATTGCAGGCTTTAAAATGTGCTCTTGCAGAGCGGGAGCTTGTGGTGGGTTTCCAAATTATGGATCCATATTTGGGTTATTTGACTCTCCCATGGTCCCACCCCCCATCTCCTCGCTGGTGGCTTTTGTGTTTCCACTCCCAATTTTTTACAGTCAGTTTTGGTTTTCGGGCGTCGAACGTTTCACCTCCCGCTGGTTTCCCCCTCCCAGGGGGTTCCAAACACGCCCCTCGAGCCAAAAATGTTCCTCTCTGTGTGTGTGTGTAACGAGGAAAAACTGGTCGTTTACTCAGATAAAACATTCTGGGTTTGAATTTTAAATATCAAATGATACCAGAATATAAATTACGCCTTCGGATAAAACCGGGACCTTTGAATCCCGTGAGTGTTTCCTTTTCTAATTAGGTGATGATTTTGGGGAAAAGCAAGAGATGCCCATGAGTTACAGCTTTTAAGAGCTGGTGTGGTCGTGATTGTAGCTGGTAACAGCAGAGATGCAACAGGATCTTTTTGCTTTGCTGCAGTTGATGTGTCTGGTCAGGTTGATTGGTGGTTTTTTTGGGTAAGAAAGTCTTTACATTGAAGGGAGAGATTGTTTAGACAGAGCCACCCACGAGTTTCTACTTTTTGGGAGGTAAATTCTCTTTGACAGAAGTGTTTTAATTTCAAGGGTAAAACTTTCAGAAGAAAAATCACTATTAGCCAAAGATAAAATGATAAGAGCAGGGTCACAAGTGATGCTCCTTTTGCTTTAAACACTGACCTCAGCTGTGCATTTTTTTAATGGTAATTTTTTTCATGTTTTGACCACTGAAGTGTCTATCCCCATAAGAATAATTAGAATTTTTTAACGAGTCCATAGGTTAAAAAATGGACATTTACAGTATGTTTTTCCCCCTTGTAATTATAAAGAAAGAGAAGCATTGCCAGGCATGATTCACAGTGAGATGTGTGTGTTCTCCTTCCTCCCCTGCCACTAAAACTTGAATATGGGTTGTCACTGTAACAAGTCCCCACCTGTTTCTGTCCTGAAAAGGAGCAGCCAGTGCTTTTTAAGGAGAACTTTTAGAGAAAATTATATAAATGGAGCAACATAGATAATATCCTTTTCCTCTTTTTCTTTTCCCCTTCCCCTCTCCCTCCTTCCTTTCTTTCTTTCCTTCTTCTTTCTTTTTCTTTCTTTTTCTTTCTTTCTTTCTCTCCTTCTTTCTTTCTTTTTCTTTCTCTCCTTCTTTCTCTCTCTTCCTCTTCTTCTTTCTTTCTTTTTCTTTCTCCTTTTCTTTCTTTCCTTTCTCTCTTTCTTTTATCTTTCTTTCTTTCTTTCATCTTTCTTTCTTTCCTTTATCTTTCTTTTCTCTTTCTTTTTCTCTTTCCTTTCTCTTTCCCTTCCACTTTTTTTTCCCCCTTTACTCAGTGAAGTTTTAGTCTGGTTACAACATCAAATCAGTGTTGGTGTTTTTGTTTTTGCAGGGAGGGGCTGTTGGAAAGCAGCGGTGGGGAATAAAAAAAAGTTAGTTTGCATAGCCCTGGGAAGAGACATTCCATGAATAATGCAGAAAATGGAAGGATGAGAAACATTTTCAGAAAAAGATTGCTTTGTGGGGCAGACAACTTCATTTATTCCGAAGAAAAGGCAACTCACACATCTCAGCAAAGCAGCAGGATCGGCTCAGAATAATGGGTTAAATTACTTCACCTCTCAGCTGCCTCTGATCTTGGGGGCCCAAGGCACATCAGGCCACTCAGAACAATTGGGCAGCCTGACACTAATTTAAAACACAGGCTCAAAGTATTGGTTGGCTCCTTAAATCAATTACTGCCTCTATCTGGAGACTTCTGTGGGTGGGTTTTAGACGTGGCAAACAGGAGTCGGCGGAGAGGCCGCGCCCGCCGCTCGTTTGATCGTGTGTGCCACAGCTCTTAGGTGGGAAAGGCACAAATCCATCCCTGCCCCAGCAAAGTTCGAGGGAGAAGAGGGAATATTTCGGGCAGATCTAGTCTTTACCCCCCATGTTTGCTTAGAGCAGTGAAAATCCGGGCAAGTCTGCCTTTTGAATTCCCTGGCTGCGGATGGAGCGGGGCCGATGGGCTTTGAAAAGGCACAAAGGGATCGTGTGAGTGGGGTGGTTTTGGCTCAGAGAGCTCAGCTGCCAGCTGAGCGCAGGTGAGAGCTTCTGGGAACCTGGAGAAACATTATTTTTTAACTATCTGCCCCCTTGAGGGACATTAAGGCCTTCCCCGGAGGTTTTTATCCCGTTTCGTGGCGATCAAACATTTCTACAGCTGCTCCAGTTCATCATTTCATTCCCAGCTCTCTCCAACAGCAGCTCTTCTGTCTCTGATGCACCACCAGAAATTCCCATAACAATATTAACTGGTGCTGAAGAAGAGGTGAATTGAGTTTAATGGGTGTAATTTGGAAGATGGGTTTGATACATCAACCTCCTGCTCTAAAACTGGTGTGTGGTCACCCAGCTGCGGGGCTTGGGTTGCTTAAGGACAAAAAAAAATGAACCAGCTGCTTGTGTTACGTGTCCCTTCCACAGGTGGAGCTCACTGGAAACAGCATTTACGAGTACATCCACCCCTCTGATCACGATGAGATGACAGCTGTCCTTACTGCTCACCAGCCTCTCCATCCTCACCTCTTGCAAGGTACCTGTGATCAAACCACAAGTGAAAAAGTGAAAAAAAAAAAAATAGAAGTGAAAATTTCCAACCCAAAGCGTTCTATGATTCCTTAAGTTCGTGTTTATCCTGTTTGAAGATGTCCACAAAGGGAGGAGGAGGAGGAACACGAACCTGAAACCACGGTGCAGGATTTTGGGTTGCTGCACTAAAAGGAATCAGCTCCCCCAGATTAAACAATGCCTCTCATGCCGTGCAGCCCGTGCAGTTTTAAACAGCTTTTTAGGTTTTGCCCAGTGGCCATTTCATCTCTGTTGTCTTGTCATCACTGCTGAGGTTGCAGAAATGTTGTTGGCCTAACTGGGCACAGCTGAAGCTACATGGTCTTAGTGGAAAAAAACCCCACCAAAACATCAGGCAATCGGTAAATAGGAGGATATTTTTAATATTTTTGAAACAACTGTTGAATTTGAAGCTTGGACAAAAAGCCAGACCTAATGCCCCCCACTGTAGGAAGAGTGGAATTGGGTTTGTAAATGATTTGAGTTTAGAAACTCTTTTTAAAAAGAGTTTTCTCCAGGAAAATAAAGTTCCCTTGCCCTGCTGTCACCCTGGCTGTGCTCATAAATATGGACACAACCCTTTTTGTGCTGTTACTTCAGTGCAATAACTACTATATATAACTGCTATGGAACTATGATAATAAGTCATTCTCATCTTTGCACCACCTTCTTCAGTAGCTTTTGTTTCACTGGGGGCAATTCTCTGAATTTTAAAATATCAGCCATAATCTGACTCCATCCAACGTGCTTTCACATATATTTCATAATTGCTGAATCACTTAGAGCTCCCCACCCTGCTGGTTTATCCCAGTCTAAAAACACGAGGCATTTTGGGTTTACACCACAATTCTATTTAGGATCAGGCATTTTTTCCCACAGTTCTGGTGCCTCTGCATTTTCTGTGCTTGGTTCTGACTCCTGTGGTTCCATCAGGGCAGAGCCACGTTCCCTCTGGATTCAGGGAAGGCTGGTGTGCCTGGAAGCACATTTACTGCTCTGAGTGGTGCTAATGGAAGAATTATCTCAGCCTCCTCCTCTTTTCTTCCTCCCCAGGCAGGTTGTCTTGGAAAACAAACTCCCTTGGGGGGGTCTTGGAAAACAAACTCTTATTTTTCTGGACCTCTTCTAGCTTGACTATTTCATAGTTACTTGACTATTTCATAGTTTGCTCAGGATATTTTTTAAGTTTGACATTTTTTAAGACAGGATTTTTTTCCCCCTTTTTTCCTACCTTACTGATAAGCTGATATAAATGGTTTAGGGGTGATTTTGGTGGTGTTGGGTTGATGGTGGAACTGGATGATCTTGAAGGTCTCTTCCAGCCTTGCTGATCCTGTGAAATCCATGATTTTCCTGCAGTTTTCCTGGTATCCAAAATTGCTAGTAGGATATTCTTATCCCTACTGTCTTGCCAATGCCAATAACCTTCTGTTTTTCTTAAAATACACATATATATTAATTTATTACTGGAGATTTTTACAGATTTAAAGTCACAAGGGTCTGATTGGAATGAAGCAAATAATCCCACAGCTCTTCCTGTTCTTCCCAAATATATCCCTCATTCTCCATACCTTTCTTTTCCTCCCCCTGTAAAGATGCTGTTTAGTTATCAAAATCAGGCTCTGGTTTCTCATTAGAGCAAAGTTAAAGGAGAATTCCCTTGGAATTGTGATCCATTTTGGGTATATTTGGTATAAAATTTTGTGTAGCAGAGGAGAGTGATAAAAACCTCCAAAAAACAGGATCTTGTTTGGATTCTTAGACCTGGAGAAGATAAATAAGGGAGTTCAGCTGTGTCCTGGTTTGTACAGAGATTATTTTATGGAAATATGGAATATTTTATGGAAATCTCTTCCCCATAAAACGCATGGAGTGGGTGTATTAAAAAAACCAGAATCTGCAGTTAAATCTTCCTAAAATTGACAGAGTGAACAAATATTTATATTTTTTTTGCCTCCCCTGTGCCAGTAATTCCCTTTTCTGCAGTGTTTTATACATATGTATCTTGAGAGATAAATCTTAATTTTATCTTTAAGATATAATTTTAAACTACAAAATGCTACTATAATTTTTAAACTACACAAATCAAAGCAGGTTTCCTATTTTAATCCAGTGAAGCCCTGAAACCTATTTAATAAATAGGTTTCAGGAATAGGGCAGGAATGAAGCAACTTCCATCTGTATCTGAGTAGATATTTTCAATATTTAGGTAAAAGATGGAGTTCCACAAATAACTTAGGACAGAGGGCAGTTGAGTCGAAGTGGCTTTATTTTCAAAAAAAAAAAAAGGAGGGAAACAGATTTTTTAAAGAGAATTTTTTGTCATTTCAGTTTCTTTTTATATCTTTTAATCTTCTAAAACACGGCTGAATCATCAAGTCGAATAAAAACATTCCTTTTATAACTTTATTACGTTATAGATTGCTCCAATCTGGGGCATTACTTAGGTGTAAAATCAATATTCCACTGCAGACAAGGATTTTTATATCAGAAATTTACAGCTTGGCTCACATAAAGTGCCCAGATATTTGGATACATGTTTAGTTCAGGTGTTATTTCAGCAGCTGTAGCTGGATAAGATCTGTTCTGAGAGGAATAAAATCACAAATGTCAACAGACATATCTACACTTTGTGGTATTCTGTTACTGGTATTAAATAACACCGAGTACAGATTATTTTTGACCTCCAGTTTTATGGTCTTTGTAAATTTGGATTTGACCTCTATTTATTTCGCAGGGAAATTCAAATTACTGCATAAAATCAAAGGTAGTAGGAAGTTCTTTATATAATCCTGTCACGTTGTTTTTCTTCACATAACTCACCCCGGTGTAAGAAAAAATTATTTATTAGTTTAAAAGGCATAAACCTTCTTAAATTATTACATTTTAAGTTCGCCCTGGACTTCCTCATGTTTCAGGTAGAACAAGGCACACCCCAAATATGGCAGGTACATAATTTTGTTTTTCTAAAAGACAGTGGAAATACTTGAATAATCACATACTTCCAGAAGCTGGGACTTCATAGCTAGATTAAAAGTAATAAATTCTGGGAATGTGGATGCTGGTGAACTGTGAGGGTGGGGAGGGCCTGGAGTAGGTTTTCCAGAGAAGCTGTGGCTGCCCCTGGATCCCTGGAAGTGTCCAAGACCACGTTGGATGGGCCTTGGAGCAACCTGGGCTGGTGGAAGGTGTCCCTGCCCATGGCAGGGGGTTGGAACAGGATGATCTTTAAGGTCCTTTCCAATCCAAATCATTCTATCATTCTATGATCAGTTTGGTTTATCAGAAAGAAGATTGGGGTTGATTGATTACTGTGTGTACATATTTCCGAGGAAGGAAAACACTGGGAACCAAAGGGCTGGTTTAGAAGTAAAAAAACGTATCAAGGAGCAACTTCTGTGCACTGAAACCACAAAAACTCGAGTTGCAATAATGCATTCATTCATAGCTGGGAGTCTGATTAACCACAAGAAGAAAACACTGAGGGAAGCAGTGATTTCTTTCCAGTTTTGATGCCTTCAGCCCAAGGCTGCGGGTCAGAGAAGACAGAATTCAGGCAAAAAGAAGCTCAGCACAGGGGCATCAGGCTGAATTTTAATGGCCAGGTCACAACTGAGAGCTCATGCTCCTTTCTTTAAGTCTACAAGCCATGACTCAATGAAAGCCATAAGCCCCATGATCTGGGGGGGCTTTGGAGAATTTCAGCTCTGACTTAACAAAGTCTTTGAGCTGCCTTTTTACTTACGTGGCCAGGGGTGAAAATGTAAAGCAATATGAACTTTGCTACGAGAGAAGCCAACAGCTGGACTCTCTTTCTGAGGGTGGCTGGGGTGGGAAAAAAGAATAATCTCCCTCACATACATATTAAAAGTAGAATATGGCCCAGTGAATCACCTCACCTGTGAGTCTTCAGGCTGACTTTGCACCAGTTGTAATGAAATAAATCCACTATATTTGACTGGGGTGAGTTAGCAGAAAGAAAAAGAAAGAAATAAAAGAGGAAAAAAATATTTTGATATCGATTCCAAATTATGTGTCCTGGCTGTGCTCACATCTCAGATGACTTCCCTGGCCCTTCACACCTTTGCAGATATTGCTGACTGTGGTTCTGGTCTGCAGCATGGTTGTGTGCTTTGGCTTAGTTTTGTACCTGTGAAGGCTTGCACCTCAGTTTTGCACTCCCTGTGCCACCTGTATTTGTTGTAAAGGCTGGTATCAGCATTCCTGGGCCTCTCTCCCAGGAAATGACAGGGCAATAGTAGTTTTTGAGTCCTGGATACCTGCAAAGTTTTGTTTCAGACTGACTGTAGAGACTTGGTGCATGTTGCAGATCTCCCCTCCTTAGTGTAGGAGGACTATTAGGTGTTGGTTGTGGTGCCAGGCTGAATTCTGCCTAGTCATCGAATCCCAGAATATCCTGAGTTAGAAGGGACCCCCCAGGATCATCCAGTCCAAGCCCTGGCCCTGCCCAGGGCACCCCAACACTCCCCCCTGTCCCTCAGAGCGTTGTCCAAACCCTCCTGGAGCTCTGGCAGCCTTGGGGCCGTGCCCACTGCCCTGGGGAGCCTGGGCAGTGCCCACCACCCTCTGGGGGAAGAACCTTGTCCTGAGATCCACCCTGAGCCTGCCCTGTCCCAGCTCCAGCCCTTCCCTGGGTCCTGTCCCTGCTCCCAGAGGTCGGAGCTGCCCCTCGGGAGGAGCTGCAGCCCCCGCTGAGCTCTGCCCTGGGGCTCCTCTGCTCCAGCTGCACCAGCCAAGTACCCTCAGCTGCTCCTCCTGCCACCCCTCTAAACCCTTCACCATCTTTGTATCCATCCTTTGGACACCCCCTAAGAGCTTTAGATCTTATATTGTGGTGCCCAAAACTGCCCCCAGGCTCGAGGTGAGGCCACCCCAGCCCAGAGCAGAGCTGGTGATGAACAGCAGCTCCAGAACTTCCTGCAGGCAGGGGAGGAGTTTGCCCCTTAAACCTAAATGTCCACCTGGCCAGTAAGTCTAAGTAGCCACAGCTCAGCAGCAAAGCATTTTGGTACTGGCAGGATGGGGAGACAGTGCTGGCAGAGGTTTGGGAGATGATGTTACCAAGTGCCCTCTCCAGAGGTGATAAGGTGTCCAAAACAGTGGCTGGATATCAGGGACTGAACGCTGAGGATTGCTCCAGGATTACTGACCCCAGCCAGCTCCCACCAGCACAACCTTTGGAGGGAACAATGTGCCAACACAAACTGGGCTGCAATCAGGACCTTTTGCCCTCAAATGATGCTACTTTTAAAATATTTTTGTTGCTGAACTGTCTCTACTCACTGTGTCTGCAGGAAGTTTTCTCTCAGTTCACAGCACAGAGTGGAGGGCCTGTAGCAGGGCAGTAACACTAAACCATCCATCTCTTGAGACTGCAGCTGACACAAGCAAGAAAACAAGTAAAATAAAAGATATTTGCGGGTTCACCAGGACAAGGAATTAAACAATACTGAAAGGATTCTAGGAATTAATCAATGCTGAGAAGGTTTCAGCATTTTGTGCTGCTCTTCAGCGTGTGTTTCCAGCCAGGCATTTTGTGTCTCTTGTTGGTTTCAATTGCTTTTTCTGAGATTTTAAACCTCTAAAACATCTACAGCTCCCCAAATTTTGCTGACTCACACCAAGGCACGGTGCACTGAAAGCTGTTTATTAACATTCCCCAGAGCAGGGAAAGGGAAAAAGAAACGTGGTAGCTGCTGCAGACATTCCAGTTGTCTGCTAACAACTGGATAATTCCTATATGATTAGTTATAAGCCTAATGTGAGTTCCACAAGGAATGTGGAATACATTAGGTCAGGCTTTCTCCACTCCAGCTGATGCTTTAAGGGCACCATTTCACTCAGCCCAGAAGCAAATCCCACACTTTTCCTCTCAGGGAAGAACTTCTTCCCTCCACACATAAAGTTTGACACCAAAAGAAGGGGATAGAAAATTTGACATCTCTTTTACACTGAGTTGTAAAGAATTTTTTTTTTCTGGCAGCACGTATGCAAAAGACAAACATTGGCAGGGATTTTAGTTTTCATTAATTTAAAAATATTTTACAGGAGAACCATTGCTGAATGATAATGGTTCAACATGATCCTGTTGCCACTGTTTGTTAGGGTTACTTTAAACGTGAGGAACATAGAAAATAGAATTTTTGATGGACAAAAGTGGAAAAGAGGGTTGCTGACAAGCCACTGAAACATCATTTTAATATAAAAAGAGTAAAATATACCAAAAAGAGCAGAGTCTCACTGTAAATCCTGTTGTTTTCCTTTCTGCCTAGTGTTCTTTTGAGATTTTTCTCCAAGGAAAGTTTGGAAGTATCACTTACAAGAAAAAGGGAATATTTGGGTAAATGCAAGTAAACAGCTCGGTTTGGATGGCAGGAATGATAACAGAGACAATTTACCCCCTGCCAGGCTTCTGAATATAATCAGGACACAGAACAAGCTGTCTAAAAGGGGAGGAGATCTGGGTAATTTGTTCAAGTTTGGAACTCTAGGACAGGCCAACAGCAGAACTGATCCCCTTCCTACCACAGCTGGAGCATTACCAGGGAAAACTAAGGGAAAACCAGGGAAAACCAACCCACTTCTGTTGGCCAATCCCGGATTCCCAGCTTGAGGACTGTCTTAAAACTGTGTGTGCTGCTATGGAAGCACCTTTTCTCTGGGTGTCTACAGTGTTTTCATTTCTTTTTTGGTTTAGAAGTTGGTGTCACCCTCATCCAGGATTAAGGGATACAGGTTGTGGCATTCTGTCTCCTGTTCAGCTTGGAGAAGAGAAGGCTCCAGGGAGATCTTAGAGCCTCTTCCAGTGTCTAAAGTGGCTCCAGGAAAGCTGGAGAGGAACTTTGGACAAGGGAAAGGATAAGAGGGAATGGTTTTAAGCTGAAGGAGGGCAGGATTAGATGGGATATTGGGAAGAAATTCTTCCCTGTGAGGGTGGGGAGGCCCTGGCACAGGTTGCCCAGAGAAGCTGGATGCCCAGAAGTTGCCCAGAAGCCCCTGGATCCCTGGAAGTGTCCAAGGCCAGGTTGGACGGGGCTTGGAGCAACCTGGTCTGGTGGAAGTTGTCCCTGCCCATGGCACTGGATGATCTTTGAGGTCCCTTCCAACCCAAACCATTCTGTGATTCTGTGTCTCACACAAATCTAGAGCCTTGTTGTGCTCACAAGAGTCAAGCCAAGATCCTCACATCCTCTTTTGTCAGCACTGTGCTGTGTGGGACCCAGATGCCTTGCAGACCACACAAGAATAAGAGTAGAACACGTGTGACTTTAGAGAACAGAGGAGGTAAGATGGAAATAACCACTGAATAACAACCAAAAGGGAAAAAAAAATAGGCAGACTTCTTGGGGGATGGGCAGAAAAGTGTCATCCACACATGAACTTGTGG
This sequence comes from Pseudopipra pipra, assembly GCF_036250125.1. Lineage (NCBI taxonomy): Eukaryota > Metazoa > Chordata > Aves > Passeriformes > Pipridae > Pseudopipra > Pseudopipra pipra. The sequence continues at coordinate 117,238,428 of NC_087550.1, read as the reverse complement.
TATCTGTGTTTCCACCTGTAGAACAGTCCAGCAGGGACATGGATGGAGCTTATCCCATCTGTGCCTTGTCTCCAGAGGATGCAGGTGTGTGTCTCCACACAAGGTGGGCATGAGGGAAGGCAGAATCAGATGACCTGTTCTAAAAGTGCCCCTTGAGAACAGTTTTGGCCTCCTGCACTGGAGCTGAAATCTGACCCATCAGTTGTGTTTGGAGTTCCCAATTTTAATGCTACTTCACAGTTTTCTTGGAGTGACAGATGAGATGCACATTCCTAAAACAGCTCTCGGTGCAGCACTGTGCACTTTGCATCCCCGTTTATGTTCATTTACAAAGCGATTCTGCAACGAAACAATGTCATGTTTTGCTCATGTCAAAACTTGAGAGCTTTGGAAACGGGGTGTAAAATAGCAGCTTTTACCTTAGGGAAAATAAAGGCACGAGAGGTGAAACTGTGGGAAAAAGTCACGAGGAACTGTTTTCTCAGTCCACTGTGCAACCACAGAATTGTGTGACTGCCTTCTTTCAAAATAGATGAAAGATGGAGTTGAAAGCAAAGATGAATTTCATAGTTGCTCCTCTAGGGATGGACAATTCTGGCTTCCATAAAGCTAACCATAATTTCACAGAAAGGCTTGGAGAATCCTGCTTGGCAGTCGTGCAACAGGAGCGAACAAATGCACAGATTCTTCATCCAAAATAGCAAAGGCTCATTTCCTTTGCCACGACATTTATTCTGTTTATGACAGCGTGAAAATACAAATCTGTAGAATATAAACAGGCTGTTTTATTCTTGCCCAGTGCTTGAAGTCAAACTGTGTTGCATGATGGACGAGCTAAGGGAAAAAAAAGCAATTATTGGAGAGGACACACTTTGTACGAATGGGACTTTGTGCCCTGAGAGAGAAATGAATCTTCTGTTTGTCCACAGCCAGCAGGGTTTTTCTATGTTCTCATTCATGGATTGCTGTGTTTCAGCTCTGTGGGGATGTAGGGAAAATTTGGGCTGAGATTTGAATGAAGCCATTTATTTTCTGCCTCATTTATGGCTTTTATTGGATCTACTAAACTCCATCATAACAGAGCTTGAGGGAGGGAGCTCTGTGAGCTGGCCAGGAAATGTAGGAATAATTAGTAGAATAGAAATACTCCTAATAACCTGATGTGGGAAACGTGGAGTTTGGTAAAAAAATCAACAGTGGTGGAGTTGAAGTGGACATCTTGGACATGGATATGGATTCTGACTCCACAGAATCATGGAATCATAGAACAGTTGGGTTGGAAAGGACCTTAAGCATGTCTGCAACCTGTTGGTCTCACCTTTTCTCTATGATGGATAGAAATAGTTTATATATTGATTTTTGAACATTTTCTTAACACTTAAAGATGTGTCAACATCCCTTCCATGAATACATTTACATAGATTATATATACAAATAATTAAATGCAGTGGTTAAACTTCAGTTATTAGGTGCTATGAATATTCTCTACTAATTAAGAAGGCCACTTTCCTTCAGTATTATTTATATTCTGGCTCAGTCACGACATTTTATTAATCATAACATTTTCCTAGTTATTATTCTCTCTCTTAAGTTTCATATCTATGTGCTTAATCCACAGATCCCTTGATCTTTAATTACTTAAGAACTGGCAGCACTTCACTGGTATCTTTTCTGTTTCAAACCTTCTTGATAGCCCAAGCATCCTCTCTGTGCTCACACCTTTGCTTGAAAAAACACCAGTGATATCAATAATTACATTACTAGGCCAAGATGCTTTATGCTGTTGGTTTTTTCCCAGCTTTTCAAAACTTCATTCCGATTGATAAACTCACAACTTTCCAGAATAATTGATTATATTCACCTCTTATTTAAGCCTGAAGTGCTTATTTTATATTTGCCAGTTTTGTGCCTTCCCTAATTTGAGACTTTTGCTCCATCCCATGACATCTCTATTCTGTTTTTAGAGCAGGTGCTCACTATTTGTGCCACAGGCTTTCTTTCCCCTGCTTTATCCTGAGTTTCCACGTCTCCCACTCCTCACAATTTTGTGATTAACCTCTGCAGCAGGACAGCTGCCTCAGTAATCACTCTGCTCAGGACTCATCTGATTTCTCCTATTTGAATATTGTGTCTCCCTCTCTGCTGGCTAAACCTTTAAGTACCTCATTTTCTTTCCACATCCTCTTCATCAGAGCAGATGATCTTAATTACATCAGGTACAGCCTGGATGTGATATTTGAAGTTCTGCATTATACTGATGGCTGTGTTATCATCCAGCAGGATACCAGGGCTTTTATTTCTCAGCTTTACAACTGCAAATTTAATTCAGTTCTTTTTTACTTTGCTGCCCACTCCTTTTACTTCTGAGAGTACTGAAGGAGTCACACTGGTGAAGGTACCAGTTAATATGAAGACTAATTTTATATGAACACTAATTCACACCCTTCACAGTCTTGCACATCCAATTTTTTATGTGAGGGGTTTGGTCTTATTGCTCCTTCATATTTTGCAACCTTTCCATCAGGCCTGGAGATGGTTTTATTCCCAGTACACAGAGCTCACCAGGGACAGATCACCACAGACAGCAGAGCTTTGACAGCCACCACAAACACACTGACAGCTCTCAGATCACCAGGGACAACATCCATGTCCTGCTCCTGCTTGTAACCAGCTGGGGATCGGCCTCTTCTTCCAGGAAATGGCCTCAAGCTGTGCCAGGGGAGGCTCAGGTTGGACAGGAGGAGGAATTTCCTGCTGGAAAGGGTGGTCAGGCCTTGGCAGGGGCTGCCCAGGGAGGTTTGGAGTGCCCAGCCCTGGAGGTGTCCCAGGAACGTGGCCGTGGCACTCAGTGCTCTGGGCTGGGGGACAAGGTGGGGATGGGGCACAGGGGGGATCCATGGGCTGGGAGGGCTTTTCCAACCCAAATGATTCTGGGATTCTGCTTTCCCTTGCCAGTGAGTCAGTCTCAAAGTTTGGCCGTCGATTTTATGCCCTCACACAAACACACTCACAAGGATCTCACTGTGTGTGGCTTTTGTGTTCTCCGGCTCCAACCCTGCAAACCAGATGTCAGATTCCATGGACCACCTGTACATTATTCACTGGGCACCTTGACACAGAATCACACAATAGGGAGGGTTGGAAGGGCCCACAGTGGCTCATCTGGTCCAACCTCCCTGCTCCAGCAGGGCCATCCCAGAGCACATGCACAGGATTGTGTCCAGATGGTTCTGGAATATCTCCAGTGAGGAGACTCCACACCCTCTCTGGTCTCTGCTCAGTGCTGGGTCACTGCCCAGCAAAGAAGTTCTTCCTCCTGTCCAGGTGGAACTTCCTGGGCATCAGTTCCTGCCCGTTCCTCTTGTGCCATTGCTGGGCCCCCCCGAGCAGAGCCTGGTCCATCCTCTGCCCCCTCCCTGCAGCCCCCTCCAGACCTGGGGGAGGTCCCCTCTCAGTGTCTGCTCTGGAGGCTGAACAGCCCCAGCTCCCTCAGCCTTTCCAGCTCCCAGAGATGCTCCATCCCTTCAACATCTCTGCAGCCTCTGCTGGACCCGCTCCAGGAGCTCCATATCCCTCCTGTCCTGGTGTGAGGTCATCCCTGTTGAAGCCATGAGCTTCACTGATGTTCCCAATGTCCAGATCCATTCTTTCCTCATGAGATCAGGTTTCAGCAGTAACAATCTGTACCCTGTGCCTTCCTCCCATCAAACAGTCTAAGTTTATATTTAAAACTCCACATCAGGTGTGTCAGTTCATTCAAGTGCCTGTTTTTCCCCATAAGGATCTAATTTGAATTAGGGAGATAAATGGAAAATTCAAATACTCAGGAAGTGTTTCTTTTTTCTCCCTTCTAAATCCATTTTCTCTGGTTGTATCTTTAGACCTTTAAACTCAGAACTTATTATAGAGAGGGAGTTGGTGTCCAGGTAGTGGTGTGAGGCTCAAACCAGTGCAGGTGTGTGGCCAAGAGGGGTTCACTGGGTGATGGATGCACAAAAATCAGGAATACAACTGAGCAGTTAAATCACAGCAAGGCTCCAACTGATGACAGTGGAAACTTTATGGGGAGTTAGGAGGAAACACACACTGCAACAAAGCTGGGAACTCTTCTGCTTCCCTGATTTTCCTGCTCACAGATGTACCAGATGAGTTCTCTTTCTTGTCTTTATATAGTTGTGTTCTGCCAAACTGCATTTTCAGTAAACAAAAAACAGCTCAGAACTATTTATGGTGTCTGAACTGTTAAGGGGAATAATTAACATTACAGATAACAGTAACATACTCCTGGCAGAAGATATGTGCCTACCTGAGCTATAAAAAATACTAAAATATTTCTGGAGGTTATCCATTAAGATATCAGTTTAAAAATAACTTACTAAGATGGTTTTGGAAGTCAGTGAAACAGGTAATAACGCTGCATATGGAGGCCAGAAGGTCTGGGCATGACCAGCTACGTACACTCAGTTTATTCCAAACCCACTGAATTGTCTTGCTTCCCACTCTGTTATTATTTTGGAGAGTATCTTCATTTATCTACACTCCAAAGGACACTCCTCCTTCCCTTTACCAACAGGGACTGGTATTAGGTGTTCAAAAACAAGGTGATTGCCTTGTGAAGGGTGGCAAAACCAGAATTTTGGAGACATTATCATGTTGACTTGTCCAACTTTCACAGGGAATTCTAACACAAAGGTGAAATAAATCCTGAGGGCAGAGATGGAGTGGGGAAGCAGAAGGGTTGAGGCTGAGACATAAACACCTCAGTGAACTCATCGAGGGGAATGTTATGGGCAGTTTGGAAATCCCCAGTAATAAGTAAGCAGTGTGGTTTATCCTTTCAGAATATGAAATTGAGAGATCATTTTTCCTGAGGATGAAGTGTGTCCTAGCCAAGAGGAATGCAGGATTGACGTGCAGTGGATACAAGGTAATGTACATAAACTTTTTGTTCCACCCCTCAATTGTTCAACAGTTGACAAGTTTATTTATTTAGTTGTGTTTGGTTGGTTTTTTTACATATATGTAGCTGAGAGCGAAATCTGTGATGACAAGAATCAGTAAAGATCCAAAAAATCCCACTCCTGATTGCAGATCCCCTTAGTAATGCAAGTCTAAACTCTCTCACAGTGAGCTGGAGTTTGCTCTGTGGCACATTCCCACGTCTTGATCCCTGCTCTTCCAGGCTGGGGAATTAGCTGGAGCCCAGCCACGGAGCTGCAAGGAGAGCACACAGCTAGGTCTTATTCCCCTGTGGAACTGGAGGCAGGTGAGGCAGGAACCCAGACACAGGAATTTGGAGCCTTTCCACATCCCTCAGCCTCTGGCTGAGCCGCCACCCAGTTGCACAAGTCACCTCGTTGGCCTCCCCATGAATGTTATTCCAAACAACCAGGGCCATCACCCCAGGGCTGAATTGTACTAAACCACTAAGTCTGTTTGGAAATCTCGCTGTTGGTATTATTTTTTCTCTTTATGACATGAAATCAGAGGCCACAGCGAATGCTGAGGTTTTAGGAGAGCAGCTGCCCCTCAGGTAGTTTTTATTTTCAGCTTTGCAGGTAGTTTTTATCCTGAGCTTTGCAGTGTGTATTTGCTGCTCTTGGAGCCACACAGAATAATTCTGTCTCCATCAGGGAAGGTAATTCACATGCAGCCTGGTGAGCATTCTTTTTGTTTGAGTTACTCCAAACCAAAAAGAAAAGCTTGCAAGAGAAGCAGAGCTCCTTAAAGGAATGTGTTCAAAGTGCAGCCATATGTCTGTTTATTTACCTACCTGGTTGGACTGATAATTCTTCATTACATGAACCCTGTTTGCTCAGCTGCTTCCCAGCAAAAATGATCCTGTCCCAGAGCTGAATGTGAAATCAGGTAAAAGAGTAGAGCTTGTAGTGGTGGTATCTCTGTATTTTAATTCCCATTTACCTCTTCTAGTCAGAGACATCACCTTCTTTTGCTCTCTATTACAAGTTTGCACAGTAAAACATTAAAGGATTCATTTATCTAGAGAGTTGTTGGCCTAAATTTATTCCCTTTGACTGTACTCAGAGTCAGGACTTAATTTTTTAGAAAATCACCTTATAAGGTGAAGCACAGGAAAAACTCATGGACTAATTGATCTGGGAATTCAGATTTATTGAGAGATCTTAAAGAAGTTTTTCTTGTTATTGTACTTTTGCTAAATGTTAATCACTTAGTGATTGGAAAGGAGGAAGGAAGGTTATACAGGAGGAGCCTATTTACAGGTTTAATGGGTTGTTCAGGAATAGTAAATACAGTGAAAATTAATTTCTTTCCATTAGACACAGTTAAAAGTCAAACAAATAGATAAATTAAGCTAAAGGATGTGTGTGTGTATTCCTGATGCTTGCAGTAGAAAATTGCCAGGAGCACCAGTGATTTCCAAGCACCAGCACTACATTAACTCCATCTTATGTTCTGGAATAGTCCCCAGGTTACATTTTCCCCTCCTCTTTAGCTGACATGGTGAATTTTTACAGCCTAACACTGACATTATCACCTCTGTGATTAGGAATTGTATACAGGGATTCCGAAATCTGATCTCAGGGCTTGGGCGTGTGTCAGGAGAATATCATCTGAACTTGACCAGAGAACTTAAAACTCATTTCTTGTGCATTTACCTATACAACAGCCAAGCCTTATAAATAGGATGCATTAATATGCACTGGATTTTTAAAGTGTTTGGTTTTTACCAGAATAACTCCTCGGAATGTAAATGTTTTTATGTGTGTGTGAGAGATGGTCGTTTCAAAAAAGCAGCTTTCAGATTTTTTATCAATGAACATGAGTTCTGTCTGTATCTACAAGAAAGTATTAACCAGAAATCAGTTAGATAGTCCCCCAAGAGCATGTGCTTTAATACTGGACTAATCATATGGGCAGTAAACACAGATTTTGTGTTGGCTGTGTTTGGATCTCCATTTACGAATCCACTACAACACCAAAGCTTGAACAGACTAAGCAGAATTTAATGTTTTAAGAGTGGCTTTATGAAATCATTAATAATGAGTTGTTGGCTGCCTTGCCATCAGAAATTATGTTTTCTTCCCCTTCCAGGTGATCCACTGCAGTGGCTACTTGAAGATCCGCCAGTACATGCTCGATATGTCTCTGTACGACTCCTGCTACCAAATCGTTGGGCTGGTGGCTGTAGGTCAGTCTTTACCTCCCAGTGCAATCACCGAGATCAAGCTTCACAGCAACATGTTTATGTTCAGAGCAAGCTTGGACTTAAAGCTGATATTCCTGGATTCCAGGTAAGCAGCTCTTCCGTTTCGAGCATCAAAACCTTTTCAAGGTCGAGCGTTAACGCGAGCCACGGCGGTTTCCAAACACGTCAAAACATCCATGAAAAAATAAAGCAGGCCAAAATAGATCTGGAACTCAAAGGCCATGTGAGTCTTCAAAGCCTCTCAGGCAGCTGGATAGACCATGCTTTGTCTTGAATGCCAAGAAATAGGAGCCTGGACAATTTAACCTGGAGTTACCTATGGTTGCAGAGAGTCTGAAGCCTTCTTGCAGTGAGTTTTCATCACATGAGCAGTGACACATTTTTACCTTAAAGGACACAGATTTTAACATACAAAGCTGGCAGAGGGAATGAGGGTGTACCAGAAAAAAACACCCCACGACTGGAACACTGAGGTCAAATGACTTGCTGGTGTCACCCAGAAAGCTTTTGACAGAGTAGTAAGAAAAGAGAGTCCCGTGCACTTTGCTGTGCCTTAGCCATGAGACCAGTGCTCTTGATGGGGTTGTGGGCATGACAATTAATTCCATTTTCTACTGCATGGAAACATGGCCTTCACAAACAAAATTTGGGGAAAACAGCTATTGCTGAGGAAAGACAACCGGGCCTTCACTCTCAGCTGGTAGGAGAAGAGCCCAGAACCAGAACTAAAATGATTGATTTCTCTGGTTTTGAAGCAGAGTAATTCGTAACACAGACTGGTACTTTGTACAGTGCAGTTCAAGATACCTGAGGGGAAAAGCCCAATACACACAATATTGACAAGATGATTATCCTTCAAAAATCCCTGCCTGTGGAGTGTGTGTCCCATATTTCCCTGGCAGGCTGGATTTGCAAGTAGCAGACATTATATTTGTGTGCAGCAGTGACAAAGAATCTGTATCCAAGACAGTGGGGAAGTCTGGCATGGCAGGCCAACCATGCAGGAACATGCTCCTTCTCCGTGCTGAGTCCATGGGACAGTGGGCCATCAGCTGCTAAAATACAAAGAACTTCTTGTTTCTGGGATAATTCCTATTTTTTTGGTGCATGTTAGTTAATGTAACAGCTACGGAGAAGCACGAGGGGGTTTAGCAACATGTCTTTGCATGTGGAAAAAAAAGAAAAAAGGAAATGATGTGCCTGAGAGGAACTGCCTGGAGACATAAGTGTCTTCAAAGGAGCCAGAACAACCAGAGGTGTTGACAGGAGCAAGGAGAGACCCCGAGCTGTGTTTGCCAAAGAGCAGATGGGTGTCATCCACACACGGGGCAATCGGGGGTATTAAGCATTGCCAAAACCTCCTGCTCTCCCAGCTGAGCAAACCAAGCTCTGTTTGCTCAGAGCAGGGACATGTTGGGAATAAGACTAAACTGTTTTCAGGCTTGGTTCTGGTGGTATCCACACAAGGGAAAGTGGTGCTGGATCTTCAGAGGTAACAGTCACAGCAGAGAGTGTGAGAGCCATGGGAAGGAGCAGCTCAATAAACTTTTCCAGGCACTGATATAACACGAAACACCCAGGAGTCCATTCATTGAGGGCATTGGAAAAAGGAGGCAGTCACTTCCCTCCAAAATGAACTGCTCCTTCTGATTTTTGTGGTGCAGCTCACGCATTCACAGAATTCCAGAACATGCCAAGTTGGAAGGGACCCATAGGGATCATGGAGTCCAGCTCTTAACCCTGCACAGGACCATCCCCAAGAGTCACACCATGTGCCTGAGAGGATCATTGCTGTGTGGTTAATAAGGCTTTAAAGAATTCTAGAGGCCAAAACTGATCCTTGGGGCAAACCCTCTTCCCTGTCACGTGCAAAGAACAACCTGGAGAGCCCAGGCTCCCTACAGTGCCCTGTTGAGGGGTGGATTTTGTGTTGAGGAAATAAAACAGATGAGTTTGTATCCAGACCCAAACTTTTTAAAACTTCAAAGTGTGAGACAGGGCCCTTTGGAAAAATGAACACCTGGCTTAGGTTGGTGGTGTCTTGTTTGGGTTTGGATGAGCTGCTTCTGAGCTCACCAAGCCACCCTCGTTTCAACTGCACTGGAGTCAGAAGGAGCACTGGGACCTGAGCAGGATCTTTCACCAGCACTTCATGGTGCTGGTAGGGTTAAGTGAGAATTTGGGACCAGAGCACACTGCAGAGGAGAAACACAGGCAAAATTTCCCATATCCTCCTGCAGAAAGACACCACACGTGCTCACTGCTCATTAGCTTAGTCCCTGGCTGAGGCAAAGTCATGCAGGACTTTCCCAGAGGAAGGCATAGCTAGGGAGGTATGGATGTATTTGTACCCTATTTATAATAAATCAGTACTCAAAAGCATTTTTATGTTGTTGTTTTTCTGATTTCCCTCAGAAGAATCCAAGCACCCAACACTTTCCCGAGCAGAATGTCAAGTGCCCAGTCTCTGTGGGTTCCCCAGGGCTGGTTAGAGACAGAGTAAGAGTAGAGAAGGTGCATAATAGTTACAAAAGAAACAAAAAACTAATAAAAAATTGCATTATCTGCATCCCCCATTCACAAATGTTGCTTGAGAGCCTGTATTCATTTCTGTGGATATTACTGTGTTAGTCTCTGGTGCAGAGCATCCTCATCAGTGCTTGAGTTCAGACCAGGGACATCCTTTTGAAGCCAAAGAACACTGCAGTTCATACCATGAAGAGGCCTTAGGCTTTTAAACTGGATTCCTTCAGTCCAAACTGGAAAACAATCTCCAAGGGCAAGCCCAGGGCACTCCAGCTGTTACAAAGCTTTCAGTCCACAGGCCTAGACTAGAGCTAGTCCTAAGTAAAAGTCCTGAAATTAAACATGCAGCTGCATCTGCTGGTGCAGCAGATCCTCAGCAATAACAATTTTACTCTCTGAAACATGGAGTTTGACTCTTCAGGCCTGACCCAATGTCTGACCTGTGCATCTGGTTCTTTAACATCTGCAGAGACGTTGCTGTTTCAAATTCCTCCAGTTTTTCTACTTCTCATCACGTGAGGGTGTTTTTCTGAAGTCAAGCTTCAGCCTTCCTTTCCTTTACCTTGTGGTCTTCACACCTCCTTGTGTTTCCACGTTCTCAGCTGGAATAAGCTCCTGCTTCCTCCTCCTGTTGGGCACCAGTCTGAATTAATTCACAGATCATGATCACAGCTCCTGTGGACTAACACACGTGTTACATTTGTGTGTTTGCAAAAGCAAATGGAAATGTCTCAGCAGCCCACCGGAGTGGTTTTATTGTTTCATGTACAGCTCCTCGACCAGAACTTTATGCAAAAGGTCTTGCATAGCAGTGGCAAAAGCTTGAGGTGGAAATAAGTAAAAGAGCTCTTTTTCCTGCCTGTGTGTACCAGGGAAAAGCTGCACCTTGCTTTGGCAGGGTTGAGAGGGTTTATTTTCTTATAAAGGTGAGGACTCCGTTTCCAAAACTAACATTTTTGTCCCGCAGCTTTAAGGCACCTGATTTGTTGGCACAGTCGAGTGTTAGGTTAATGAAATGGAATATTCCCGGAGTTTTTTGTTTATTATGGATTGTTCCTTTTCCAGGGTCACTGAATTAACTGGATATGAACCCCAAGACCTGATAGAAAAAACCCTCTACCACCATGTCCACGGCTGTGACGTGTTCCACCTCCGATATGCTCATCACCTGTGTAAGTACAGGGAAGGGGGGCTGGAAGCACAGCAAGGACTTAGACCTGTTGGATAAAGCCCAGAGGAGGAACCAAGAGGATCCCAGGGCTGGAGCAGCTCTGCTGGGAGGAAAGGCTGGGAGAGCTGGGATTGTTCAGCCTGGAGAGGAGAAGCTTTGGGGTGACCTGACTGTGGCCTTGAAAGGCCTGAAGGAGCTCCAGGAAAGATGGAGAGAGACTATTTCCAAGAGCCTGGAGCGACAGGACAAGGGGGAATGACTTCAGAGAGTAGGGTTAGATGGGATATTAGGAAGAAATTGTTGGCTGTGAGGGTGGAGAGGCCCTGGCACAGGTTGTCCAGAGAAACTGTGGCTGCCCCTGGATCTCTGGAAGTGTCCAAGGCCAGGTTGGATGGGGCTTGGAGCAACTTGGGCTGGTGGAAGGTGTCCCTGCCAGTGGCAGAGGGTGGAATGAGATGATCTCTAAGGTTCCTTCCAGCCCAAACCATTATGTGATTCCACATTTCTAGGAAATACATGGAGTAGAGTGAGAAGTTCTGCAGACAAGAAGCACAATGATGGAAAGCAGAAAAAACCTTTCCAAATCTTGATTGGAGACAGATTTTCAAAAGTACTTGGCTATCACTTAAGGAAACCATTAATTCTGCAAATAAGCTCAATACTCAATCTGCCCTGCTTCTGAATAAAAAATACTTATCTGGCCAGTTTTATCTTTGTACTTAGGAGATCTGGGCTCTTTTGAAAATTTGGACTTGGTTTTGCATGGCTGAAGGAAAAAAAACCCAAAAGAGCAAGTGAGTGAGTGAGAGGGCAGGATCTGAACTTTACTAGCTTCTGTTGTTAAAATAAAAACTCTGCAACAGCTCCCCGTTCCTCTGAAATATGTTATTAATAATCATCCCGTGTTTGAAGTGAATGCAAACCCAAAAAAGTCCTTAGAGGAACATTCATTATTAGCATGTGGATGAGGTTTGGGGAATGGATTGTCAGGAAAAAAAAAATAATTGCATTTAATAATTTTCCCATCTTCCAACAGAGACAGCACTCATATCTTCAAACATCTGGATCTGGGAATTAGTTCATTCAGTAGCACATTAATTTGAAAAGCAAATTGAGGGAATAGCTGAACTCTGGATTTGGCTCAGTCTGCTGCAACCCATACGATGCAAAGATGACATCCAAAAACCAATGGCAGTGAATTTTTTTCCAGATTGCTCCTGTAGGCTGGAAGCAGCCAGAGTCAAATCCTCCTTTTGGGCTTCCTGAAGGAGAAACTAGTCAATTCTTCACATTAATATCTGCTATTCATGAGGATCTGGAATATGAAGGATGTTGTAAGGGTGCTTGGCGAGTCAGCACTGAAATTCCAAGTGCTGAGTTCTGTTGGTGACAGGGAAAGTTCCAGCTGATCTTTACATCAAGGTCATATTTACCAAAACACTCTGGGCCATTGAAAGTTAAAAACTAGAATGACCAGGGTACATGGAAAAGTCCTGTCAGGGCATCATCCTCTTTGCAAAAGAGTTACCATCTGGAAGTGACTGTTGACCTGCACAAAACATCCCTCCTTATTTTCACAAGACAGTTTGAAATCCTTTTATCAACCAGCGTGGAGAGGACACCACAGTAGCCACAATCACCTCTGAAAAACAGTTTTCCCCCTTAGAGCAGAGTGATGGATAATTCTGTGTGCGTGGTAGATTTGTACTTTGGCTGCCAGTTTGATCTGTATGTGCCTGGAGCTTGAAATGAAGAGACAAATCATTACTGAATTACCCACCACATCCTCCACAAGGAAAAAAAACACAACCCAGACCTCAGCCAAACAGAATAACCAAGAGCAGTTCTGTAGATTAAAGATAAGTTATTGTAAAGTTTGAAACCAGGAGAAAAATGTGAGACATGCATAGGAATTTATGAAAGTTTCGAAGCAAATGAATCCCAAGAAGCAAAAAACAATGACAAATTCTTGGGCAACAGTGCAGGATCATTGTTAGAATACCAAGTAATGGGAATTATTAAAACAGATGTAAAGTGTACAAACTCCCCCAGGGGAGCATGGTTAGAGCTCCCCCACAATCCATCAGTAAATGTCTTAGGAACATGAACAGCAGAAGGTTGGCAGGTTTGAGGTACCATTCTCTAAAGCAATCTGATGATGAAGTGTCATCTGATGAAGAAAGCCAGAGAGAAACATCTTACACCTAATAAGGGTATTAAGAGAAGAAAAAGTAACCCTAAACTGGGGTGATCATTTGCTTTTTCAGAGAGGAAAAAAAAAAATTCTCCCAAGCTGCAGACCTAAAGCAACTGAACTCCAGGTCAGGCAGCACAGAGAATAAAACAAAGGGAACAGTGAGGAGAACAAGTTAGAAGGGATGTAACAAGAACATCAAGCTGAGAGGGAAGTGGAGATGTGGATGTTTGCCTAAGGTGTGCTGGCAGCAAACAGGGTTTCCTGTTTTAAACTCTTGATTGGCTTCCAGCTACATGAAAACACTCGTGGCCTTTGAACTGGTGTTATTTATTTCTGTAGCCCCATTAATACCCACAGTGTTCCCTGCAACCAGGGGAGTGTGGCTACACAAATAACGAGGATCTTGCTTTCTAAAACACGGGATGGAGAGGCTGTTCCAGCCCAGACAAAATATCTTTGTGCCCTCAGAGAAATCCCTTCACTTGTACCTGTGAGGGGGATTCTGTGCATCCCCCGTGTTGTGACATCATTGCTCTTCCCACATAAACTTTAAGAGGATTCACATCTCTGTCCCTTGGCAGGGCATCTGCCCCGGCTGATGTCGTCACCAAACAATTCTCCTGCCTCCTGGAAGTCAAACTTTGCATTTATAGAACTTATGTTGCAGCAGAGCACAGTTTCACTGTCGCTGCTCCCTCAGCAACCAAACCTCCTGGCAGAGCAGCACTAGGTTTTAAGAGGTCCAAAGGACTGCAGAGTCTGCTGGGCACCATCCCCTGCCCACGCTGCCCAGGGGAAGACAAAACAGGACCTGCTCCCAGCGTGGAACCAAGCAACCCATTTCTCTTGGTGGCATCCTGAAGGGCAGGCCGGGAACTCCCAGCCACACGCCCGGGAGCCCGATGGAACCTTTTAAAATAGTCGTCTCTGACAGGTCAGAAGGACCAGCCCAGCCAGCCCAGTGCCTTTTTCAGCTCCTCTGCTAAACCAGGAGGGAGCCACAACAGTGGAACACCCAGTTCCAAATGGCACATCCCAGAGCCAAGGCTGAAGCCACGGAATCCTCCCCGTTGGGTTGCAGCGGAGGCCACCAAGAAGTCTGAGCCTGCACAGACTGTCTTGGTAGTGGATTGACCTCGCTCCCATTTCTGAGGTTTCCCATTCAGCATCAAACAGGGCAATTTAGCACAGAGCCAGATGGAAGATGACCTCATTTACTGTCTCAGAACCACAGCTACTGTCCCCCAGCCAAGGTCAGACTTTCCCCAGATTGCTAAAAATGCAGGAGGCATGGAGTCCTCCCCCATCCCAGGAGAAATATTGGTTTATCCATATAATTACGAAGGAAAGCTGAACACTGTAGTCCTCAGTGGTTTTCACATCTTTTAAAATACTGTCTTAACTGCAGAGCTAAAACAGGGATTTAGAAAAAAGTATCAGTGAGAGAGAAAGGAAGCCAAAACTAGTCCCAAAGCACAGGAAAGAACTTTGTTATAACTAGTGATCCGTGACAGCATTAATTTCTCTTTCAGCAGACTGAATAGCAAGGCATTTTGAACTCAAGGAAAACGTGCCCATTAAACTAGCCCAAAGACTTAGTTCTGAAAAGCCTCGACCACACGCCAAAAACTATCTGTTAGATGATCTGGGATAATGTGTAAGCATCATTTCCTGGAATGGGACCATCTGGATTATGGAATGAATCACAAAATCATAGAATCACAGAATGGCTTGGGTTGGAAGGGACCTTAGAGATCATCCAGTTCCAACCCTCCTGCCATGGGCAGGGACAACCTACTGTCTCAGGTTGCTCCAACCTGGCCTTGGACACTTCCAGGGATGGGACAACTATAGAACACCATCCACAATTAATAGAAAAACAAGAAATAGTGAACCCATGGCATACAGCTGATTATTAACATATATATTTTAGAACAGACTTACTTGGCACTGTTAGACTGAATCTTTGAGCAGCAGCTACAGGACCTTTACCTTGGAGTGATAAATTACACTTAAAGATTACATGTCTTTATATTTTGTGGGTGTGTCTTCATGCTTACACACACAGTCCTCATAATTGTCCTAAATGTCTCACATCTGCACACCTCTACCCCACAGAGCATTCCAGGTAGAAATGCAGGAGTGAGGAAGGACACTGTCAAGGATGGGGCAAAAAGCTGAGAGAGACTTCAAGCCATAAATAACAGTGACCTGATACCAGTGAGGGTGGGGTTTTGAATATCCTGTAAGATCATAGAATCATAGAATATCCTGAGTTGGGAGGGACCCACAAGGATCATCCAGTCCAAGCCCTGGCCCTGCCCAGGGCACCCCAACACTCCCCCCTGTCCCTCAGAGCGTTGTCCAAACCCTCCTGGAGCTCTGGCAGCCTTGGGGCCGTGCCCACTGCCCTGGGGAGCCTGGGCAGTGCCCACCACCCTCTGGGGGAAGAACCTTGTCCTGAGATCCACCCTGAGCCTGCCCTGTCCCAGCTCCAGCCCTTCCCTGGCTCCTGTCCCTGCTCCAAGAGGTCAGAGCTGCCCCTCGGGAGGAAGTTGTAGATGTTCTTGTTCATCTTGTTGCTTCCTGAACAAATGGTACCTTATCCTGAAATGACACTTCCAGAAAGACCTGTCAACAGGCATTTTCTAAGAGTCTGATTTTCTAAGGGAGATTATCTGGATTTGGAAGAAAGTTTATGTATGTTGTCACTTGTGAGGATGGATGGGCGAGTCAGAAGTCCAAAGAGATGGTTTTTATACTCCAGACTTTGGGGAGACCTCACTGAGGCCTTCCAGTACCTTAAGAGGGCTTATGAAAAGGAGGGAGAGGGACTTTTTGTCTGGACAGATAATGACAGAATAAGGGGCAATGGTTTTAAACTGGGAGAGGGTAGGGTTGGATTAGATATTGAGAAGAAATCCTTCCCTGTGAGGGTGGTGAGACCCTGGCCCAGGTTGCCCAGAGAAGCTGTGGCTGCCCCTGGATCTCTGGAAGTTTCCAAGGCCAGGTTGGATGAGATTCCATCACTGTCCATGGCAGGGGGTAGGAACTGGATGATCTTTGAGGTCCCTTCCAACCCAAACCATCTATGATTCCATAATTGACTTAGAGGGCATTTTAGCAAGAACAAGAATCCCTTGCACTTCTGTTTCTGTCAGTCTTACATCAGAATATTCACATTATTCACATTAATGTGGTCCCTGTTTGGTATTGAAATTACAACCCCCTACTCCCTTATGTAACAACTGAACCAAAAAACCCAACCCCAGCAATGACTGATAGCAGCACAATTAATTACCAAACAGCAATCAACCCCCAAAATATTATCTCTAACTCTTATTAACTCTTTAGTTTCCAGTTTAATATTAAATGCTCTCCTTGACAGAAAGATCCTTGATGAATACAAATTGTAAGGCCAAGTATTTTCCTTTCTATCAGGGATTTGCTCTCCTAGAGTTGTCTGAAAGAGAAAGCTGCTTCTCAGCTTCCTTGTCATTTATCTGCTCCTGCACCAAACATGTGCAAGGAGAGCACAAAATGACACTGAGCTTTGCTATTGTGTTCAGTCTAGTCCAAGCCCTGCATTTGCAAGCAGTAATTCCGTTTCTTAATCATTTATTATATAAAGGAATTGCTGCTATTGGTCACTTTTTTTGAACAGAATTTGTGCAGCAAGCTCAGCCCGTGGTTTCCTAATTTACAATAAATAAGTGATTGTATGGAAGAGTAAGAAGGGGGAGTTTCCTGAAGGAATGATGCAGAGTCACACAAGAAAAGAATCACCTTAGAAGGCTGGGCATCATCTTCTAGTGAATCATTAGATAAATGCCTGGCACTGAACCAGAAATATTTGTGGCTGGATCAAATGTTTAGAGATGTTGCACAGCTCCTGTTATAGCACAGCCTCATGTCAAAACATCCTTGTCCACAGAGGATCCAAAATAGTTTAGAGAGGATTACATGTGTAGTGAAAGATATCAGATAACTGATTCACCTCTCTGTCTTTGTCTTTATTTGGATGCTTCACAACCAATTAACATTTTAATTTTAGCCTTTTAAATCACCCTTCAAGATGTAGAGCTTACAGAGGAAAAAAAAAACAATCATAGCATAAAATACATTGTAAAATACACAATAATCTACCAAGCTATGAATGACAGAAGTGCTTCCAAATACACTGGAAAAAAATCAAAGAATCCCAGGATCATCAAGGTTGGAAGAGACCTTCAGGATCATCCAGTCCCACCCTCACCCAGCACCACCACAATCACCCCCAATCCATGTCTCCAAGGGCCACATCCAGACACCTCTGGAACACTCCCAGGCACAGGGACTCCACCACCTCCCTGGGACACTTATTCCAAGCCCTGACCATTCTTGAAGGGGAAATTTTTTTCCCTAATATCTCATTTGAACCTTATCTGAAGCCCATTTCCTCTCCTCCTTCCAAACTTGCCGTGTCCCCTTCGAGATACTTTTGCTGCCTTGAGCTTTTCTTTTGCCAGAAGAGAAGGAGGACAAACCTTAGGAGTTTTCAACGTATTATATGAAAATAATAATGTGACATTATGAACCTACATAAAGGAGCTGCACAGATCCGTTTGCAGGGGGTTGGGTGGGAGGAGAAGGAGTTTCCAGGGAAAAAAAGGAGGAAAAAAAGCCCTTGCCTTGCGAATAAGTCTTTCCAGGAAGCGCTCGCGAGTCCAAGAAACGGGAATTATTTGGTTTTAATTTTTTTTTTTTTTTTTGTTATTATTGTATTTACAGTGTTGGTGAAAGGCCAAGTCACAACCAAGTACTACAGGCTGCTGTCCAAGCACGGAGGCTGGGTGTGGGTGCAGAGCTATGCCACCATTGTGCACAACAGCCGTTCGTCACGGCCTCACTGCATAGTGAGTGTCAATTATGTCCTTACGTAAGTCAAAATACTTTGTACCATTCCATGTCGTCAGTAATCGATTCATTACTGGTTAAATACTTGTGGTTTTCTTTGTATCTTTCTGTGCTTGCCTGTTACAGCCCCTTTCTCTGTTCACATCCCCCCCCTTTTTAGGTGCTGTCAGCTGAAAGGAGTTGATGTTCCTCACTGCTGTATAAATCCTCTTCGTGTACAGGGAGGGGCAGTGGAGCTGGGGATGGGTCTAGAAATCATGTCTTATGAGGGAGCTGGGGGGGTTTATCTGGAGAAGAGGAGGCTCAGGGGGGACCTCATTGCTCTCCCCAACTCCCTGACAGGAGGGGGCAGGGAGGGGGGTCGGGCTCTGCTGCCATGTCCCAAGGGAAAGGAGGAGAGGAAATGGCCTCAAACTGCACCAGGGCAGGTTCAGATTGGAGATTAGAATTATTTTTTTTCTCTGAAAGAATAGTTAGGCTTTGGAATAAGTGTCCCAGGGAGGTGGTGGAGTCCCTGTCTGTGGGAGTGTTCCAGAGGTGTCTGGATGTGGCCCTTGGGGACATGGATTGGGGGTGATTCTGTTGGTGCTGGGAGAGGGTGGGACTGGATGATCTTGAAAGTCTTTTCCAGCCTTGATGATGCTGTGATTCTGTGATCAGAAGGTAAAAAACATTGCACCTCACATGGTGTAGTTACAAGCACACGATGCTGACGGGAGAGGAACGTTGCTCGTTTTCCCTTCCTCGGGGCTGATTGTGAGAGCCAGGGCAGAGACCAGTTCCTGACTGAGCAGGAGAAAAATTAATTGATCTGTGTCTTTCTGTCTGCTGATTCCAAACCTCAGGGTGCCCATGAGGGGCAGAGAGAAGTTGGCACAGCTTGGGTTCAGAAACAAAGACGTTAACGTGGTTCTCAGTGTTCTGATTTTGTCAGAATGTTTGTGATAGACTGGCGTGGGGATGAGATCAGACCATAAGATTTCTTGCCTGCTGACATTCCCAGACTCAGGAAAAATCTTGGAAGAATGAAAATTAAAACGCTGTGAAATCTGTGTTTTCACTGGAGCTCTTTTGGATTTGTGTGGCCTGTTAGAGGATGTAATTCATTGGACTGTTGTTTTGCAGAGATATTGAGTATAAGGAACTTCAGCTGTCACTGGACCAGGTTACCATTTCCAAGTCACAGTTTTCATGCAGAAACTCAGTACCTACCTCGCAGGAAACAAGGAAAATAGTCAAACCCAAAAGTAATAAAATGAAGGCAAAACTCAGAACAACACCTTACCCACAACAGGTAACTTTTTCAGCAACATTTGTTTACCAATTTTTGTCATAGAGTGTTTGGGGCAGGATAAAGATCATCCAGGGCTGAATTTACTATAACACTGATATGTTCTGCCTCAGGAAATCCCTCATAAACCAGATTACAATTAGATCCTTTTGTTCCTGGGGTGGACAGCACGGGTAGTACAAACCACTCTAGCAAATGATGCAAAAGCTTTTAGATGTGACATATCTGAAGCACTGAAAAAAACCAATGTCTTTTCTTGGCAAAAAGATGAAAAAAACCCTCCTAAGAATAGCTGTGTTGTGAAAATTTGTGCTGGTGTAGAATGAGTCTCGTTCCTTGCTGCCATGTGGGGTCTTTGATGTCACATAGATATTACTTCATTCCCAACAGTGAGATCCCAAAAAGCATTAGGAGGTTGGAGAGAAAGATGAGGGAGAGAGTGGGAAGAGAAAAATATTGTGAAAGAAGCTGATGCAAAGGACAGATTTGGTCTTTCTACCATTCTAAAGCTTGATATGCTAAACCTTTTTTACTGTCTAGTACTGACAGTACTTTAGAACAAAATTCTGCCCTCTGGTACTTACAACTGCCTACTCTCAGTTTGGCTGTGTCCAGTTCTGGAACCTCATGGAAGAGAGACCTGGAGGGGCTGGAGCGTGTGCAGGGAAGGGAACGGAGCTGGGAAGGGGCTGGAGCAGCAGGAGCAGCTGAGGGAGCGGGGGGGGCTCAGCCTGGAGAAAAGGAGGCTCAGGGGGGACCTTCTGGCTCTGCAACCCCCTGACAGGAGGGGGGAGCCGGGGGGGGTCGGGCTCTGCTGCCAGGGAACAAGGGACAGGAGGAGAGGGAACGGCCTCCAGCTGTGCCAGGGGAGGCTCAGGTTGGACAGGAGGAGGAATTTCCTGCTGGAAAGGGTGTTCAGGCCTTGGCAGGGTCTGCCCAGGGAGGTTTGGAGTGCCCATCCCTGGAGGTGTCCCAGGAAGGCCTGGATGTGACACTCAGTGCTCTGGGCTGGGGGACAAGGTGGGGATGGGGCAGAGGGTGGACTTGATGATCTCGGAGCTCTTTTTCAACCTCAATGATTCTGGGATTCTGTGAAACCAAAACTATCAAGTAAACACTTAACATTAAGAGGACAAAGCAGTTTTTTTGTCCCCACGTTAAGTGAAAGCAAAGTCATCATGAAGACAAGGAACTTCACCCTCCCTGGTGAGTCAGTCCCTGTAGCCCCTGAGATCGCAGGCGAAGGAGGCCCAGCCCGGGCTGCCTGTATGATACATTCTACAGTTCCATATAAAAATTTAACTCTCTTTCCCCCCTCCCTCTTTTTTTTTTTTTTTTTCTCTTTCCCCCAGCAATACAGCTCGTTCCAAACAGACAAACTGGAATGCAGCCAGGTGGGGAGCTGGCGATCCAGCCCCGCCGTGAACGCCGCCGCCGCCATTCAGGAACAAAACTTCCATTCAGAAAACAGCGAACTTTTATACGCCCCACCGTACAGCCTGCCCTTCTCCTACCATTATGGACACTTCCCTGTGGATTCCCACGTCTTCGGTGGCAAAAAACAAATGCTGCCTGCAAAGTTCGGGCAGGCTCAAGGAGCACCTTGTGAAGTGGCGCGGCTCTTCCTGAGCACGCTGCAGACCAACGGGGAGTGCCAGTGGCACTACACCAACCCCTTGGTACCCAACAGCCAGTCACCGTCCAAAAACCTTCCTGAGCAGCCAGTGAACATCATCAGGCATAACCTTGCACAGAGTTATGAAGGTGGGTGTCGCTTCGAGGAAAGATAAAAGGCTGTGGGGGTGTCCGGGAATGATCCGTGTCTTGAAAGCAGGGATTTAGGAAACACAAAAAATCAGAGGCAGTGAAAGGTAACAACCACTGTGTTTACAGCGTTCACATGTTGATCCTTCTTCCCATTACCATCAGCACTTGATTGGGAATATTATCAGTATTCACCAATTCACCTGGTGGAATGGATTCACCAGGATCACTTTTAGAACAGCACAGAGATATCACCTCCTTCAATATTGGCACAGTTCGCCCTCATGTTTTGCACTCTCAGAGTTCTTTAGGGGAATTGCTCAGGTAAGTCTTTGCTGAAGTCAGATTGAACCAAAATGTACCTCAGCTCACATACAGGAATTAAAATAAACACGATCTGTTTCCATAAAAATTGAAGGTTGTCCTTTCTGAGCACAAAGCCAGTAGGAATGTCTTCACCTTACAGTTACTACAGGGCAATAATTCTGCTTTATTTGATAATAATTCTGAACTTGAAAATGTCTTTAGTGCTCCTCCCCACTATCTATCTCCCTGTACAGATGGCCAGCTCAAATGCTTTGAAGGAAGCACTGAAGACATTGACTCCTTTGAGGTGGTAACCTGTAAAAATAACCTTGAAAAGTTATGAAGTAACCAAATGTGAAGCAGCTCAAAATACACTCTAATCACAGAATCACAGAAGGGACCTCTGGAGATCATCTAGTCCAACCCATTAATTTTTTTCCCTGTATTCAACAATAATAGGGTTTATTGCAGTGGTTTTGGCAGAGCTTGATCTCTCATTATAAACACTCCTGGGCTCACAGCTGGGCCAACTGGAAAATGAAAGCTGAGTCAAGCTGTGATGTTTTCTCCTCCAACATAGGCAAGGAACAATGTTAATTATCTAAAGAAATAAAAATAGTAGGACAAACCAGACTCTGGCAAATTAGACTGTTTCAGGATGGTGTCAAGAGTATCTTCAGCTCAAGTAACAGCATTAAATACTCCCCTCATTCACCTTCCTCTCACACAACTCTAAATATAATTGCTTTGATGAAATAATTGCTTTCATGAATGAGCCTCAAAGCCAAGTTCTGCTGAGATTTCAGGTTGCTGCTCATTTTAGCAAAAATAGCCTTAGTTGGCCTAGATTCCCCCCCTCCCCACAGACTTTACTTTCAGTAACTGTGAGTTGTGCAAAAACCTGTTACAGAGAGATGCAAAGTAAAATTACATATAAAACCCCACCACAAACTAGTTTGGACAGTCACATTAATTAGTTTTTTGTGAGTTAAGATGTATCTGAAACTGTCAGAGAACATCAGCAAGTGCAGAATTCAGATCAGCTCTGTAACAGAATGCACAGGGCTGGAAACCTGCTGAATTTAGAAGAATTCCTTTAAGCAGCACTCTGGTTTATCCCTTCCCAATCCAGAGCCAACCCTTAGATCTCACCTGCACCCTATTTTGATCAGTTTAAAATCACTGATGAGGATGGACTGGTGGACATCTGTTATAAAGTTGGGTGGAAACACTCCTTTCTTCCTGCATGGCGAGGTTGGAATGAAAGGAGAATTAGTAAAAATTTAATATAAAAAAAATTAGAAAAGGTGGGCTCAAGACAGTTTTTTGAGCACCAGAAACAAAAATTTATTCACTCAGGGACACTACATTAGATAGCCAAGATCTTGAAGTGAATATCAGCAGATGTTTAAGGGCTGAACTTCCTCATCAGACAGCATCAGACATGGAATGTGTCCCCCACAGAGGAGCAAATAACTTCTCCCCAGGGCTTTGTCCTTCACAGGACTGTTTGACCTCACCCAGCTGATGGACCTCACCTCACTGACCGCGGCATTTCACTTCACTCTTCTGTGTTTAGGTTGAAAATGAGCAAGGCTGAAGCATTTCTTACAGCCAAGAGCAGGTTAAATGCTTTTCCTGAGCTCATGCTCCTCTAATTTGCTGGTTTCCTTTGGTTGCTGTTGTGGACTGTGTGGGAAAAGGAGGAATTTTAGACCAAAAATAAGAAATGGCTTTGTCTCTAAAAAAAAAAGAAAAAAGAAAAGAAAAAGAAAAGTTTCATTTTTTGAGGATAAGGATAAAGATTGAAGTGAATTCTGCAGTAAGGATAGAATAGAGCTACTCTAGGTGTAGAGAAATCAGCCCAGCTCTTCTTCTCTGCTCCCAGACCAACACTGAGAATGGATGTGGAAAGAAGAGCCTGTTCAGAGAACAGACTCTAAAACTGGCCATAACATTTGTCAGCAAAGCCCAGTGAGCAGAGCAGCAGATAAGCAATTGGTGTGGGCAGGTAGCTCAGAGTAAATATATTCCATCAGAAGGTTTCCACAGGAATACTGTTAAATATGTCAGGGTAAAAAAACCCAAAAAACCCGCCCCAAAAAAACCTGCAAGCAACTCCTGGTATTTGTCAGCCTCATCACACTTGCCTCATGATGAGGAAACACATTTTTCTCATGATGAGGAAACACATTTTCGTCATGATGAGAAAAATGGAGCTGCTATACCAGTGGTTCTTATTTCTGGTTCCACTTCTACTTAAGGTTTTGTTGCTTAAGTTGGAATGTGTGGGTTCTTTTTTGAGCACAGATGGATTTTAGCAGATATTTGATGAAAACTGACTTGGTACAATTAATTCCTTTCAGAAGCACTGACAGTTGTGCTGTTTAGGAGGGGAAAAAAGAAGAATACGGTCAAACATGGGCCTGGTCTGAGATCATGGCTTGACACATAGTGTTGTAAGAAGCAAAAGAAAAACAGAGGCTCCATTGCAGACAGGATTTATATCTAATTGTTCCAGCCTTGTTTCCTCCTGAAGCTGAGTCAGTGCTGCTGCACTTTTGAGGCTGGTGGCAGAAGCAAAATCCGAACCTTTGGGAGCCACTTTTTTTGCTGTAAAAGGGGGCGTCTGATCTCC